>NW_026682915.1:0-300000 GCF_027887145.1 Ammospiza caudacuta
TAACAGTAACCCTGGGAAGGTAAATCAGCCTGGTGTTAGGCTTCTTGCCAAGGAAAAAGCCGTGAAAGCAGCCATGTTGTGGCACTTTTGCACTCCCTTTTGGATGCCTTTCACAGCTGCAGTGTGCCTGGAACTCAGGGCTTCCTGATTTTAAAAATCCTAGCCCTAGGCCAAACCCCAACCCTAAGACGAGAAAGGCAAATCAGCCAGGAATTAGGCATGTCCCCAAGGAAAAAGCTGTGGAGGCAGGCATGTTGTGGTACTTTTGCGCTCTTCTTGGCTAGTCCTTCGCAGCTGCTGTGTTCTTGGAACTCAGGGCTTTCTGGTTAATAGAGCCCTTACCCTAGGCGTAACTCAAACCTTAAGCCTAGGAAGGAAAATCAGCCTATGGTTCGGGATGGTCTCATGGAAATATCAGTGGTGGCAGCCAAGTTGCGTCACTTTTGCGCTCCCCTTGGGATGCCTTTCGCAGCTGCAGTGCGCCTGGAGCCCAGGGCTTCCTGGTTTTAAAAGTCCTAGGCCTAAGCCTAACAGTAACCCTAGGAAGGTAAATCAGCCGGGTATTAGGGTTCTTCCTAAGGGAAAAGCCGTGAAAGCAGCCATGTTGTGGCACTTCTGCACTCCCTTTGGGATGCCTTTGGCAGATGAAGTAAGCCTGGAACTCAGGGCTTCCTGGTTAAAGAAATCCAAGCCCTAGGCTGAACCCGAACCCTAACCCTAGGCAGATAAATCAGCCTAGGTATAGGGATGGTGCCAAGGAAAAAGCTGTGAAAGCTGCCATGTTGTTGCACTTTTGTACTCCCCTTGGGATGCCTTGAACAGCTGCAGTGTGCCTAGAGCTAAGGGCTTCCTAGTTTTAAAAATCCTAGCCCTAGGCCTAAGCCTAACAGTAACCCTGGGAAGGTAAATCAGCCTGGTGTTAGGCTTCTTGCCAAGGAAAAAGCCGTGAAAGCAGCCATGTTGTGGCACTTTTGCACTCCCTTTTGGATGCCTTTCACAGCTGCAGTGTGCCTGGAACTCAGGGCTTCCTGATTTTAAAAATCCTAGCCCTAGGCCGAACCCCAACCCTAAGACGAGAAAGGCAAATCAGCCAGGAATTAGGCATGTCCCCAAGGAAAAAGCTGTGGAGGCAGGCATGTTGTGGTACTTTTGCGCTCTTCTTGGCTAGTCCTTCGCAGCTGCTGTGTTCTTGGAACTCAGGGCTTTCTGGTTAATAGACCCTTACCCTAGGCGTAACTCAAACCTTAACCCTAGGAAGGAAAATCAGCCTATGGTTCGGGATGGTCTCATGGAAATATCAGTGGTGGCAGCCAAGTTGCGTCACTTTTGCGCTCCCCTTGGGATGCCTTTCGCAGCTGCAGTGTGCCTGGAGCCCAGGGCTTCCTGGTTTTAAAAGTCCTAGGCCTAAGCCTAACAGTAACCCTAGGAAGGTAAATCAGCCGGGTATTAGGGTTCTTCCTAAGGGAAAAGCCGTGAAAGCAGCCATGTTGTGGCACTTCTGCACTCCCTTTGGGATGCCTTTGGCAGATGAAGTAAGCCTGGAACTCAGGGCTTCCTGGTTAAAGAAATCCAAGCCCTAGGCTGAAGCCTAACCCTAACCCTAGGCAGATAAATCAGCCTAGGTATAGGGATGGTGCCAAGGAAAAAGCTGTGAAAGCTGCCATGTTGTTGCACTTTTGCGCTCCCCTTGGGATGCCTTTCGCAGCTGCAGTGTGCCTGGAGCTAAGGGCTTCCTAGTTTTAAAAATCCTAGCCCTAGGCCTAAGCCTAACAGTAACCCTGGGAAGGTAAATCAGCCTGGTGTTAGGCTTCTTGCCAAGGAAAAAGCCGTGAAAGCAGCCATGTTGTGGCACTTTTGCACTCCCTTTTGGATGCCTTTCACAGCTGCAGTGTGCCTGGAACTCAGGGCTTCCTGATTTTAAAAATCCTAGCCCTAGGCCAAACCCCAACCCTAAGACGAGAAAGGCAAATCAGCCAGGAATTAGGCATGTCCCCAAGGAAAAAGCTGTGGAGGCAGGCATGTTGTGGTACTTTTGCGCTCTTCTTGGCTAGTCCTTCGCAGCTGCTGTGTTCTTGGAACTCAGGGCTTTCTGGTTAATAGAGCCCTTACCCTAGGCGTAACTCAAACCTTAAGCCTAGGAAGGAAAATCAACCTATGGTTCGGGATGGTCTCATGGAAATATCAGTGGTGGCAGCCAAGTTGCGTCACTTTTGCGCTCCCCTTGGGATGCCTTTCGCAGCTGCAGTGTGCCTGGAGCCCAGGGCTTCCTGGTTTTAAAAGTCCTAGACCTAAGCCTAACAGTAACCCTAGGAAGGTAAATCAGCCGGGTATTAGGGTTCTTCCTAAGGGAAAAGCCGTGAAAGCAGCCATGTTGTGGCACTTCTGCACTCCCTTTGGGATGCCTTTGGCAGATGAAGTAAGCCTGGAACTCAGGGCTTCCTGGTTAAAGAAATCCGAGCCCTAGGCTGAAGCCTAACCCTAACCCTAGGCAGATAAATCAGCCTAGGTATAGGGATGGTGCCAAGGAAAAAGCTGTGAAAGCTGCCATGTTGTAGCACTTTTGTACTCCCCTTGGGATGCCTTGAACAGCTGCAGTGTGTCTGGAGCCCAGGGTTTCCTAGTTTTAAAAATCCTAGCCCTAGGCCTAAGCCTAACAGTAACCCTGGGAAGGTAAATCAGCCTGGTGTTAGGCTTCTTGCCAAGGAAAAAGCCGTGAAAGCAGCCATGTTGTGGCACTTTTGCACTCCCTTTTGGATGCCTTTCACAGCTGCAGTGTGCCTGGAACTCAGGGCTTCCTGATTTTAAAAATCCTAGCCCTAGGCCGAACCCCAACCCTAAGACGAGAAAGGCAAATCAGCCAGGAATTAGGCATGTCCCCAAGGAAAAAGCTGTGGAGGCAGGCATGTTGTGGTACTTTTGCGCTCTTCTTGGCTAGTCCTTCGCAGCTGCTGTGTTCTTGGAACTCAGGGCTTTCTGGTTAATAGAGCCCTTACCCTAGGCGTAACTCAAACCTTAACCCTAGGAAGGAAAATCAGCCTATGGTTCGGGATGGTCTCATGGAAATATCAGTGGTGGCAGCCAAGTTGTGTCACTTTTGCGCTCCCCTTGGGATGCCTTTCGCAGCTGCAGTGTGCCTGGAGCCCAGGGCTTCCTGGTTTTAAAAGTCCTAGGCCTAAGCCTAACAGTAACCCTAGGAAGGTAAATCAGCCGGGTATTAGGGTTCTTCCTAAGGGAAAAGCCGTGAAAGCAGCCATGTTGTGGCACTTCTGCACTCCCTTTGGGATGCCTTTGGCAGATGAAGTAAGCCTGGAACTCAGGGCTTCCTGGTTAAAGAAATCCAAGCCCTAGGCTGAAGCCTAACCCTAACCCTAGGCAGATAAATCAGCCTAGGTATAGGGATGGTGCCAAGGAAAAAGCTGTGAAAGTGGCCATGTTGTTGCACTATTGTACTCCCCTTGGGATGCCTTGAACAGCTGCAGTGTGCCTGGAGCCCAGGGCTTCCTAGTTTTAAAAATCCTAGCCCTAGGCCTAAGCCTAACAGTAACCCTGGGAAGGTAAATCAGCCTGGTGTTAGGCTTCTTGCCAAGGAAAAAGCCGTGAAAGCAGCCATGTTGTGGCACTTTTGCACTCCCTTTTGGATGCCTTTCACAGCTGCAGTGTGCCTGGAACTCAGGGCTTCCTGATTTTAAAAATCCTAGCCCTAGGCCAAACCCCAACCCTAAGACGAGAAAGGCAAATCAGCCAGGAATTAGGCATGTCCCCAAGGAAAAAGCTGTGGAGGCAGGCATGTTGTGGTACTTTTGCGCTCTTCTTGGCTAGTCCTTCGCAGCTGCTGTGTTCTTGGAACTCAGGGCTTTCTGGTTAATAGAGCCCTTACCCTAGGCGTAACTCAAACCTTAAGCCTAGGAAGGAAAATCAACCTATGGTTCGGGATGGTCTCATGGAAATATCAGTGGTGGCAGCCAAGTTGCGTCACTTTTGCGCTCCCCTTGGGATGCCTTTCGCAGCTGCAGTGCGCCTGGAGCCCAGGGCTTCCTGGTTTTAAAAGTCCTAGGCCTAAGCCTAACAGTAACCCTAGGAAGGTAAATCAGCCGGGTATTAGGGTTCTTCCTAAGGGAAAAGCCGTGAAAGCAGCCATGTTGTGGCACTTCTGCACTCCCTTTGGGATGCCTTTGGCAGATGAAGTAAGCCTGGAACTCAGGGCTTCCTGGTTAAAGAAATCCAAGCCCTAGGCTGAACCCGAACCCTAACCCTAGGCAGATAAATCAGCCTAGGTATAGGGATGGTGCCAAGGAAAAAGCTGTGAAAGCTGCCATGTTGTTGCACTTTTGTACTCCCCTTGGGATGCCTTGAACAGCTGCAGTGTGCCTAGAGCTAAGGGCTTCCTAGTTTTAAAAATCCTAGCCCTAGGCCTAAGCCTAACAGTAACCCTGGGAAGGTAAATCAGCCTGGTGTTAGGCTTCTTGCCAAGGAAAAAGCCGTGAAAGCAGCCATGTTGTGGCACTTTTGCACTCCCTTTGGATGCCTTTCACAGCTCCAGTGTGCCTGGAACTCAGGGCTTCCTGATTTTAAAAATCCTAGCCCTAGGCCGAACCCCAACCCTAAGACGAGAAAGGCAAATCAGCCAGGAATTAGGCATGTCCCCAAGGAAAAAGCTGTGGAGGCAGGCATGTTGTGGTACTTTTGCGCTCTTCTTGGCTAGTCCTTCGCAGCTGCTGTGTTCTTGGAACTCAGGGCTTTCTGGTTAATAGACCCTTACCCTAGGCGTAACTCAAACCTTAACCCTAGGAAGGAAAATCAGCCTATGGTTCGGGATGGTCTCATGGAAATATCAGTGGTGGCAGCCAAGTTGCGTCACTTTTGCGCTCCCCTTGGGATGCCTTTCGCAGCTGCAGTGTGCCTGGAGCCCAGGGCTTCCTGGTTTTAAAAGTCCTAGGCCTAAGCCTAACAGTAACCCTAGGAAGGTAAATCAGCCGGGTATTAGGGTTCTTCCTAAGGGAAAAGCCGTGAAAGCAGCCATGTTGTGGCACTTCTGCACTCCCTTTGGGATGCCTTTGGCAGATGAAGTAAGCCTGGAACTCAGGGCTTCCTGGTTAAAGAAATCCAAGCCCTAGGCTGAAGCCTAACCCTAACCCTAGGCAGATAAATCAGCCTAGGTATAGGG
Source organism: Ammospiza caudacuta (assembly GCF_027887145.1). NCBI lineage: Eukaryota > Metazoa > Chordata > Aves > Passeriformes > Passerellidae > Ammospiza > Ammospiza caudacuta. The sequence continues at coordinate 5,165 of NW_026682915.1, forward strand.
ATGGTGCCAAGGAAAAAGCTGTGAAAGCTGCCATGTTGTTGCACTTTTGCGCTCCCCTTGGGATGCCTTTCGCAGCTGCAGTGTGCCTGGAGCTAAGGGCTTCCTAGTTTTAAAAATCCTAGCCCTAGGCCTAAGCCTAACAGTAACCCTGGGAAGGTAAATCAGCCTGGTGTTAGGCTTCTTGCCAAGGAAAAAGCCGTGAAAGCAGCCATGTTGTGGCACTTTTGCACTCCCTTTTGGATGCCTTTCACAGCTGCAGTGTGCCTGGAACTCAGGGCTTCCTGATTTTAAAAATCCTAGCCCTAGGCCAAACCCCAACCCTAAGACGAGAAAGGCAAATCAGCCAGGAATTAGGCATGTCCCCAAGGAAAAAGCTGTGGAGGCAGGCATGTTGTGGTACTTTTGCGCTCTTCTTGGCTAGTCCTTCGCAGCTGCTGTGTTCTTGGAACTCAGGGCTTTCTGGTTAATAGAGCCCTTACCCTAGGCGTAACTCAAACCTTAAGCCTAGGAAGGAAAATCAACCTATGGTTCGGGATGGTCTCATGGAAATATCAGTGGTGGCAGCCAAGTTGCGTCACTTTTGCGCTCCCCTTGGGATGCCTTTCGCAGCTGCAGTGTGCCTGGAGCCCAGGGCTTCCTGGTTTTAAAAGTCCTAGACCTAAGCCTAACAGTAACCCTAGGAAGGTAAATCAGCCGGGTATTAGGGTTCTTCCTAAGGGAAAAGCCGTGAAAGCAGCCATGTTGTGGCACTTCTGCACTCCCTTTGGGATGCCTTTGGCAGATGAAGTAAGCCTGGAACTCAGGGCTTCCTGGTTAAAGAAATCCGAGCCCTAGGCTGAAGCCTAACCCTAACCCTAGGCAGATAAATCAGCCTAGGTATAGGGATGGTGCCAAGGAAAAAGCTGTGAAAGCTGCCATGTTGTAGCACTTTTGTACTCCCCTTGGGATGCCTTGAACAGCTGCAGTGTGTCTGGAGCCCAGGGTTTCCTAGTTTTAAAAATCCTAGCCCTAGGCCTAAGCCTAACAGTAACCCTGGAAGGTAAATCAGCCTGGTGTTAGGCTTCTTGCCAAGGAAAAAGCCGTGAAAGCAGCCATGTTGTGGCACTTTTGCACTCCCTTTTGGATGCCTTTCACAGCTGCAGTGTGCCTGGAACTCAGGGCTTCCTGATTTTAAAAATCCTAGCCCTAGGCCGAACCCCAACCCTAAGACGAGAAAGGCAAATCAGCCAGGAATTAGGCATGTCCCCAAGGAAAAAGCTGTGGAGGCAGGCATGTTGTGGTACTTTTGCGCTCTTCTTGGCTAGTCCTTCGCAGCTGCTGTGTTCTTGGAACTCAGGGCTTTCTGGTTAATAGAGCCCTTACCCTAGGCGTAACTCAAACCTTAACCCTAGGAAGGAAAATCAGCCTATGGTTCGGGATGGTCTCATGGAAATATCAGTGGTGGCAGCCAAGTTGTGTCACTTTTGCGCTCCCCTTGGGATGCCTTTCGCAGCTGCAGTGTGCCTGGAGCCCAGGGCTTCCTGGTTTTAAAAGTCCTAGGCCTAAGCCTAACAGTAACCCTAGGAAGGTAAATCAGCCGGGTATTAGGGTTCTTCCTAAGGGAAAAGCCGTGAAAGCAGCCATGTTGTGGCACTTCTGCACTCCCTTTGGGATGCCTTTGGCAGATGAAGTAAGCCTGGAACTCAGGGCTTCCTGGTTAAAGAAATCCAAGCCCTAGGCTGAAGCCTAACCCTAACCCTAGGCAGATAAATCAGCCTAGGTATAGGGATGGTGCCAAGGAAAAAGCTGTGAAAGTGGCCATGTTGTTGCACTATTGTACTCCCCTTGGGATGCCTTGAACAGCTGCAGTGTGCCTGGAGCCCAGGGCTTCCTAGTTTTAAAAATCCTAGCCCTAGGCCTAAGCCTAACAGTAACCCTGGGAAGGGAAATCAGCCTGGTGTTAGGCTTCTTGCCAAGGAAAAAGCCGTGAAAGCAGCCATGTTGTGGCACTTTTGCACTCCCTTTTGGATGCCTTTCACAGCTGCAGTGTGCCTGGAACTCAGGGCTTCCTGATTTTAAAAATCCTAGCCCTAGGCCAAACCCCAACCCTAAGACGAGAAAGGCAAATCAGCCAGGAATTAGGCATGTCCCCAAGGAAAAAGCTGTGGAGGCAGGCATGTTGTGGTACTTTGCGCTCTTCTTGGCTAGTCCTTCGCAGCTGCTGTGTTCTTGGAACTCAGGGCTTTCTGGTTAATAGAGCCCTTACCCTAGGCGTAACTCAAACCTTAACCCTAGGAAGGAAAATCAGCCTATGGTTCGGGATGGTCTCATGGAAATATCAGTGGTGGCAGCCAAGTTGCGTCACTTTTGCGCTCCCCTTGGGATGCCTTTCGCAGCTGCAGTGCGCCTGGAGCCCAGGGCTTCCTGGTTTTAAAAGTCCTAGGCCTAAGCCTAACAGTAACCCTAGGAAGGTAAATCAGCCGGGTATTAGGGTTCTTCCTAAGGGAAAAGCCGTGAAAGCAGCCATGTTGTGGCACTTCTGCACTCCCTTTGGGATGCCTTTGGCAGATGAAGTAAGCCTGGAACTCAGGGCTTCCTGGTTAAAGAAATCCAAGCCCTAGGCTGAAGCCTAACCCTAACCCTAGGCAGATAAATCAGCCTAGGTATAGGGATGGTGCCAAGGAAAAAGCTGTGAAAGCTGCCATGTTGTTGCACTTTTGTACTCCCCTTGGGATGCCTTGAACAGCTGCAGTGTGCCTGGAGCTAAGGGCTTCCTAGTTTTAAAAATCCTAGCCCTAGGCCTAAGCCTAACAGTAACCCTGGGAAGGTAAATCAGCCTGGTGTTAGGCTTCTTGCCAAGGAAAAAGCCGTGAAAGCAGCCATGTTGTGGCACTTTTGCACTCCCTTTTGGATGCCTTTCACAGCTCCAGTGTGCTTGGAACTCAGGGCTTCCTGATTTTAAAAATCCTAGCCCTAGGCCGAACCCCAACCCTAAGACGAGAAAGGCAAATCAGCCAGGAATTAGGCATGTCCCCAAGGAAAAAGCTGTGGAGGCAGGCATGTTGTGCTACTTTTGCGCTCTTCTTGGCTAGTCCTTCGCAGCTGCTGTGTTCTTGGAACTCAGGGCTTTCTGGTTAATAGATCCCTTACCCTAGGCGTAACTCAAACCTTAAGCCTAGGAAGGAAAATCAACCTATGGTTCGGGATGGTCTCATGGAAATATCAGTGGTGGCAGCCAAGTTGCGTCACTTTTGCGCTCCCCTTGGGATGCCTTTCGCAGCTGCAGTGCGCCTGGAGCCCAGGGCTTCCTGGTTTTAAAAGTCCTAGGCCTAAGCCTAACAGTAACCCTAGGAAGGTAAATCAGCCGGGTATTAGGGTTCTTCCTAAGGGAAAAGCCGTGAAAGCAGCCATGTTGTGGCACTTCTGCACTCCCTTTGGGATGCCTTTGGCAGATGAAGTAAGCCTGGAACTCAGGGCTTCCTGGTTAAAGAAATCCAAGCCCTAGGCTGAAGCCTAACCCTAACCCTAGGCAGATAAATCAGCCTAGGTATAGGGATGGTGCCAAGGAAAAAGCTGTGAAAGCTGCCATGTTGTTGCACTTTTGCGCTCCCCTTGGGATGCCTTTCGCAGCTGCAGTGTGCCTGGAGCTAAGGGCTTCCTAGTTTTAAAAATCCTAGCCCTAGGCCTAAGCCTAACAGTAACCCTGGGAAGGTAAATCAGCCTGGTGTTAGGCTTCTTGCCAAGGAAAAAGCCGTGAAAGCAGCCATGTTGTGGCACTTTTGCACTCCCTTTTGGATGCCTTTCACAGCTGCAGTGTGCCTGGAACTCAGGGCTTCCTGATTTTAAAAATCCTAGCCCTAGGCCAAACCCCAACCCTAAGACGAGAAAGGCAAATCAGCCAGGAATTAGGCATGTCCCCAAGGAAAAAGCTGTGGAGGCAGGCATGTTGTGGTACTTTTGCGCTCTTCTTGGCTAGTCCTTCGCAGCTGCTGTGTTCTTGGAACTCAGGGCTTTCTGGTTAATAGAGCCCTTACCCTAGGCGTAACTCAAACCTTAAGCCTAGGAAGGAAAATCAACCTATGGTTCGGGATGGTCTCATGGAAATATCAGTGGTGGCAGCCAAGTTGCGTCACTTTTGCGCTCCCCTTGGGATGCCTTTCGCAGCTGCAGTGTGCCTGGAGCCCAGGGCTTCCTGGTTTTAAAAGTCCTAGACCTAAGCCTAACAGTAACCCTAGGAAGGTAAATCAGCCGGGTATTAGGGTTCTTCCTAAGGGAAAAGCCGTGAAAGCAGCCATGTTGTGGCACTTCTGCACTCCCTTTGGGATGCCTTTGGCAGATGAAGTAAGCCTGGAACTCAGGGCTTCCTGGTTAAAGAAATCCGAGCCCTAGGCTGAAGCCTAACCCTAACCCTAGGCAGATAAATCAGCCTAGGTATAGGGATGGTGCCAAGGAAAAAGCTGTGAAAGCTGCCATGTTGTAGCACTTTTGTACTCCCCTTGGGATGCCTTGAACAGCTGCAGTGTGTCTGGAGCCCAGGGCTTCCTAGTTTTAAAAATCCTAGCCCTAGGCCTAAGCCTAACAGTAACCCTGGGAAGGTAAATCAGCCTGCTGTTAGGCTTCTTGCCAAGGAAAAAGCCGTGAAAGCAGCCATGTTGTGGCACTTTTGCACTCCCTTTTGGATGCCTTTCACAGCTGCAGTGTGCCTGGAACTCAGGGCTTCCTGATTTTAAAAATCCTAGCCCTAGGCCGAACCCCAACCCTAAGACGAGAAAGGCAAATCAGCCAGGAATTAGGCATGTCCCCAAGGAAAAAGCTGTGGAGGCAGGCATGTTGTGGTACTTTTGCGCTCTTCTTGGCTAGTCCTTCGCAGCTGCTGTGTTCTTGGAACTCAGGGCTTTCTGGTTAATAGAGCCCTTACCCTAGGCGTAACTCAAACCTTAACCCTAGGAAGGAAAATCAGCCTATGGTTCGGGATGGTCTCATGGAAATATCAGTGGTGGCAGCCAAGTTGTGTCACTTTTGCGCTCCCCTTGGGATGCCTTTCGCAGCTGCAGTGTGCCTGGAGCCCAGGGCTTCCTGGTTTTAAAAGTCCTAGGCCTAAGCCTAACAGTAACCCTAGGAAGGTAAATCAGCCGGGTATTAGGGTTCTTCCTAAGGGAAAAGCCGTGAAAGCAGCCATGTTGTGGCACTTCTGCACTCCCTTTGGGATGCCTTTGGCAGATGAAGTAAGCCTGGAACTCAGGGCTTCCTGGTTAAAGAAATCCAAGCCCTAGGCTGAAGCCTAACCCTAACCCTAGGCAGATAAATCAGCCTAGGTATAGGGATGGTGCCAAGGAAAAAGCTGTGAAAGTGGCCATGTTGTTGCACTATTGTACTCCCCTTGGGATGCCTTGAACAGCTGCAGTGTGCCTGGAGCCCAGGGCTTCCTAGTTTTAAAAATCCTAGCCCTAGGCCTAAGCCTAACAGTAACCCTGGGAAGGTAAATCAGCCTGGTGTTAGGCTTCTTGCCAAGGAAAAAGCCGTGAAAGCAGCCATGTTGTGGCACTTTTGCACTCCCTTTTGGATGCCTTTCACAGCTGCAGTGTGCCTGGAACTCAGGGCTTCCTGATTTTAAAAATCCTAGCCCTAGGCCAAACCCCAACCCTAAGACGAGAAAGGCAAATCAGCCAGGAATTAGGCATGTCCCCAAGGAAAAAGCTGTGGAGGCAGGCATGTTGTGGTACTTTTGCGCTCTTCTTGGCTAGTCCTTCGCAGCTGCTGTGTTCTTGGAACTCAGGGCTTTCTGGTTAATAGAGCCCTTACCCTAGGCGTAACTCAAACCTTAACCCTAGGAAGGAAAATCAGCCTATGGTTCGGGATGGTCTCATGGAAATATCAGTGGTGGCAGCCAAGTTGCGTCACTTTTGCGCTCCCCTTGGGATGCCTTTCGCAGCTGCAGTGCGCCTGGAGCCCAGGGCTTCCTGGTTTTAAAAGTCCTAGGCCTAAGCCTAACAGTAACCCTAGGAAGGTAAATCAGCCGGGTATTAGGGTTCTTCCTAAGGGAAAAGCCGTGAAAGCAGCCATGTTGTGGCACTTCTGCACTCCCTTTGGGATGCCTTTGGCAGATGAAGTAAGCCTGGAACTCAGGGCTTCCTGGTTAAAGAAATCCAAGCCCTAGGCTGAAGCCTAACCCTAACCCTAGGCAGATAAATCAGCCTAGGTATAGGGATGGTGCCAAGGAAAAAGCTGTGAAAGCTGCCATGTTGTTGCACTTTTGTACTCCCCTTGGGATGCCTTGAACAGCTGCAGTGTGCCTGGAGCTAAGGGCTTCCTAGTTTTAAAAATCCTAGCCCTAGGCCTAAGCCTAACAGTAACCCTGGGAAGGTAAATCAGCCTGGTGTTAGGCTTCTTGCCAAGGAAAAAGCCGTGAAAGCAGCCATGTTGTGGCACTTTTGCACTCCCTTTTGGATGCCTTTCACAGCTCCAGTGTGCTTGGAACTCAGGGCTTCCTGATTTTAAAAATCCTAGCCCTAGGCCGAACCCCAACCCTAAGACGAGAAAGGCAAATCAGCCAGGAATTAGGCATGTCCCCAAGGAAAAAGCTGTGGAGGCAGGCATGTTGTGCTACTTTTGCGCTCTTCTTGGCTAGTCCTTCGCAGCTGCTGTGTTCTTGGAACTCAGGGCTTTCTGGTTAATAGATCCCTTACCCTAGGCGTAACTCAAACCTTAAGCCTAGGAAGGAAAATCAACCTATGGTTCGGGATGGTCTCATGGAAATATCAGTGGTGGCAGCCAAGTTGCGTCACTTTTGCGCTCCCCTTGGGATGCCTTTCGCAGCTGCAGTGCGCCTGGAGCCCAGGGCTTCCTGGTTTTAAAAGTCCTAGGCCTAAGCCTAACAGTAACCCTAGGAAGGTAAATCAGCCGGGTATTAGGGTTCTTCCTAAGGGAAAAGCCGTGAAAGCAGCCATGTTGTGGCACTTCTGCACTCCCTTTGGGATGCCTTTGGCAGATGAAGTAAGCCTGGAACTCAGGGCTTCCTGGTTAAAGAAATCCAAGCCCTAGGCTGAAGCCTAACCCTAACCCTAGGCAGATAAATCAGCCTAGGTATAGGGATGGTGCCAAGGAAAAAGCTGTGAAAGCTGCCATGTTGTTGCACTTTTGCGCTCCCCTTGGGATGACTTTCGCAGCTGCCGTGTGCCTGGAGCCCAGGGCTTCCTAGTTTTAAAAATCCTAGCCCTAGGCCTAAGCCTAACAGTAACCCTGGGAAGGTAAATCAGCCTGGTGTTAGGCTTCTTGCCAAGGAAAAAGCCATGAAAGCAGCCATGTTGTGGCACTTTTGCACTCCCTTTTGGATGCCTTTCACAGCTCCAGTGTGCCTGGAACTCAGGGCTTCCTGATTTTAAAAATCCTAGCCCTAGGCCGAACCCCAACCCTAAGACGAGAAAGGCAAATCAGCCAGGAATTAGGCATGTCCCCAAGGAAAAAGCTGTGGAGGCAGGCATGTTGTGGTACTTTTGCGCTCTTCTTGGCTAGTCCTTCGCAGCTGCTGTGTTCTTGGAACTCAGGGCTTTCTGGTTAATAGACCCTTACCCTAGGCGTAACTCAAACCTTAACCCTAGGAAGGAAAATCAGCCTATGGTTCGGGATGGTCTCATGGAAATATCAGTGGTGGCAGCCAAGTTGCGTCACTTTTGCGCTCCCCTTGGGATGCCTTTCGCAGCTGCAGTGTGCCTGGAGCCCAGGGCTTCCTGGTTTTAAAAGTCCTAGGCCTAAGCCTAACAGTAACCCTAGGAAGGTAAATCAGCCGGGTATTAGGGTTCTTCCTAAGGGAAAAGCCGTGAAAGCAGCCATGTTGTGGCACTTCTGCACTCCCTTTGGGATGCCTTTGGCAGATGAAGTAAGCCTGGAACTCAGGGCTTCCTGGTTAAAGAAATCCGAGCCCTAGGCTGAAGCCTAACCCTAACCCTAGGCAGATAAATCAGCCTAGGTATAGGGATGGTGCCAAGGAAAAAGCTGTGAAAGCTGCCATGTTGTAGCACTTTTGTACTCCCCTTGGGATGCCTTGAACAGCTGCAGTGTGTCTGGAGCCCAGGGCTTCCTAGTTTTAAAAATCCTAGCCCTAGGCCTAAGCCTAACAGTAACCCTGGGAAGGTAAATCAGCCTGGTGTTAGGCTTCTTGCCAAGGAAAAAGCCGTGAAAGCAGCCATGTTGTGGCACTTTTGCACTCCCTTTTGGATGCCTTTCACAGCTGCAGTGTGCCTGGAACTCAGGGCTTCCTGATTTTAAAAATCCTAGCCCTAGGCCGAACCCCAACCCTAAGACGAGAAAGGCAAATCAGCCAGGAATTAGGCATGTCCCCAAGGAAAAAGCTGTGGAGGCAGGCATGTTGTGGTACTTTTGCGCTCTTCTTGGCTAGTCCTTCGCAGCTGCTGTGTTCTTGGAACTCAGGGCTTTCTGGTTAATAGAGCCCTTACCCTAGGCGTAACTCAAACCTTAACCCTAGGAAGGAAAATCAGCCTATGGTTCGGGATGGTCTCATGGAAATATCAGTGGTGGCAGCCAAGTTGCGTCACTTTTGCGCTCCCCTTGGGATGCCTTTCGCAGCTGCAGTGTGCCTGGAGCCCAGGGCTTCCTGGTTTTAAAAGTCCTAGGCCTAAGCCTAACAGTAACCCTAGGAAGGTAAATCAGCCGGGTATTAGGGTTCTTCCTAAGGGAAAAGCCGTGAAAGCAGCCATGTTGTGGCACTTCTGCACTCCCTTTGGGATGCCTTTGGCAGATGAAGTAAGCCTGGAACTCAGGGCTTCCTGGTTAAAGAAATCCAAGCCCTAGGCTGAAGCCTAACCCTAACCCTAGGCAGATAAATCAGCCTAGGTATAGGGATGGTGCCAAGGAAAAAGCTGTGAAAGCTGCCATGTTGTTGCACTTTTGTGCTCCCCTTGGGATGCCTTGAACAGCTGCAGTGTGCCTGGAGCTAAGGGCTTCCTAGTTTTAAAAATCCTAGCCCTAGGCCTAAGCCTAACAGTAACCCTGGGAAGGTAAATCAGCCTGGTGTTAGGCTTCTTGCCAAGGAAAAAGCCGTGAAAGCAGCCATGTTGTGGCACTTTTGCACTCCCTTTTGGATGCCTTTCACAGCTGCAGTGTGCCTGGAACTCAGGGCTTCCTGATTTTAAAAATCCTAGCCCTAGGCCGAACCCCAACCCTAAGACGAGAAAGGCAAATCAGCCAGGAATTAGGCATGTCCCCAAGGAAAAAGCTGTGGAGGCAGGCATGTTGTGCTACTTTTGCGCTCTTCTTGGCTAGTCCTTCGCAGCTGCTGTGTTCTTGGAACTCAGGGCTTTCTGGTTAATAGATCCCTTACCCTAGGCGTAACTCAAACCTTAAGCCTAGGAAGGAAAATCAACCTATGGTTCGGGATGGTCTCATGGAAATATCAGTGGTGGCAGCCAAGTTGCGTCACTTTTGCGCTCCCCTTGGGATGCCTTTCGCAGCTGCAGTGCGCCTGGAGCCCAGGGCTTCCTGGTTTTAAAAGTCCTAGGCCTAAGCCTAACAGTAACCCTAGGAAGGTAAATCAGCCGGGTATTAGGGTTCTTCCTAAGGGAAAAGCCGTGAAAGCAGCCATGTTGTGGCACTTCTGCACTCCCTTTGGGATGCCTTTGGCAGATGAAGTAAGCCTGGAACTCAGGGCTTCCTGGTTAAAGAAATCCAAGCCCTAGGCTGAAGCCTAACCCTAACCCTAGGCAGATAAATCAGCCTAGGTATAGGGATGGTGCCAAGGAAAAAGCTGTGAAAGCTGCCATGTTGTTGCACTTTTGCGCTCCCCTTGGGATGCCTTTCGCAGCTGCCGTGTGCCTGGAGCCCAGGGCTTCCTAGTTTTGAAAATCCTAGCCCTAGGCCTAAGCCTAACAGTAACCCTGGGAAGGTAAATCAGCCTGGTGTTAGGCTTCTTGCCAAGGAAAAAGCCATGAAAGCAGCCATGTTGTGGCACTTTTGCACTCCCTTTTGGATGCCTTTCACAGCTCCAGTGTGCCTGGAACTCAGGGCTTCCTGATTTTAAAAATCCTAGCCCTAGGCCGAACCCCAACCCTAAGACGAGAAAGGCAAATCAGCCAGGAATTAGGCATGTCCCCAAGGAAAAAGCTGTGGAGGCAGGCATGTTGTGGTACTTTTGCGCTCTTCTTGGCTAGTCCTTCGCAGCTGCTGTGTTCTTGGAACTCAGGGCTTTCTGGTTAATAGAACCTTTACCCTAGGCGTAACTCAAACCTTAAGCCTAGGAAGGAAAATCAACCTATGGTTCGGGATGGTCTCATGGAAATATCAGTGGTGGCAGCCAAGTTGCGTCACTTTTGCGCTCCCCTTGGGATGCCTTTCGCAGCTGCAGTGCGCCTGGAGCCCAGGGCTTCCTGGTTTTAAAAGTCCTAGGCCTAAGCCTAACAGTAACCCTAGGAAGGTAAATCAGCCGGGTATTAGGGTTCTTCCTAAGGGAAAAGCCGTGAAAGCAGCCATGTTGTGGCACTTCTGCACTCCCTTTGGGATGCCTTTGGCAGATGAAGTAAGCCTGGAACTCAGGGCTTCCTGGTTAAAGAAATCCAAGCCCTAGGCTGAAGCCTAACCCTAACCCTAGGCAGATAAATCAGCCTAGGTATAGGGATGGTGCCAAGGAAAAAGCTGTGAAAGCTGCCATGTTGTAGCACTTTTGTACTCCCCTTGGGATGCCTTGAACAGCTGCAGTGTGCCTAGAGCTAAGGGCTTCCTAGTTTTAAAAATCCTAGCCCTAGGCCTAAGCCTAACAGTAACCCTGGGAAGGTAAATCAGCCTGGTGTTAGGCTTCTTGCCAAGGAAAAAGCCGTGAAAGCAGCCATGTTGTGGCACTTTTGCACTCCCTTTTGGATGCCTTTCACAGCTCCAGTGTGCCTGGAACTCAGGGCTTCCTGATTTTAAAAATCCTAGCCCTAGGCCGAACCCCAACCCTAAGACGAGAAAGGCAAATCAGCCAGGAATTAGGCATGTCCCCAAGGAAAAAGCTGTGGAGGCAGGCATGTTGTGCTACTTTTGCGCTCTTCTTGGCTAGTCCTTCGCAGCTGCTGTGTTCTTGGAACTCAGGGCTTTCTGGTTAATAGACCCTTACCCTAGGCGTAACTCAAACCTTAACCCTAGGAAGGAAAATCAGCCTATGGTTCGGGATGGTCTCATGGAAATATCAGTGGTGGCAGCCAAGTTGCGTCACTTTTGCGCTCCCCTTGGGATGCCTTTCGCAGCTGCAGTGTGCCTGGAGCCCAGGGCTTCCTGGTTTTAAAAGTCCTAGGCCTAAGCCTAACAGTAACCCTAGGAAGGTAAATCAGCCGGGTATTAGGGTTCTTCCTAAGGGAAAAGCCGTGAAAGCAGCCATGTTGTGGCACTTCTGCACTCCCTTTGGGATGCCTTTGGCAGATGAAGTAAGCCTGGAACTCAGGGCTTCCTGGTTAAAGAAATCCAAGCCCTAGGCTGAAGCCTAACCCTAACCCTAGGCAGATAAATCAGCCTAGGTATAGGGATGGTGCCAAGGAAAAAGCTGTGAAAGCTGCCATGTTGTTGCACTTTTGCGCTCCCCTTGGGATGCCTTTCGCAGCTGCAGTGTGCCTGGAGCCCAGGGCTTCCTAGTTTTAAAAATCCTAGCCCTAGGCCTAAGCCTAACAGTAACCCTGGGAAGGTAAATCAGCCTGGTGTTAGGCTTCTTGCCAAGGAAAAAGCCGTGAAAGCAGCCATGTTGTGGCACTTTTGCACTCCCTTTTGGATGCCTTTCACAGCTGCAGTGTGCCTGGAACTCAGGGCTTCCTGATTTTAAAAATCCTAGCCCTAGGCCAAACCCCAACCCTAAGACGAGAAAGGCAAATCAGCCAGGAATTAGGCATGTCCCCAAGGAAAAAGCTGTGGAGGCAGGCATGTTGTGGTACTTTTGCGCTCTTCTTGGCTAGTCCTTCGCAGCTGCTGTGTTCTTGGAACTCAGGGCTTTCTGGTTAATAGAGCCCTTACCCTAGGCGTAACTCAAACCTTAAGCCTAGGAAGGAAAATCAACCTATGGTTCGGGATGGTCTCATGGAAATATCAGTGGTGGCAGCCAAGTTGCGTCACTTTTGCGCTCCCCTTGGGATGCCTTTCGCAGCTGCAGTGTGCCTGGAGCCCAGGGCTTCCTGGTTTTAAAAGTCCTAGACCTAAGCCTAACAGTAACCCTAGGAAGGTAAATCAGCCGGGTATTAGGGTTCTTCCTAAGGGAAAAGCCGTGAAAGCAGCCATGTTGTGGCACTTCTGCACTCCCTTTGGGATGCCTTTGGCAGATGAAGTAAGCCTGGAACTCAGGGCTTCCTGGTTAAAGAAATCCGAGCCCTAGGCTGAAGCCTAACCCTAACCCTAGGCAGATAAATCAGCCTAGGTATAGGGATGGTGCCAAGGAAAAAGCTGTGAAAGCTGCCATGTTGTAGCACTTTTGTACTCCCCTTGGGATGCCTTGAACAGCTGCAGTGTGTCTGGAGCCCAGGGCTTCCTAGTTTTAAAAATCCTAGCCCTAGGCCTAAGCCTAACAGTAACCCTGGGAAGGTAAATCAGCCTGGTGTTAGGCTTCTTGCCAAGGAAAAAGCCGTGAAAGCAGCCATGTTGTGGCACTTTTGCACTCCCTTTTGGATGCCTTTCACAGCTGCAGTGTGCCTGGAACTCAGGGCTTCCTGATTTTAAAAATCCTAGCCCTAGGCCGAACCCCAACCCTAAGACGAGAAAGGCAAATCAGCCAGGAATTAGGCATGTCCCCAAGGAAAAAGCTGTGGAGGCAGGCATGTTGTGGTACTTTTGCGCTCTTCTTGGCTAGTCCTTCGCAGCTGCTGTGTTCTTGGAACTCAGGGCTTTCTGGTTAATAGAGCCCTTACCCTAGGCGTAACTCAAACCTTAACCCTAGGAAGGAAAATCAGCCTATGGTTCGGGATGGTCTCATGGAAATATCAGTGGTGGCAGCCAAGTTGCGTCACTTTTGCGCTCCCCTTGGGATGCCTTTCGCAGCTGCAGTGTGCCTGGAGCCCAGGGCTTCCTGGTTTTAAAAGTCCTAGGCCTAAGCCTAACAGTAACCCTAGGAAGGTAAATCAGCCGGGTATTAGGGTTCTTCCTAAGGGAAAAGCCGTGAAAGCAGCCATGTTGTGGCACTTCTGCACTCCCTTTGGGATGCCTTTGGCAGATGAAGTAAGCCTGGAACTCAGGGCTTCCTGGTTAAAGAAATCCAAGCCCTAGGCTGAAGCCTAACCCTAACCCTAGGCAGATAAATCAGCCTAGGTATAGGGATGGTGCCAAGGAAAAAGCTGTGAAAGCTGCCATGTTGTTGCACTTTTGTACTCCCCTTGGGATGCCTTGAACAGCTGCAGTGTGCCTGGAGCTAAGGGCTTCCTAGTTTTAAAAATCCTAGCCCTAGGCCTAAGCCTAACAGTAACCCTGGGAAGGTAAATCAGCCTGGTGTTAGGCTTCTTGCCAAGGAAAAAGCCGTGAAAGCAGCCATGTTGTGGCACTTTTGCACTCCCTTTTGGATGCCTTTCACAGCTCCAGTGTGCTTGGAACTCAGGGCTTCCTGATTTTAAAAATCCTAGCCCTAGGCCGAACCCCAACCCTAAGACGAGAAAGGCAAATCAGCCAGGAATTAGGCATGTCCCCAAGGAAAAAGCTGTGGAGGCAGGCATGTTGTGCTACTTTTGCGCTCTTCTTGGCTAGTCCTTCGCAGCTGCTGTGTTCTTGGAACTCAGGGCTTTCTGGTTAATAGATCCCTTACCCTAGGCATAACTCAAACCTTAAGCCTAGGAAGGAAAATCAACCTATGGTTCGGGATGGTCTCATGGAAATATCAGTGGTGGCAGCCAAGTTGCGTCACTTTTGCGCTCCCCTTGGGATGCCTTTCGCAGCTGCAGTGCGCCTGGAGCCCAGGGCTTCCTGGTTTTAAAAGTCCTAGGCCTAAGCCTAACAGTAACCCTAGGAAGGTAAATCAGCCGGGTATTAGGGTTCTTCCTAAGGGAAAAGCCGTGAAAGCAGCCATGTTGTGGCACTTCTGCACTCCCTTTGGGATGCCTTTGGCAGATGAAGTAAGCCTGGAACTCAGGGCTTCCTGGTTAAAGAAATCCAAGCCCTAGGCTGAAGCCTAACCCTAACCCTAGGCAGATAAATCAGCCTAGGTATAGGGATGGTGCCAAGGAAAAAGCTGTGAAAGCTGCCATGTTGTTGCACTTTTGCGCTCCCCTTGGGATGCCTTTCGCAGCTGCCGTGTGCCTGGAGCCCAGGGCTTCCTAGTTTTGAAAATCCTAGCCCTAGGCCTAAGCCTAACAGTAACCCTGGGAAGGTAAATCAGCCTGGTGTTAGGCTTCTTGCCAAGGAAAAAGCCATGAAAGCAGCCATGTTGTGGCACTTTTGCACTCCCTTTTGGATGCCTTTCACAGCTGCAGTGTGCCTGGAACTCAGGGCTTCCTGATTTTAAAAATCCTAGCCCTAGGCCGAACCCCAACCCTAAGACGAGAAAGGCAAATCAGCCAGGAATTAGGCATGTCCCCAAGGAAAAAGCTGTGGAGGCAGGCATGTTGTGGTACTTTTGCGCTCTTCTTGGCTAGTCCTTCGCAGCTGCTGTGTTCTTGGAACTCAGGGCTTTCTGGTTAATAGAACCTTTACCCTAGGCGTAACTCAAACCTTAAGCCTAGGAAGGAAAATCAACCTATGGTTCGGTATGGTCTCATGGAAATATCAGTGGTGGCAGCCAAGTTGCGTCACTTTTGCGCTCCCCTTGGGATGCCTTTCGCAGCTGCAGTGCGCCTGGAGCCCAGGGCTTCCTGGTTTTAAAAGTCCTAGGCCTAAGCCTAACAGTAACCCTAGGAAGGTAAATCAGCCGGGTATTAGGGTTCTTCCTAAGGGAAAAGCCGTGAAAGCAGCCATGTTGTGGCACTTCTGCACTCCCTTTGGGATGCCTTTGGCAGATGAAGTAAGCCTGGAACTCAGGGCTTCCTGGTTAAAGAAATCCAAGCCCTAGGCTGAAGCCTAACCCTAACCCTAGGCAGATAAATCAGCCTAGGTATAGGGATGGTGCCAAGGAAAAAGCTGTGAAAGCTGCCATGTTGTTGCACTTTTGTACTCCCCTTGGGATGCCTTGAACAGCTGCAGTGTGCCTAGAGCTAAGGGCTTCCTAGTTTTAAAAATCCTAGCCCTAGGCCTAAGCCTAACAGTAACCCTGGGAAGGTAAATCAGCCTGGTGTTAGGCTTCTTGCCAAGGAAAAAGCCGTGAAAGCAGCCATGTTGTGGCACTTTTGCACTCCCTTTTGGATGCCTTTCACAGCTGCAGTGTGCCTGGAACTCAGGGCTTCCTGATTTTAAAAATCCTAGCCCTAGGCCGAACCCCAACCCTAAGACGAGAAATGCAAATCAGCCAGGAATTAGGCATGTCCCCAAGGAAAAAGCTGTGGAGGCAGGCATGTTGTGCTACTTTTGCGCTCTTCTTGGCTAGTCCTTCGCAGCTGCTGTGTTCTTGGAACTCAGGGCTTTCTGGTTAATAGACCCTTACCCTAGGCGTAACTCAAACCTTAACCCTAGGAAGGAAAATCAGCCTATGGTTCGGGATGGTCTCATGGAAATATCAGTGGTGGCAGCCAAGTTGCGTCACTTTTGCGCTCCCCTTGGGATGCCTTTCGCAGCTGCAGTGTGCCTGGAGCCCAGGGCTTCCTGGTTTTAAAAGTCCTAGGCCTAAGCCTAACAGTAACCCTAGGAAGGTAAATCAGCCGGGTATTAGGGTTCTTCCTAAGGGAAAAGCCGTGAAAGCAGCCATGTTGTGGCACTTCTGCACTCCCTTTGGGATGCCTTTGGCAGATGAAGTAAGCCTGGAACTCAGGGCTTCCTGGTTAAAGAAATCCAAGCCCTAGGCTGAAGCCTAACCCTAACCCTAGGCAGATAAATCAGCCTAGGTATAGGGATGGTGCCAAGGAAAAAGCTGTGAAAGCTGCCATGTTGTTGCACTTTTGCGCTCCCCTTGGGATGCCTTTCGCAGCTGCAGTGTGCCTGGAGCTAAGGGCTTCCTAGTTTTAAAAATCCTAGCCCTAGGCCTAAGCCTAACAGTAACCCTGGGAAGGTAAATCAGCCTGCTGTTAGGCTTCTTGCCAAGGAAAAAGCCGTGAAAGCAGCCATGTTGTGGCACTTTTGCACTCCCTTTTGGATGCCTTTCACAGCTGCAGTGTGCCTGGAACTCAGGGCTTCCTGATTTTAAAAATCCTAGCCCTAGGCCAAACCCCAACCCTAAGACGAGAAAGGCAAATCAGCCAGGAATTAGGCATGTCCCCAAGGAAAAAGCTGTGGAGGCAGGCATGTTGTGGTACTTTTGCGCTCTTCTTGGCTAGTCCTTCGCAGCTGCTGTGTTCTTGGAACTCAGGGCTTTCTGGTTAATAGAGCCCTTACCCTAGGCGTAACTCAAACCTTAAGCCTAGGAAGGAAAATCAACCTATGGTTCGGGATGGTCTCATGGAAATATCAGTGGTGGCAGCCAAGTTGCGTCACTTTTGCGCTCCCCTTGGGATGCCTTTCGCAGCTGCAGTGTGCCTGGAGCCCAGGGCTTCCTGGTTTTAAAAGTCCTAGACCTAAGCCTAACAGTAACCCTAGGAAGGTAAATCAGCCGGGTATTAGGGTTCTTCCTAAGGGAAAAGCCGTGAAAGCAGCCATGTTGTGGCACTTCTGCACTCCCTTTGGGATGCCTTTGGCAGATGAAGTAAGCCTGGAACTCAGGGCTTCCTGGTTAAAGAAATCCGAGCCCTAGGCTGAAGCCTAACCCTAACCCTAGGCAGATAAATCAGCCTAGGTATAGGGATGGTGCCAAGGAAAAAGCTGTGAAAGCTGCCATGTTGTAGCACTTTTGTACTCCCCTTGGGATGCCTTGAACAGCTGCAGTGTGTCTGGAGCCCAGGGCTTCCTAGTTTTAAAAATCCTAGCCCTAGGCCTAAGCCTAACAGTAACCCTGGGAAGGTAAATCAGCCTGGTGTTAGGCTTCTTGCCAAGGAAAAAGCCGTGAAAGCAGCCATGTTGTGGCACTTTTGCACTCCCTTTTGGATGCCTTTCACAGCTGCAGTGTGCCTGGAACTCAGGGCTTCCTGATTTTAAAAATCCTAGCCCTAGGCCGAACCCCAACCCTAAGACGAGAAAGGCAAATCAGCCAGGAATTAGGCATGTCCCCAAGGAAAAAGCTGTGGAGGCAGGCATGTTGTGGTACTTTTGCGCTCTTCTTGGCTAGTCCTTCGCAGCTGCTGTGTTCTTGGAACTCAGGGCTTTCTGGTTAATAGAGCCCTTACCCTAGGCGTAACTCAAACCTTAACCCTAGGAAGGAAAATCAGCCTATGGTTCGGGATGGTCTCATGGAAATATCAGTGGTGGCAGCCAAGTTGCGTCACTTTTGCGCTCCCCTTGGGATGCCTTTCGCAGCTGCAGTGTGCCTGGAGCCCAGGGCTTCCTGGTTTTAAAAGTCCTAGGCCTAAGCCTAACAGTAACCCTAGGAAGGTAAATCAGCCGGGTATTAGGGTTCTTCCTAAGGGAAAAGCCGTGAAAGCAGCCATGTTGTGGCATTTCTGCACTCCCTTTGGGATGCCTTTGGCAGATGAAGTAAGCCTGGAACTCAGGGCTTCCTGGTTAAAGAAATCCAAGCCCTAGGCTGAAGCCTAACCCTAACCCTAGGCAGATAAATCAGCCTAGGTATAGGGATGGTGCCAAGGAAAAAGCTGTGAAAGCTGCCATGTTGTTGCACTTTTGCGCTCCCCTTGGGATGCCTTTCGCAGCTGCAGTGTGCCTGGAGCTAAGGGCTTCCTAGTTTTAAAAATCCTAGCCCTAGGCCTAAGCCTAACAGTAACCCTGGGAAGGTAAATCAGCCTGGTGTTAGGCTTCTTGCCAAGGAAAAAGCCGTGAAAGCAGCCATGTTGTGGCACTTTTGCACTCCCTTTTGGATGCCTTTCACAGCTGCAGTGTGCCTGGAACTCAGGGCTTCCTGATTTTAAAAATCCTAGCCCTAGGCCAAACCCCAACCCTAAGACGAGAAAGGCAAATCAGCCAGGAATTAGGCATGTCCCCAAGGAAAAAGCTGTGGAGGCAGGCATGTTGTGGTACTTTTGCGCTCTTCTTGGCTAGTCCTTCGCAGCTGCTGTGTTCTTGGAACTCAGGGCTTTCTGGTTAATAGAGCCCTTACCCTAGGCGTAACTCAAACCTTAAGCCTAGGAAGGAAAATCAACCTATGGTTCGGGATGGTCTCATGGAAATATCAGTGGTGGCAGCCATGTTGCGTCACTTTTGCGCTCCCCTTGGGATGCCTTTCGCAGCTGCAGTGTGCCTGGAGCCCAGGGCTTCCTGGTTTTAAAAGTCCTAGACCTAAGCCTAACAGTAACCCTAGGAAGGTAAATCAGCCGGGTATTAGGGTTCTTCCTAAGGGAAAAGCCGTGAAAGCAGCCATGTTGTGGCACTTCTGCACTCCCTTTGGGATGCCTTTGGCAGATGAAGTAAGCCTGGAACTCAGGGCTTCCTGGTTAAAGAAATCCGAGCCCTAGGCTGAAGCCTAACCCTAACCCTAGGCAGATAAATCAGCCAAGGTATAGGGATGGTGCCAAGGAAAAAGCTGTGAAAGCTGCCATGTTGTAGCACTTTTGTACTCCCCTTGGGATGCCTTGAACAGCTGCAGTGTGTCTGGAGCCCAGGGCTTCCTAGTTTTAAAAATCCTAGCCCTAGGCCTAAGCCTAACAGTAACCCTGGGAAGGTAAATCAGCCTGGTGTTAGGCTTCTTGCCAAGGAAAAAGCCGTGAAAGCAGCCATGTTGTGGCACTTTTGCACTCCCTTTTGGATGCCTTTCACAGCTGCAGTGTGCCTGGAACTCAGGGCTTCCTGATTTTAAAAATCCTAGCCCTAGGCCGAACCCCAACCCTAAGACGAGAAAGGCAAATCAGCCAGGAATTAGGCATGTCCCCAAGGAAAAAGCTGTGGAGGCAGGCATGTTGTGGTACTTTTGCGCTCTTCTTGGCTAGTCCTTCGCAGCTGCTGTGTTCTTGGAACTCAGGGCTTTCTGGTTAATAGAGCCCTTACCCTAGGCGTAACTCAAACCTTAAGCCTAGGAAGGAAAATCAGCCTATGGTTCGGGATGGTCTCATGGAAATATCAGTGGTGGCAGCCAAGTTGCGTCACTTTTGCGCTCCCCTTGGGATGCCTTTCGCAGCTGCAGTGTGCCTGGAGCCCAGGGCTTCCTGGTTTTAAAAGTCCTAGGCCTAAGCCTAACAGTAACCCTAGGAAGGTAAATCAGCCGGGTATTAGGGTTCTTCCTAAGGGAAAAGCCGTGAAAGCAGCCATGTTGTGGCACTTCTGCACTCCCTTTGGGATGCCTTTGGCAGATGAAGTAAGCCTGGAACTCAGGGCTTCCTGGTTAAAGAAATCCAAGCCCTAGGCTGAAGCCTAACCCTAACCCTAGGCAGATAAATCAGCCTAGGTATAGGGATGGTGCCAAGGAAAAAGCTGTGAAAGCTGCCATGTTGTTGCACTTTTGTACTCCCCTTGGGATGCCTTGAACAGCTGCAGTGTGCCTGGAGCTAAGGGCTTCCTAGTTTTAAAAATCCTAGCCCTAGGCCTAAGCCTAACAGTAACCCTGGGAAGGTAAATCAGCCTGGTGTTAGGCTTCTTGCCAAGGAAAAAGCCGTGAAAGCAGCCATGTTGTGGCACTTTTGCACTCCCTTTTGGATGCCTTTCACAGCTCCAGTGTGCTTGGAACTCAGGGCTTCCTGATTTTAAAAATCCTAGCCCTAGGCCGAACCCCAACCCTAAGACGAGAAAGGCAAATCAGCCAGGAATTAGGCATGTCCCCAAGGAAAAAGCTGTGGAGGCAGGCATGTTGTGCTACTTTTGCGCTCTTCTTGGCTAGTCCTTCGCAGCTGCTGTGTTCTTGGAACTCAGGGCTTTCTGGTTAATAGATCCCTTACCCTAGGCGTAACTCAAACCTTAAGCCTAGGAAGGAAAATCAACCTATGGTTCGGGATGGTCTCATGGAAATATCAGTGGTGGCAGCCAAGTTGCGTCACTTTTGCGCTCCCCTTGGGATGCCTTTCGCAGCTGCAGTGCGCCTGGAGCCCAGGGCTTCCTGGTTTTAAAAGTCCTAGGCCTAAGCCTAACAGTAACCCTAGGAAGGTAAATCAGCCGGGTATTAGGGTTCTTCCTAAGGGAAAAGCCGTGAAAGCAGCCATGTTGTGGCACTTCTGCACTCCCTTTGGGATGCCTTTGGCAGATGAAGTAAGCCTGGAACTCAGGGCTTCCTGGTTAAAGAAATCCAAGCCCTAGGCTGAAGCCTAACCCTAACCCTAGGCAGATAAATCAGCCTAGGTATAGGGATGGTGCCAAGGAAAAAGCTGTGAAAGCTGCCATGTTGTTGCACTTTTGCGCTCCCCTTGGGATGCCTTTCGCAGCTGCCGTGTGCCTGGAGCCCAGGGCTTCCTAGTTTTGAAAATCCTAGCCCTAGGCCTAAGCCTAACAGTAACCCTGGGAAGGTAAATCAGCCTGGTGTTAGGCTTCTTGCCAAGGAAAAAGCCATGAAAGCAGCCATGTTGTGGCACTTTTGCACTCCCTTTTGGATGCCTTTCACAGCTCCAGTGTGCCTGGAACTCAGGGCTTCCTGATTTTAAAAATCCTAGCCCTAGGCCGAACCCCAACCCTAAGACGAGAAAGGCAAATCAGCCAGGAATTAGGCATGTCCCCAAGGAAAAAGCTGTGGAGGCAGGCATGTTGTGGTACTTTTGCGCTCTTCTTGGCTAGTCCTTCGCAGCTGCTGTGTTCTTGGAACTCAGGGCTTTCTGGTTAATAGAACCTTTACCCTAGGCGTAACTCAAACCTTAAGCCTAGGAAGGAAAATCAACCTATGGTTCGGGATGGTCTCATGGAAATATCAGTGGTGGCAGCCAAGTTGCGTCAC
This sequence comes from Ammospiza caudacuta, assembly GCF_027887145.1. Classification (NCBI taxonomy): domain Eukaryota; kingdom Metazoa; phylum Chordata; class Aves; order Passeriformes; family Passerellidae; genus Ammospiza; species Ammospiza caudacuta. The sequence continues at coordinate 26,070 of NW_026682915.1, forward strand.
TTTTGCGCTCCCCTTGGGATGCCTTTCGCAGCTGCAGTGCGCCTGGAGCCCAGGGCTTCCTGGTTTTAAAAGTCCTAGGCCTAAGCCTAACAGTAACCCTAGGAAGGTAAATCAGCCGGGTATTAGGGTTCTTCCTAAGGGAAAAGCCGTGAAAGCAGCCATGTTGTGGCACTTCTGCACTCCCTTTGGGATGCCTTTGGCAGATGAAGTAAGCCTGGAACTCAGGGCTTCCTGGTTAAAGAAATCCAAGCCCTAGGCTGAAGCCTAACCCTAACCCTAGGCAGATAAATCAGCCTAGGTATAGGGATGGTGCCAAGGAAAAAGCTGTGAAAGCTGCCATGTTGTTGCACTTTTGTACTCCCCTTGGGATGCCTTGAACAGCTGCAGTGTGCCTAGAGCTAAGGGCTTCCTAGTTTTAAAAATCCTAGCCCTAGGCCTAAGCCTAACAGTAACCCTGGGAAGGTAAATCAGCCTGGTGTTAGGCTTCTTGCCAAGGAAAAAGCCGTGAAAGCAGCCATGTTGTGGCACTTTTGCACTCCCTTTTGGATGCCTTTCACAGCTGCAGTGTGCCTGGAACTCAGGGCTTCCTGATTTTAAAAATCCTAGCCCTAGGCCGAACCCCAACCCTAAGACGAGAAAGGCAAATCAGCCAGGAATTAGGCATGTCCCCAAGGAAAAAGCTGTGGAGGCAGGCATGTTGTGCTACTTTTGCGCTCTTCTTGGCTAGTCCTTCGCAGCTGCTGTGTTCTTGGAACTCAGGGCTTTCTGGTTAATAGACCCTTACCCTAGGCGTAACTCAAACCTTAAGCCTAGGAAGGAAAATCAGCCTATGGTTCGGGATGGTCTCATGGAAATATCAGTGGTGGCAGCCAAGTTGCGTCACTTTTGCGCTCCCCTTGGGATGCCTTTCGCAGCTGCAGTGTGCCTGGAGCCCAGGGCTTCCTGGTTTTAAAAGTCCTAGGCCTAAGCCTAACAGTAACCCTAGGAAGGTAAATCAGCCGGGTATTAGGGTTCTTCCTAAGGGAAAAGCCGTGAAAGCAGCCATGTTGTGGCACTTCTGCACTCCCTTTGGGATGCCTTTGGCAGATGAAGTAAGCCTGGAACTCAGGGCTTCCTGGTTAAAGAAATCCAAGCCCTAGGCTGAAGCCTAACCCTAACCCTAGGCAGATAAATCAGCCTAGGTATAGGGATGGTGCCAAGGAAAAAGCTGTGAAAGCAGCCATGTTGTTGCACTTTTGCGCTCCCCTTGGGATGCCTTTCGCAGCTGCAGTGTGCCTGGAGCTAAGGGCTTCCTAGTTTTAAAAATCCTAGCCCTAGGCCTAAGCCTAACAGTAACCCTGGGAAGGTAAATCAGCCTGGTGTTAGGCTTCTTGCCAAGGAAAAAGCCGTGAAAGCAGCCATGTTGTGGCACTTTTGCACTCCCTTTTGGATGCCTTTCACAGCTGCAGTGTGCCTGGAACTCAGGGCTTCCTGATTTTAAAAATCCTAGCCCTAGGCCGAACCCCAACCCTAAGACGAGAAAGGCAAATCAGCCAGGAATTAGGCATGTCCCCAAGGAAAAAGCTGTGGAGGCAGGCATGTTGTGGTACTTTTGCGCTCTTCTTGGCTAGTCCTTCGCAGCTGCTGTGTTCTTGGAACTCAGGGCTTTCTGGTTAATAGAGCCCTTACCCTAGGCGTAACTCAAACCTTAAGCCTAGGAAGGAAAATCAACCTATGGTTCGGGATGGTCTCATGGAAATATCAGTGGTGGCAGCCAAGTTGCGTCACTTTTGCGCTCCCCTTGGGATGCCTTTCGCAGCTGCAGTGTGCCTGGAGCCCAGGGCTTCCTGGTTTTAAAAGTCCTAGACCTAAGCCTAACAGTAACCCTAGGAAGGTAAATCAGCCGGGTATTAGGGTTCTTCCTAAGGGAAAAGCCGTGAAAGCAGCCATGTTGTGGCACTTCTGCACTCCCTTTGGGATGCCTTTGGCAGATGAAGTAAGCCTGGAACTCAGGGCTTCCTGGTTAAAGAAATCCGAGCCCTAGGCTGAAGCCTAACCCTAACCCTAGGCAGATAAATCAGCCTAGGTATAGGGATGGTGCCAAGGAAAAAGCTGTGAAAGCTGCCATGTTGTAGCACTTTTGTACTCCCCTTGGGATGCCTTGAACAGCTGCAGTGTGTCTGGAGCCCAGGGCTTCCTAGTTTTAAAAATCCTAGCCCTAGGCCTAAGCCTAACAGTAACCCTGGGAAGGTAAATCAGCCTGGTGTTAGGCTTCTTGCCAAGGAAAAAGCCGTGAAAGCAGCCATGTTGTGGCACTTTTGCACTCCCTTTTGGATGCCTTTCACAGCTGCAGTGTGCCTGGAACTCAGGGCTTCCTGATTTTAAAAATCCTAGCCCTAGGCCGAACCCCAACCCTAAGACGAGAAAGGCAAATCAGCCAGGAATTAGGCATGTCCCCAAGGAAAAAGCTGTGGAGGCAGGCATGTTGTGGTACTTTTGCGCTCTTCTTGGCTAGTCCTTCGCAGCTGCTGTGTTCTTGGAACTCAGGGCTTTCTGGTTAATAGAGCCCTTACCCTAGGCGTAACTCAAACCTTAACCCTAGGAAGGAAAATCAGCCTATGGTTCGGGATGGTCTCATGGAAATATCAGTGGTGGCAGCCAAGTTGCGTCACTTTTGCGCTCCCCTTGGGATGCCTTTCGCAGCTGCAGTGTGCCTGGAGCCCAGGGCTTCCTGGTTTTAAAAGTCCTAGGCCTAAGCCTAACAGTAACCCTAGGAAGGTAAATCAGCCGGGTATTAGGGTTCTTCCTAAGGGAAAAGCCGTGAAAGCAGCCATGTTGTGGCACTTCTGCACTCCCTTTGGGATGCCTTTGGCAGATGAAGTAAGCCTGGAACTCAGGGCTTCCTGGTTAAAGAAATCCAAGCCCTAGGCTGAAGCCTAACCCTAACCCTAGGCAGATAAATCAGCCTAGGTATAGGGATGGTGCCAAGGAAAAAGCTGTGAAAGCTGCCATGTTGTAGCACTTTTGTACTCCCCTTGGGATGCCTTGAACAGCTGCAGTGTGTCTGGAGCCCAGGGCTTCCTAGTTTTAAAAATCCTAGCCCTAGGCCTAAGCCTAACAGTAACCCTGGGAAGGTAAATCAGCCTGGTGTTAGGCTTCTTGCCAAGGAAAAAGCCGTGAAAGCAGCCATGTTGTGGCACTTTTGCACTCCCTTTTGGATGCCTTTCACAGCTCCACTGTGCCTGGAACTCAGGGCTTCCTGATTTTAAAAATCCTAGCCCTAGGCCGAACCCCAACCCTAAGACGAGAAAGGCAAATCAGCCAGGAATTAGGCATGTCTCCAAGGAAAAAGCTGTGGAGGCAGGCATGTTGTGCTACTTTTGCGCTCTTCTTGGCTAGTCCTTCGCAGCTGCTGTGTTCTTGGAACTCAGGGCTTTCTGGTTAATAGACCCTTACCCTAGGCGTAACTCAAACCTTAACCCTAGGAAGGAAAATCAACCTATGGTTCGGGATGGTCTCATGGAAATATCAGTGGTGGCAGCCAAGTTGCGTCACTTTTGCGCTCCCCTTGGGATGCCTTTCGCAGCTGCAGTGTGCCTGGAGCCCAGGGCTTCCTGGTTTTAAAAGTCCTAGGCCTAAGCCTAACAGTAACCCTAGGAAGGTAAATCAGCCGGGTATTAGGGTTCTTCCTAAGGGAAAAGCCGTGAAAGCAGCCATGTTGTGGCACTTCTGCACTCCCTTTGGGATGCCTTTGGCAGATGAAGTAAGCCTGGAACTCAGGGCTTCCTGGTTAAAGAAATCCGAGCCCTAGGCTGAAGCCTAACCCTAACCCTAGGCAGATATATCAGCCTAGGTATAGGGATGGTGCCAAGGAAAAAGCTGTGAAAGCTGCCATGTTGTAGCACTTTTGTACTCCCCTTGGGATGCCTTGAACAGCTGCAGTGTGTCTGGAGCCCAGGGCTTCCTAGTTTTAAAAATCCTAGCCCTAGGCCTAAGCCTAACAGTAACCCTGGGAAGGTAAATCAGCCTGGTGTTAGGCTTCTTGCCAAGGAAAAAGCCGTGAAAGCAGCCATGTTGTGGCACTTTTGCACTCCCTTTTGGATGCCTTTCACAGCTGCAGTGTGCCTGGAACTCAGGGCTTCCTGATTTTAAAAATCCTAGCCCTAGGCCGAACCCCAACCCTAAGACGAGAAAGGCAAATCAGCCAGGAATTAGGCATGTCCCCAAGGAAAAAGCTGTGGAGGCAGGCATGTTGTGGTACTTTTGCGCTCTTCTTGGCTAGTCCTTCGCAGCTGCTGTGTTCTTGGAACTCAGGGCTTTCTGGTTAATAGAGCCCTTACCCTAGGCGTAACTCAAACCTTAACCCTAGGAAGGAAAATCAACCTATGGTTCGGGATGGTCTCATGGAAATATCAGTGGTGGCAGCCAAGTTGCGTCACTTTTGCGCTCCCCTTGGGATGCCTTTCGCAGCTGCAGTGTGCCTGGAGCCCAGGGCTTCCTGGTTTTAAAAGTCCTAGGCCTAAGCCTAACAGTAACCCTAGGAAGGTAAATCAGCCGGGTATTAGGGTTCTTCCTAAGGGAAAAGCCGTGAAAGCAGCCATGTTGTGGCACTTCTGCACTCCCTTTGGGATGCCTTTGGCAGATGAAGTAAGCCTGGAACTCAGGGCTTCCTGGTTAAAGAAATCCGAGCCCTAGGCTGAAGCCTAACCCTAACCCTAGGCAGATAAATCAGCCTAGGTATAGGGATGGTGCCAAGGAAAAAGCTGTGAAAGCTGCCATGTTGTAGCACTTTTGTACTCCCCTTGGGATGCCTTGAACAGCTGCAGTGTGTCTGGAGCCCAGGGCTTCCTAGTTTTAAAAATCCTAGCCCTAGGCCTAAGCCTAACAGTAACCCTGGGAAGGTAAATCAGCCTGCTGTTAGGCTTCTTGCCAAGGAAAAAGCCGTGAAAGCAGCCATGTTGTGGCACTTTTGCACTCCCTTTTGGATGCCTTTCACAGCTGCAGTGTGCCTGGAACTCAGGGCTTCCTGATTTTAAAAATCCTAGCCCTAGGCCGAACCCCAACCCTAAGACGAGAAAGGCAAATCAGCCAGGAATTAGGCATGTTCCCAAGGAAAAAGCTGTGGAGGCAGGCATGTTGTGGTACTTTTGCGCTCTTCTTGGCTAGTCCTTCGCAGCTGCTGTGTTCTTGGAACTCAGGGCTTTCTGGTTAATAGAGCCCTTACCCTAGGCGTAACTCAAACCTTAAGCCTAGGAAGGAAAATCAGCCTATGGTTCGGGATGGTCTCATGGAAATATCAGTGGTGGCAGCCAAGTTGCGTCACTTTTGCGCTCCCCTTGGGATGCCTTTCGCAGCTGCAGTGTGCCTGGAGCCCAGGGCTTCCTGGTTTTAAAAGTCCTAGGCCTAAGCCTAACAGTAACCCTAGGAAGGTAAATCAGCCGGGTATTAGGGTTCTTCCTAAGGGAAAAGCCGTGAAAGCAGCCATGTTGCGGCACTTCTGCACTCCCTTTGGGATGCCTTTGGCAGATGAAGTAAGCCTGGAACTCAGGGCTTCCTGGTTAAAGAAATCCGAGCCCTAGGCTGAAGCCTAACCCTAACCCTAGGCAGATAAATCAGCCTAGGTATAGGGATGGTGCCAAGGAAAAAGCTGTGAAAGCTGCCATGTTGTTGCACTTTTGTACTCCCCTTGGGATGCCTTGAACAGCTGCAGTGTGTCTGGAGCCCAGGGCTTCCTAGTTTTAAAAATCCTAGCCCTAGGCCTAAGCCTAACAGTAACCCTGGGAAGGTAAATCAGCCTGGTGTTAGGCTTCTTGCCAAGGAAAAAGCCGTGAAAGCAGCCATGTTGTGGCACTTTTGCACTCCCTTTTGGATGCCTTTCACAGCTGCAGTGTGCCTGGAACTCAGGGCTTCCTGATTTTAAAAATCCTAGCCCTAGGCCGAACCCCAACCCTAAGACGAGAAAGGCAAATCAGCCAGGAATTAGGCATGTCCCCAAGGAAAAAGCTGTGGAGGCAGGCATGTTGTGGTACTTTTGCGCTCTTCTTGGCTAGTCCTTCGCAGCTGCTGTGTTCTTGGAACTCAGGGCTTTCTGGTTAATAGAGCCCTTACCCTAGGCGTAACTCAAACCTTAACCCTAGGAAGGAAAATCAGCCTATGGTTCGGGATGGTCTCATGGAAATATCAGTGGTGGCAGCCAAGTTGCGTCACTTTTGCGCTCCCCTTGGGATGCCTTTCGCAGCTGCAGTGTGCCTGGAGCCCAGGGCTTCCTGGTTTTAAAAGTCCTAGGCCTAAGCCTAACAGTAACCCTAGGAAGGTAAATCAGCCGGGTATTAGGGTTCTTCCTAAGGGAAAAGCCGTGAAAGCAGCCATGTTGTGGCACTTCTGCACTCCCTTTGGGATGCCTTTGGCAGATGAAGTAAGCCTGGAACTCAGGGCTTCCTGGTTAAAGAAATCCAAGCCCTAGGCTGAAGCCTAACCCTAACCCTAGGCAGATAAATCAGCCTAGGTATAGGGATGGTGCCAAGGAAAAAGCTGTGAAAGTGGCCATGTTGTTGCACTATTGTACTCCCCTTGGGATGCCTTGAACAGCTGCAGTGTGCCTGGAGCTAAGGGCTTCCTAGTTTTAAAAATCCTAGCCCTAGGCCTAAGCCTAACAGTAACCCTGGGAAGGTAAATCAGCCTGGTGTTAGGCTTCTTGCCAAGGAAAAAGCCGTGAAAGCAGCCATGTTGTGGCACTTTTGCACTCCCTTTTGGATGCCTTTCACAGCTGCAGTGTGCCTGGAACTCAGGGCTTCCTGATTTTAAAAATCCTAGCCCTAGGCCAAACCCCAACCCTAAGACGAGAAAGGCAAATCAGCCAGGAATTAGGCATGTCCCCAAGGAAAAAGCTGTGGAGGCAGGCATGTTGTGGTACTTTTGCGCTCTTCTTGGCTAGTCCTTCGCAGCTGCTGTGTTCTTGGAACTCAGGGCTTTCTGGTTAATAGAGCCCTTACCCTAGGCGTAACTCAAACCTTAACCCTAGGAAGGAAAATCAGCCTATGGTTCGGGATGGTCTCATGGAAATATCAGTGGTGGCAGCCAAGTTGCGTCACTTTTGCGCTCCCCTTGGGATGCCTTTCGCAGCTGCAGTGTGCCTGGAGCCCAGGGCTTCCTGGTTTTAAAAGTCCTAGGCCTAAGCCTAACAGTAACCCTAGGAAGGTAAATCAGCCGGGTATTAGGGTTCTTCCTAAGGGAAAAGCCGTGAAAGCAGCCATGTTGTGGCACTTCTGCACTCCCTTTGGGATGCCTTTGGCAGATGAAGTAAGCCTGGAACTCAGGGCTTCCTGGTTAAAGAAATCCAAGCCCTAGGCTGAAGCCTAACCCTAACCCTAGGCAGATAAATCAGCCTAGGTATAGGGATGGTGCCAAGGAAAAAGCTGTGAAAGCTGCCATGTTGTAGCACTTTTGTACTCCCCTTGGGATGCCTTGAACAGCTGCAGTGTGTCTGGAGCCCAGGGCTTCCTAGTTTTAAAAATCCTAGCCCTAGGCCTAAGCCTAACAGTAACCCTGGGAAGGTAAATCAGCCTGGTGTTAGGCTTCTTGCCAAGGAAAAAGCCGTGAAAGCAGCCATGTTGTGGCACTTTTGCACTCCCTTTTGGATGCCTTTCACAGCTGCAGTGTGCCTGGAACTCAGGGCTTCCTGATTTTAAAAATCCTAGCCCTAGGCCGAACCCCAACCCTAAGACGAGAAAGGCAAATCAGCCAGGAATTAGGCATGTCCCCAAGGAAAAAGCTGTGGAGGCAGGCATGTTGTGCTACTTTTGCGCTCTTCTTGGCTAGTCCTTCGCAGCTGCTGTGTTCTTGGAACTCAGGGCTTTCTGGTTAATAGATCCCTTACCCTAGGCGTAACTCAAACCTTAAGCCTAGGAAGGAAAATCAACCTATGGTTCGGGATGGTCTCATGGAAATATCAGTGGTGGCAGCCAAGTTGCGTCACTTTTGCGCTCCCCTTGGGATGCCTTTCGCAGCTGCAGTGCGCCTGGAGCCCAGGGCTTCCTGGTTTTAAAAGTCCTAGGCCTAAGCCTAACAGTAACCCTAGGAAGGTAAATCAGCCGGGTATTAGGGTTCTTCCTAAGGGAAAAGCCGTGAAAGCAGCCATGTTGTGGCACTTCTGCACTCCCTTTGGGATGCCTTTGGCAGATGAAGTAAGCCTGGAACTCAGGGCTTCCTGGTTAAAGAAATCCAAGCCCTAGGCTGAAGCCTAACCCTAACCCTAGGCAGATAAATCAGCCTAGGTATAGGGATGGTGCCAAGGAAAAAGCTGTGAAAGCTGCCATGTTGTTGCACTTTTGCGCTCCCCTTGGGATGCCTTTCGCAGCTGCCGTGTGCCTGGAGCCCAGGGCTTCCTAGTTTTGAAAATCCTAGCCCTAGGCCTAAGCCTAACAGTAACCCTGGGAAGGTAAATCAGCCTGGTGTTAGGCTTCTTGCCAAGGAAAAAGCCATGAAAGCAGCCATGTTGTGGCACTTTTGCACTCCCTTTTGGATGCCTTTCACAGCTGCAGTGTGCCTGGAACTCAGGGCTTCCTGATTTTAAAAATCCTAGCCCTAGGCCGAACCCCAACCCTAAGACGAGAAAGGCAAATCAGCCAGGAATTAGGCATGTCCCCAAGGAAAAAGCTGTGGAGGCAGGCATGTTGTGGTACTTTTGCGCTCTTCTTGGCTAGTCCTTCGCAGCTGCTGTGTTCTTGGAACTCAGGGCTTTCTGGTTAATAGAACCTTTACCCTAGGCGTAACTCAAACCTTAACCCTAGGAAGGAAAATCAACCTATGGTTCGGGATGGTCTCATGGAAATATCAGTGGTGGCAGCCAAGTTGCGTCACTTTTGCGCTCCCCTTGGGATGCCTTTCGCAGCTGCAGTGTGCCTGGAGCCCAGGGCTTCCTGGTTTTAAAAGTCCTAGGCCTAAGCCTAACAGTAACCCTAGGAAGGTAAATCAGCCGGGTATTAGGGTTCTTCCTAAGGGAAAAGCCGTGAAAGCAGCCATGTTGTGGCACTTCTGCACTCCCTTTGGGATGCCTTTGGCAGATGAAGTAAGCCTGGAACTCAGGGCTTCCTGGTTAAAGAAATCCAAGCCCTAGGCTGAAGCCTAACCCTAACCCTAGGCAGATAAATCAGCCTAGGTATAGGGATGGTGCCAAGGAAAAAGCTGTGAAAGCTGCCATGTTGTAGCACTTTTGTACTCCCCTTGGGATGCCTTGAACAGCTGCAGTGTGCCTAGAGCTAAGGGCTTCCTAGTTTTAAAAATCCTAGCCCTAGGCCTAAGCCTAACAGTAACCCTGGGAAGGTAAATCAGCCTGCTGTTAGGCTTCTTGCCAAGGAAAAAGCCGTGAAAGCAGCCATGTTGTGGCACTTTTGCACTCCCTTTTGGATGCCTTTCACAGCTGCAGTGTGCCTGGAACTCAGGGCTTCCTGATTTTAAAAATCCTAGCCCTAGGCCGAACCCCAACCCTAAGACGAGAAAGGCAAATCAGCCAGGAATTAGGCATGTCCCCAAGGAAAAAGCTGTGGAGGCAGGCATGTTGTGCTACTTTTGCGCTCTTCTTGGCTAGTCCTTCGCAGCTGCTGTGTTCTTGGAACTCAGGGCTTTCTGGTTAATAGACCCTTACCCTAGGCGTAACTCAAACCTTAACCCTAGGAAGGAAAATCAGCCTATGGTTCGGGATGGTCTCATGGAAATATCAGTGGTGGCAGCCAAGTTGCGTCACTTTTGCGCTCCCCTTGGGATGCCTTTCGCAGCTGCAGTGTGCCTGGAGCCCAGGGCTTCCTGGTTTTAAAAGTCCTAGGCCTAAGCCTAACAGTAACCCTAGGAAGGTAAATCAGCCGGGTATTAGGGTTCTTCCTAAGGGAAAAGCCGTGAAAGCAGCCATGTTGTGGCACTTCTGCACTCCCTTTGGGATGCCTTTGGCAGATGAAGTAAGCCTGGAACTCAGGGCTTCCTGGTTAAAGAAATCCAAGCCCTAGGCTGAAGCCTAACCCTAACCCTAGGCAGATAAATCAGCCTAGGTATAGGGATGGTGCCAAGGAAAAAGCTGTGAAAGCTGCCATGTTGTTGCACTTTTGCGCTCCCCTTGGGATGCCTTTCGCAGCTGCAGTGTGCCTGGAGCTAAGGGCTTCCTAGTTTTAAAAATCCTAGCCCTAGGCCTAAGCCTAACAGTAACCCTGGGAAGGTAAATCAGCCTGCTGTTAGGCTTCTTGCCAAGGAAAAAGCCGTGAAAGCAGCCATGTTGTGGCACTTTTGCACTCCCTTTTGGATGCCTTTCACAGCTGCAGTGTGCCTGGAACTCAGGGCTTCCTGATTTTAAAAATCCTAGCCCTAGGCCAAACCCCAACCCTAAGACGAGAAAGGCAAATCAGCCAGGAATTAGGCATGTCCCCAAGGAAAAAGCTGTGGAGGCAGGCATGTTGTGGTACTTTTGCGCTCTTCTTGGCTAGTCCTTCGCAGCTGCTGTGTTCTTGGAACTCAGGGCTTTCTGGTTAATAGAGCCCTTACCCTAGGCGTAACTCAAACCTTAAGCCTAGGAAGGAAAATCAACCTATGGTTCGGGATGGTCTCATGGAAATATCAGTGGTGGCAGCCAAGTTGCGTCACTTTTGCGCTCCCCTTGGGATGCCTTTCGCAGCTGCAGTGTGCCTGGAGCCCAGGGCTTCCTGGTTTTAAAAGTCCTAGACCTAAGCCTAACAGTAACCCTAGGAAGGTAAATCAGCCGGGTATTAGGGTTCTTCCTAAGGGAAAAGCCGTGAAAGCAGCCATGTTGTGGCACTTCTGCACTCCCTTTGGGATGCCTTTGGCAGATGAAGTAAGCCTGGAACTCAGGGCTTCCTGGTTAAAGAAATCCAAGCCCTAGGCTGAAGCCTAACCCTAACCCTAGGCAGATAAATCAGCCTAGGTATAGGGATGGTGCCAAGGAAAAAGCTGTGAAAGCTGCCATGTTGTAGCACTTTTGTACTCCCCTTGGGATGCCTTGAACAGCTGCAGTGTGTCTGGAGCCCAGGGCTTCCTAGTTTTAAAAATCCTAGCCCTAGGCCTAAGCCTAACAGTAACCCTGGGAAGGTAAATCAGCCTGGTGTTAGGCTTCTTGCCAAGGAAAAAGCCGTGAAAGCAGCCATGTTGTGGCACTTTTGCACTCCCTTTTGGATGCCTTTCACAGCTGCAGTGTGCCTGGAACTCAGGGCTTCCTGATTTTAAAAATCCTAGCCCTAGGCCGAACCCCAACCCTAAGACGAGAAAGGCAAATCAGCCAGGAATTAGGCATGTCCCCAAGGAAAAAGCTGTGGAGGCAGGCATGTTGTGGTACTTTTGCGCTCTTCTTGGCTAGTCCTTCGCAGCTGCTGTGTTCTTGGAACTCAGGGCTTTCTGGTTAATAGAGCCCTTACCCTAGGCGTAACTCAAACCTTAACCCTAGGAAGGAAAATCAGCCTATGGTTCGGGATGGTCTCATGGAAATATCAGTGGTGGCAGCCAAGTTGCGTCACTTTTGCGCTCCCCTTGGGATGCCTTTCGCAGCTGCAGTGTGCCTGGAGCCCAGGGCTTCCTGGTTTTAAAAGTCCTAGGCCTAAGCCTAACAGTAACCCTAGGAAGGTAAATCAGCCGGGTATTAGGGTTCTTCCTAAGGGAAAAGCCGTGAAAGCAGCCATGTTGTGGCACTTCTGCACTCCCTTTGGGATGCCTTTGGCAGATGAAGTAAGCCTGGAACTCAGGGCTTCCTGGTTAAAGAAATCCAAGCCCTAGGCTGAAGCCTAACCCTAACCCTAGGCAGATAAATCAGCCTAGGTATAGGGATGGTGCCAAGGAAAAAGCTGTGAAAGCTGCCATGTTGTAGCACTTTTGTACTCCCCTTGGGATGCCTTGAACAGCTGCAGTGTGTCTGGAGCCCAGGGCTTCCTAGTTTTAAAAATCCTAGCCCTAGGCCTAAGCCTAACAGTAACCCTGGGAAGGTAAATCAGCCTGGTGTTAGGCTTCTTGCCAAGGAAAAAGCCGTGAAAGCAGCCATGTTGTGGCACTTTTGCACTCCCTTTTGGATGCCTTTCACAGCTGCAGTGTGCCTGGAACTCAGGGCTTCCTGATTTTAAAAATCCTAGCCCTAGGCCGAACCCCAACCCTAAGACGAGAAAGGCAAATCAGCCAGGAATTAGGCATGTCTCCAAGGAAAAAGCTGTGGAGGCAGGCATGTTGTGCTACTTTTGCGCTCTTCTTGGCTAGTCCTTCGCAGCTGCTGTGTTCTTGGAACTCAGGGCTTTCTGGTTAATAGACCCTTACCCTAGGCGTAACTCAAACCTTAACCCTAGGAAGGAAAATCAACCTATGGTTCGGGATGGTCTCATGGAAATATCAGTGGTGGCAGCCAAGTTGCGTCACTTTTGCGCTCCCCTTGGGATGCCTTTCGCAGCTGCAGTGTGCCTGGAGCCCAGGGCTTCCTGGTTTTAAAAGTCCTAGGCCTAAGCCTAACAGTAACCCTAGGAAGGTAAATCAGCCGGGTATTAGGGTTCTTCCTAAGGGAAAAGCCGTGAAAGCAGCCATGTTGTGGCACTTCTGCACTCCCTTTGGGATGCCTTTGGCAGATGAAGTAAGCCTGGAACTCAGGGCTTCCTGGTTAAAGAAATCCGAGCCCTAGGCTGAAGCCTAACCCTAACCCTAGGCAGATATATCAGCCTAGGTATAGGGATGGTGCCAAGGAAAAAGCTGTGAAAGCTGCCATGTTGTAGCACTTTTGTAATCCCCTTGGGATGCCTTGAACAGCTGCAGTGTGTCTGGAGCCCAGGGCTTCCTAGTTTTAAAAATCCTAGCCCTAGGCCTAAGCCTAACAGTAACCCTGGGAAGGTAAATCAGCCTGGTGTTAGGCTTCTTGCCAAGGAAAAAGCCGTGAAAGCAGCCATGTTGTGGCACTTTTGCACTCCCTTTTGGATGCCTTTCACAGCTGCAGTGTGCCTGGAACTCAGGGCTTCCTGATTTTAAAAATCCTAGCCCTAGGCCGAACCCCAACCCTAAGACGAGAAAGGCAAATCAGCCAGGAATTAGGCATGTCCCCAAGGAAAAAGCTGTGGAGGCAGGCATGTTGTGGTACTTTTGCGCTCTTCTTGGCTAGTCCTTCGCAGCTGCTGTGTTCTTGGAACTCAGGGCTTTCTGGTTAATAGAGCCCTTACCCTAGGCGTAACTCAAACCTTAAGCCTAGGAAGGAAAATCAACCTATGGTTCGGGATGGTCTCATGGAAATATCAGTGGTGGCAGCCAAGTTGCGTCACTTTTGCGCTCCCCTTGGGATGCCTTTCGCAGCTGCAGTGTGCCTGGAGCCCAGGGCTTCCTGGTTTTAAAAGTCCTAGGCCTAAGCCTAACAGTAACCCTAGGAAGGTAAATCAGCCGGGTATTAGGGTTCTTCCTAAGGGAAAAGCCGTGAAAGCAGCCATGTTGTGGCACTTCTGCACTCCCTTTGGGATGCCTTTGGCAGATGAAGTAAGCCTGGAACTCAGGGCTTCCTGGTTAAAGAAATCCGAGCCCTAGGCTGAAGCCTAACCCTAACCCTAGGCAGATAAATCAGCCTAGGTATAGGGATGGTGCCAAGGAAAAAGCTGTGAAAGCTGCCATGTTGTAGCACTTTTGTACTCCCCTTGGGATGCCTTGAACAGCTGCAGTGTGTCTGGAGCCCAGGGCTTCCTAGTTTTAAAAATCCTAGCCCTAGGCCTAAGCCTAACAGTAACCCTGGGAAGGTAAATCAGCCTGGTGTTAGGCTTCTTGCCAAGGAAAAAGCCGTGAAAGCAGCCATGTTGTGGCACTTTTGCACTCCCTTTTGGATGCCTTTCACAGCTGCAGTGTGCCTGGAACTCAGGGCTTCCTGATTTTAAAAATCCTAGCCCTAGGCCGAACCCCAACCCTAAGACGAGAAAGGCAAATCAGCCAGGAATTAGGCATGTTCCCAAGGAAAAAGCTGTGGAGGCAGGCATGTTGTGGTACTTTTGCGCTCTTCTTGGCTAGTCCTTCGCAGCTGCTGTGTTCTTGGAACTCAGGGCTTTCTGGTTAATAGAGCCCTTACCCTAGGCGTAACTCAAACCTTAAGCCTAGGAAGGAAAATCAACCTATGGTTCGGGATGGTCTCATGGAAATATCAGTGGTGGCAGCCAAGTTGCGTCACTTTTGCGCTCCCCTTGGGATGCCTTTCGCAGCTGCAGTGTGCCTGGAGCCCAGGGCTTCCTGGTTTTAAAAGTCCTAGGCCTAAGCCTAACAGTAACCCTAGGAAGGTAAATCAGCCGGGTATTAGGGTTCTTCCTAAGGGAAAAGCCGTGAAAGCAGCCATGTTGTGGCACTTCTGCACTCCCTTTGGGATGCCTTTGGCAGATGAAGTAAGCCTGGAACTCAGGGCTTCCTGGTTAAAGAAATCCGAGCCCTAGGCTGAAGCCTAACCCTAACCCTAGGCAGATATATCAGCCTAGGTATAGGGATGGTGCCAAGGAAAAAGCTGTGAAAGCTGCCATGTTGTAGCACTTTTGTAATCCCCTTGGGATGCCTTGAACAGCTGCAGTGTGTCTGGAGCCCAGGGCTTCCTAGTTTTAAAAATCCTAGCCCTAGGCCTAAGCCTAACAGTAACCCTGGGAAGGTAAATCAGCCTGCTGTTAGGGTTCTTGCCAAGGAAAAAGCCGTGAAAGCAGCCTTGTTGTGGCACTTTTGCACTCCCTTTTGGATGCCTTTCACAGCTCCAGTGTGCCTGGAACTCAGGGCTTCCTGATTTTAAAAATCCTAGCCCTAGGCCGAACCCCAACCCTAAGACGAGAAAGGCAAATCAGCCAGGAATTAGGCATGTCCCCAAGGAAAAAGCTGTGGAGGCAGGCATGTTGTGCTACTTTTGCGCTCTTCTTGGCTAGTCCTTCGCAGCTGCTGTGTTCTTGGAACTCAGGGCTTTCTGGTTAATAGAGCCCTTACCCTAGGCGTACCTCAAACCTTAAGCCTAGGAAGGAAAATCAACCTATGGTTCGGGATGGTCTCATGGAAATATCAGTGGTGGCAGCCAAGTTGCGTCACTTTTGCGCTCCCCTTGGGATGCCTTTCGCAGCTGCAGTGTGCCTGGAGCCCAGGGCTTCCTGGTTTTAAAGGTCCTAGACCTAAGCCTAACAGTAACCCTAGGAAGGTAAATCAGCCGGGTATTAGGGTTCTTCCTAAGGGAAAAGCCGTGAAAGCAGCCATGTTGTGGCACTTCTGCACTCCCTTTGGGATGCCTTTGGCAGATGAAGTAAGCCTGGAACTCAGGGCTTCCTGGTTAAAGAAATCCGAGCCCTAGGCTGAAGCCTAACCCTAACCCTAGGCAGATATATCAGCCTAGGTATAGGGATGGTGCCAAGGAAAAAGCTGTGAAAGCTGCCATGTTGTAGCACTTTTGTAATCCCCTTGGGATGCCTTGAACAGCTGCAGTGTGTCTGGAGCCCAGGGCTTCCTAGTTTTAAAAATCCTAGCCCTAGGCCTAAGCCTAACAGTAACCCTGGGAAGGTAAATCAGCCTGGTGTTAGGCTTCTTGCCAAGGAAAAAGCCGTGAAAGCAGCCATGTTGTGGCACTTTTGCACTCCCTTTTGGATGCCTTTCACAGCTGCAGTGTGCCTGGAACTCAGGGCTTCCTGATTTTAAAAATCCTAGCCCTAGGCCGAACCCCAACCCTAAGACGAGAAAGGCAAATCAGCCAGGAATTAGGCATGTTCCCAAGGAAAAAGCTGTGGAGGCAGGCATGTTGTGGTACTTTTGCGCTCTTCTTGGCTAGTCCTTCGCAGCTGCTGTGTTCTTGGAACTCAGGGCTTTCTGGTTAATAGAGCCCTTACCCTAGGCGTAACTCAAACCTTAACCCTAGGAAGGAAAATCAACCTATGGTTCGGGATGGTCTCATGGAAATATCAGTGGTGGCAGCCAAGTTGCGTCACTTTTGCGCTCCCCTTGGGATGCCTTTCGCAGCTGCAGTGTGCCTGGAGCCCAGGGCTTCCTGGTTTTAAAAGTCCTAGGCCTAAGCCTAACAGTAACCCTAGGAAGGTAAATCAGCCGGGTATTAGGGTTCTTCCTAAGGGAAAAGCCGTGAAAGCAGCCATGTTGTGGCACTTCTGCACTCCCTTTGGGATGCCTTTGGCAGATGAAGTAAGCCTGGAACTCAGGGCTTCCTGGTTAAAGAAATCCAAGCCCTAGGCTGAAGCCTAACCCTAACCCTAGGCAGATAAATCAGCCTAGGTATAGGGATGGTGCCAAGGAAAAAGCTGTGAAAGCTGCCATGTTGTAGCACTTTTGTAATCCCCTTGGGATGCCTTGAACAGCTGCAGTGTGTCTGGAGCTAAGGGCTTCCTAGTTTTAAAAATCCTAGCCCTAGGCCTAAGCCTAACAGTAACCCTGGGAAGGTAAATCAGCCTGCTGTTAGGCTTCTTGCCAAGGAAAAAGCCGTGAAAGCAGCCATGTTGTGGCACTTTTGCACTCCCTTTTGGATGCCTTTCACAGCTGCAGTGTGCCTGGAACTCAGGGCTTCCTGATTTTAAAAATCCTAGCCCTAGGCCGAACCCCAACCCTAAGACGAGAAAGGCAAATCAGCCAGGAATTAGGCATGTCCCCAAGGAAAAAGCTGTGGAGGCAGGCATGTTGTGCTACTTTTGCGCTCTTCTTGGCTAGTCCTTCGCAGCTGCTGTGTTCTTGGAACTCAGGGCTTTCTGGTTAATAGAGCCCTTACCCTAGGCGTAACTCAAACCTTAAGCCTAGGAAGGAAAATCAGCCTATGGTTCGGGATGGTCTCATGGAAATATCAGTGGTGGCAGCCAAGTTGCGTCACTTTTGCGCTCCCCTTGGGATGCCTTTCGCAGCTGCAGTGTGCCTGGAGCCCAGGGCTTCCTGGTTTTAAAAGTCCTAGGCCTAAGCCTAACAGTAACCCTAGGAAGGTAAATCAGCCGGGTATTAGGGTTCTTCCTAAGGGAAAAGCCGTGAAAGCAGCCATGTTGTGGCACTTCTGCACTCCCTTTGGGATGCCTTTGGCAGATGAAGTAAGCCTGGAACTCAGGGCTTCCTGGTTAAAGAAATCCGAGCCCTAGGCTGAAGCCTAACCCTAACCCTAGGCAGATATATCAGCCTAGGTATAGGGATGGTGCCAAGGAAAAAGCTGTGAAAGCTGCCATGTTGTAGCACTTTTGTAATCCCCTTGGGATGCCTTGAACAGCTGCAGTGTGTCTGGAGCCCAGGGCTTCCTAGTTTTAAAAATCCTAGCCCTAGGCCTAAGCCTAACAGTAACCCTGGGAAGGTAAATCAGCCTGGTGTTAGGCTTCTTGCCAAGGAAAAAGCCGTGAAAGCAGCCATGTTGTGGCACTTTTGCACTCCCTTTTGGATGCCTTTCACAGCTCCAGTGTGCCTGGAACTCAGGGCTTCCTGATTTTAAAAATCCTAGCCCTAGGCCGAACCCCAACCCTAAGACGAGAAAGGCAAATCAGCCAGGAATTAGGCATGTCCCCAAGGAAAAAGCTGTGGAGGCAGGCATGTTGTGCTACTTTTGCGATCTTCTTGGCTAGTCCTTCGCAGCTGCTGTGTTCTTGGAACTCAGGGCTTTCTGGTTAATAGACCCTTACCCTAGGCGTAACTCAAACCTTAACCCTAGGAAGGAAAATCAACCTATGGTTCGGGATGGTCTCATGGAAATATCAGTGGTGGCAGCCAAGTTGCGTCACTTTTGCGCTCCCCTTGGGATGCCTTTCGCAGCTGCAGTGTGCCTGGAGCCCAGGGCTTCCTGGTTTTAAAAGTCCTAGGCCTAAGCCTAACAGTAACCCTAGGAAGGTAAATCAGCCGGGTATTAGGGTTCTTCCTAAGGGAAAAGCCGTGAAAGCAGCCATGTTGTGGCACTTCTGCACTCCCTTTGGGATGCCTTTGGCAGATGAAGTAAGCCTGGAACTCAGGGCTTCCTGGTTAAAGAAATCCGAGCCCTAGGCTGAAGCCTAACCCTAACCCTAGGCAGATAAATCAGCCTAGGTATAGGGATGGTGCCAAGGAAAAAGCTGTGAAAGCTGCCATGTTGTAGCACTTTTGTAATCCCCTTGGGATGCCTTGAACAGCTGCAGTGTGTCTGGAGCCCAGGGCTTCCTAGTTTTAAAAATCCTAGCCCTAGGCCTAAGCCTAACAGTAACCCTGGGAAGGTAAATCAGCCTGGTGTTAGGCTTCTTGCCAAGGAAAAAGCCGTGAAAGCAGCCATGTTGTGGCACTTTTGCACTCCATTTTGGATGCCTTTCACAGCTCCAGTGTGCCTGGAACTCAGGGCTTCCTGATTTTAAAAATCCTAGCCCTAGGCCGAACCCCAACCCTAAGACGAGAAAGGCAAATCAGCCAGGAATTAGGCATGTTCCCAAGGAAAAAGCTGTGGAGGCAGGCATGTTGTGGTACTTTTGCGCTCTTCTTGGCTAGTCCTTCGCAGCTGCTGTGTTCTTGGAACTCAGGGCTTTCTGGTTAATAGAGCCCTTACCCTAGGCGTAACTCAAACCTTAACCCTAGGAAGGAAAATCAACCTATGGTTCGGGATGGTCTCATGGAAATATCAGTGGTGGCAGCCAAGTTGCGTCACTTTTGCGCTCCCCTTGGGATGCCTTTCGCAGCTGCAGTGTGCCTGGAGCCCAGGGCTTCCTGGTTTTAAAAGTCCTAGGCCTAAGCCTAACAGTAACCCTAGGAAGGTAAATCAGCCGGGTATTAGGGTTCTTCCTAAGGGAAAAGCCGTGAAAGCAGCCATGTTGTGGCACTTCTGCACTCCCTTTGGGATGCCTTTGGCAGATGAAGTAAGCCTGGAACTCAGGGCTTCCTGGTTAAAGAAATCCGAGCCCTAGGCTGAAGCCTAACCCTAACCCTAGGCAGATAAATCAGCCTAGGTATAGGGATGGTGCCAAGGAAAAAGCTGTGAAAGCTGCCATGTTGTAGCACTTTTGTAATCCCCTTGGGATGCCTTGAACAGCTGCAGTGTGTCTGGAGCCCAGGGCTTCCTAGTTTTAAAAATCCTAGCCCTAGGCCTAAGCCTAACAGTAACCCTGGGAAGGTAAATCAGCCTGCTGTTAGGCTTCTTGCCAAGGAAAAAGCCGTGAAAGCAGCCATGTTGTGGCACTTTTGCACTCCCTTTTGGATGCCTTTCACAGCTCCAGTGTGCCTGGAACTCAGGGCTTCCTGATTTTAAAAATCCTAGCCCTAGGCCGAACCCCAACCCTAAGACGAGAAAGGCAAATCAGCCAGGAATTAGGCATGTCCCCAAGGAAAAAGCTGTGGAGGCAGGCATGTTGTGCTACTTTTGCGCTCTTCTTGGCTAGTCCTTCGCAGCTGCTGTGTTCTTGGAACTCAGGGCTTTCTGGTTAATAGAGCCCTTACCCTAGGCGTAACTCAAACCTTAACCCTAGGAAGGAAAATCAGCCTATGGTTCGGGATGGTCTCATGGAAATATCAGTGGTGGCAGCCAAGTTGCGTCACTTTTGCGCTCCCCTTGGGATGCCTTTCGCAGCTGCAGTGTGCCTGGAGCCCAGGGCTTCCTGGTTTTAAAAGTCCTAGGCCTAAGCCTAACAGTAACCCTAGGAAGGTAAATCAGCCGGGTATTAGGGTTCTTCCTAAGGGAAAAGCCGTGAAAGCAGCCATGTTGTGGCACTTCTGCACTCCCTTTGGGATGCCTTTGGCAGATGAAGTAAGCCTGGAACTCAGGGCTTCCTGGTTAAAGAAATCCGAGCCCTAGGCTGAAGCCTAACCCTAACCCTAGGCAGATATATCAGCCTAGGTATAGGGATGGTGCCAAGGAAAAAGCTGTGAAAGCTGCCATGTTGTAGCACTTTTGTAATCCCCTTGGGATGCCTTGAACAGCTGCAGTGTGTCTGGAGCCCAGGGCTTCCTAGTTTTAAAAATCCTAGCCCTAGGCCTAAGCCTAACAGTAACCCTGGGAAGGTAAATCAGCCTGGTGTTAGGCTTCTTGCCAAGGAAAAAGCCGTGAAAGCAGCCATGTTGTGGCACTTTTGCACTCCCTTTTGGATGCCTTTCACAGCTGCAGTGTGCCTGGAACTCAGGGCTTCCTGATTTTAAAAATCCTAGCCCTAGGCCGAACCCCAACCCTAAGACGAGAAAGGCAAATCAGCCAGGAATTAGGCATGTCCCCAAGGAAAAAGCTGTGGAGGCAGGCATGTTGTGGTACTTTTGCGCTCTTCTTGGCTAGTCCTTCGCAGCTGCTGTGTTCTTGGAACTCAGGGCTTTCTGGTTAATAGACCCTTACCCTAGGCGTAACTCAAACCTTAAGCCTAGGAAGGAAAATCAACCTATGGTTCGGGATGGTCTCATGGAAATATCAGTGGTGGCAGCCAAGTTGCGTCACTTTTGCGCTCCCCTTGGGATGCCTTTCGCAGCTGCAGTGTGCCTGGAGCCCAGGGCTTCCTGGTTTTAAAAGTCCTAGACCTAAGCCTAACAGTAACCCTAGGAAGGTAAATCAGCCGGGTATTAGGGTTCTTCCTAAGGGAAAAGCCGTGAAAGCAGCCATGTTGTGGCACTTCTGCACTCCCTTTGGGATGCCTTTGGCAGATGAAGTAAGCCTGGAACTCAGGGCTTCCTGGTTAAAGAAATCCGAGCCCTAGGCTGAAGCCTAACCCTAACCCTAGGCAGATAAATCAGCCTAGGTATAGGGATGGTGCCAAGGAAAAAGCTGTGAAAGCTGCCATGTTGTAGCACTTTTGTACTCCCCTTGGGATGCCTTGAACAGCTGCAGTGTGTCTGGAGCCCAGGGCTTCCTAGTTTTAAAAATCCTAGCCCTAGGCCTAAGCCTAACAGTAACCCTGGGAAGGTAAATCAGCCTGCTGTTAGGCTTCTTGCCAAGGAAAAAGCCGTGAAAGCAGCCATGTTGTGGCACTTTTGCACTCCCTTTTGGATGCCTTTCACAGCTGCAGTGTGCCTGGAACTCAGGGCTTCCTGATTTTAAAAATCCTAGCCCTAGGCCAAACCCCAACCCTAAGACGAGAAAGGCAAATCAGCCAGGAATTAGGCATGTCCCCAAGGAAAAAGCTGTGGAGGCAGGCATGTTGTGCTACTTTTGCGCTCTTCTTGGCTAGTCCTTCGCAGCTGCTGTGTTCTTGGAACTCAGGGCTTTCTGGTTAATAGAGCCCTTACCCTAGGCGTAACTCAAACCTTAACCCTAGGAAGGAAAATCAACCTATGGTTCGGGATGGTCTCATGGAAATATCAGTGGTGGCAGCCAAGTTGCGTCACTTTTGCGCTCCCCTTGGGATGCCTTTTGCAGCTGCAGTGTGCCTGGAGCCCAGGCCTTCCTGGTTTTAAAAGTCCTAGGCCTAAGCCTAACAGTAACCCTAGGAAGGTAAATCAGCCGGGTATTAGGGTTCTTCCTAAGGGAAAAGCCGTGAAAGCAGCCATGTTGTGGCACTTCTGCACTCCCTTTGGGATGCCTTTGGCAGATGAAGTAAGCCTGGAACTCAGGGCTTCCTGGTTAAAGAAATCCAAGCCCTAGGCTGAAGCCTAACCCTAACCCTAGGCAGATAAATCAGCCTAGGTATAGGGATGGTGCCAAGGAAAAAGCTGTGAAAGCTGCCATGTTGTAGCACTTTTGTACTCCCCTTGGGATGCCTTGAACAGCTGCAGTGTGTCTGGAGCCCAGGGCTTCCTAGTTTTAAAAATCCTAGCCCTAGGCCTAAGCCTAACAGTAACCCTGGGAAGGTAAATCAGCCTGGTGTTAGGCTTCTTGCCAAGGAAAAAGCCGTGAAAGCAGCCATGTTGTGGCACTTTTGCACTCCCTTTTGGATGCCTTTCACAGCTGCAGTGTGCCTGGAACTCAGGGCTTCCTGATTTTAAAAATCCTAGCCCTAGGCCGAACCCCAACCCTAAGACGAGAAAGGCAAATCAGCCAGGAATTAGGCATGTCCCCAAGGAAAAAGCTGTGGAGGCAGGCATGTTGTGCTACTTTTGCGCTCTTCTTGGCTAGTCCTTCGCAGCTGCTGTGTTCTTGGAACTCAGGGCTTTCTGGTTAATAGACCCTTACCCTAGGCGTAACTCAAACCTTAACCCTAGGAAGGAAAATCAACCTATGGTTCGGGATGGTCTCATGGAAATATCAGTGGTGGCAGCCAAGTTGCGTCACTTTTGCGCTCCCCTTGGGATGCCTTTCGCAGCTGCAGTGCGCCTGGAGCCCAGGGCTTCCTGGTTTTAAAAGTCCTAGACCTAAGCCTAACAGTAACCCTAGGAAGGTAAATCAGCCGGGTATTAGGGTTCTTCCTAAGGGAAAAGCCGTGAAAGCAGCCATGTTGTGGCACTTCTGCACTCCCTTTGGGATGCCTTTGGCAGATGAAGTAAGCCTGGAACTCAGGGCTTCCTGGTTAAAGAAATCCGAGCCCTAGGCTGAAGCCTAACCCTAACCCTAGGCAGATAAATCAGCCTAGGTATAGGGATGGTGCCAAGGAAAAAGCTGTGAAAGCTGCCATGTTGTTGCACTTTTGTACTCCCCTTGGGATGCCTTGAACAGCTGCAGTGTGTCTGGAGCCCAGGGCTTCCTAGTTTTAAAAATCCTAGCCCTAGGCCTAAGCCTAACAGTAACCCTGGGAAGGTAAATCAGCCTGGTGTTAGGCTTCTTGCCAAGGAAAAAGCCGTGAAAGCAGCCATGTTGTGGCACTTTTGCACTCCCTTTTGGATGCCTTTCACAGCTGCAGTGTGCCTGGAACTCAGGGCTTCCTGATTTTAAAAATCCTAGCCCTAGGCCGAACCCCAACCCTAAGACGAGAAAGGCAAATCAGCCAGGAATTAGGCATGTCCCCAAGGAAAAAGCTGTGGAGGCAGGCATGTTGTGGTACTTTTGCGCTCTTCTTGGCTAGTCCTTCGCAGCTGCTGTGTTCTTGGAACTCAGGGCTTTCTGGTTAATAGACCCTTACCCTAGGCGTAACTCAAACCTTAAGCCTAGGAAGGAAAATCAACCTATGGTTCGGGATGGTCTCATGGAAATATCAGTGGTGGCAGCCAAGTTGCGTCACTTTTGCGCTCCCCTTGGGATGCCTTTCGCAGCTGCAGTGTGCCTGGAGCCCAGGGCTTCCTGGTTTTAAAAGTCCTAGACCTAAGCCTAACAGTAACCCTAGGAAGGTAAATCAGCCGGGTATTAGGGTTCTTCCTAAGGGAAAAGCCGTGAAAGCAGCCATGTTGTGGCACTTCTGCACTCCCTTTGGGATGCCTTTGGCAGATGAAGTAAGCCTGGAACTCAGGGCTTCCTGGTTAAAGAAATCCGAGCCCTAGGCTGAAGCCTAACCCTAACCCTAGGCAGATAAATCAGCCTAGGTATAGGGATGGTGCCAAGGAAAAAGCTGTGAAAGCTGCCATGTTGTAGCACTTTTGTACTCCCCTTGGGATGCCTTGAACAGCTGCAGTGTGTCTGGAGCCCAGGGCTTCCTAGTTTTAAAAATCCTAGCCCTAGGCCTAAGCCTAACAGTAACCCTGGGAAGGTAAATCAGCCTGCTGTTAGGCTTCTTGCCAAGGAAAAAGCCGTGAAAGCAGCCATGTTGTGGCACTTTTGCACTCCCTTTTGGATGCCTTTCACAGCTGCAGTGTGCCTGGAACTCAGGGCTTCCTGATTTTAAAAATCCTAGCCCTAGGCCAAACCCCAACCCTAAGACGAGAAAGGCAAATCAGCCAGGAATTAGGCATGTCCCCAAGGAAAAAGCTGTGGAGGCAGGCATGTTGTGCTACTTTTGCGCTCTTCTTGGCTAGTCCTTCGCAGCTGCTGTGTTCTTGGAACTCAGGGCTTTCTGGTTAATAGAGCCCTTACCCTAGGCGTAACTCAAACCTTAACCCTAGGAAGGAAAATCAACCTATGGTTCGGGATGGTCTCATGGAAATATCAGTGGTGGCAGCCAAGTTGCGTCACTTTTGCGCTCCCCTTGGGATGCCTTTTGCAGCTGCAGTGTGCCTGGAGCCCAGGGCTTCCTGGTTTTAAAAGTCCTAGGCCTAAGCCTAACAGTAACCCTAGGAAGGTAAATCAGCCGGGTATTAGGGTTCTTCCTAAGGGAAAAGCCGTGAAAGCAGCCATGTTGTGGCACTTCTGCACTCCCTTTGGGATGCCTTTGGCAGATGAAGTAAGCCTGGAACTCAGGGCTTCCTGGTTAAAGAAATCCAAGCCCTAGGCTGAAGCCTAACCCTAACCCTAGGCAGATAAATCAGCCTAGGTATAGGGATGGTGCCAAGGAAAAAGCTGTGAAAGCTGCCATGTTGTAGCACTTTTGTACTCCCCTTGGGATGCCTTGAACAGCTGCAGTGTGTCTGGAGCCCAGGGCTTCCTAGTTTTAAAAATCCTAGCCCTAGGCCTAAGCCTAACAGTAACCCTGGGAAGGTAAATCAGCCTGGTGTTAGGCTTCTTGCCAAGGAAAAAGCCGTGAAAGCAGCCATGTTGTGGCACTTTTGCACTCCCTTTTGGATGCCTTTCACAGCTGCAGTGTGCCTGGAACTCAGGGCTTCCTGATTTTAAAAATCCTAGCCCTAGGCCGAACCCCAACCCTAAGACGAGAAAGGCAAATCAGCCAGGAATTAGGCATGTCCCCAAGGAAAAAGCTGTGGAGGCAGGCATGTTGTGGTACTTTTGCGCTCTTCTTGGCTAGTCCTTCGCAGCTGCTGTGTTCTTGGAACTCAGGGCTTTCTGGTTAATAGACCCTTACCCTAGGCGTAACTCAAACCTTAAGCCTAGGAAGGAAAATCAACCTATGGTTCGGGATGGTCTCATGGAAATATCAGTGGTGGCAGCCAAGTTGCGTCACTTTTGCGCTCCCCTTGGGATGCCTTTCGCAGCTGCAGTGTGCCTGGAGCCCAGGGCTTCCTGGTTTTAAAAGTCCTAGGCCTAAGCCTAACAGTAACCCTAGGAAGGTAAATCAGCCGGGTATTAGGGTTCTTCCTAAGGGAAAAGCCGTGAAAGCAGCCATGTTGTGGCACTTCTGCACTCCCTTTGGGATGCCTTTGGCAGATGAAGTAAGCCTGGAACTCAGGGCTTCCTGGTTAAAGAAATCCGAGCCCTAGGCTGAAGCCTAACCCTAACCCTAGGCAGATATATCAGCCTAGGTATAGGGATGGTGCCAAGGAAAAAGCTGTGAAAGCTGCCATGTTGTTGCACTTTTGTACTCCCCTTGGGATGCCTTGAACAGCTGCAGTGTGTCTGGAGCCCAGGGCTTCCTAGTTTTAAAAATCCTAGCCCTAGGCCTAAGCCTAACAGTAACCCTGGGAAGGTAAATCAGCCTGGTGTTAGGCTTCTTGCCAAGGAAAAAGCCGTGAAAGCAGCCATGTTGTGGCACTTTTGCACTCCCTTTTGGATGCCTTTCACAGCTCCAGTGTGCCTGGAACTCAGGGCTTCCTGATTTTAAAAATCCTAGCCCTAGGCCGAACCCCAACCCTAAGACGAGAAAGGCAAATCAGCCAGGAATTAGGCATGTCCCCAAGGAAAAAGCTGTGGAGGCAGGCATGTTGTGGTACTTTTGCGCTCTTCTTGGCTAGTCCTTCGCAGCTGCTGTGTTCTTGGAACTCAGGGCTTTCTGGTTAATAGACCCTTACCCTAGGCGTAACTCAAACCTTAAGCCTAGGAAGGAAAATCAACCTATGGTTCGGGATGGTCTCATGGAAATATCAGTGGTGGCAGCCAAGTTGCGTCACTTTTGCGCTCCCCTTGGGATGCCTTTCGCAGCTGCAGTGTGCCTGGAGCCCAGGGCTTCCTGGTTTTAAAAGTCCTAGGCCTAAGCCTAACAGTAACCCTAGGAAGGTAAATCAGCCGGGTATTAGGGTTCTTCCTAAGGGAAAAGCCGTGAAAGCAGCCATGTTGTGGCACTTCTGCACTCCCTTTGGGATGCCTTTGGCAGATGAAGTAAGCCTGGAACTCAGGGCTTCCTGGTTAAAGAAATCCGAGCCCTAGGCTGAAGCCTAACCCTAACCCTAGGCAGATAAATCAGCCTAGGTATAGGGATGGTGCCAAGGAAAAAGCTGTGAAAGCTGCCATGTTGTAGCACTTTTGTACTCCCCTTGGGATGCCTTGAACAGCTGCAGTGTGTCTGGAGCCCAGGGCTTCCTAGTTTTAAAAATCCTAGCCCTAGGCCTAAGCCTAACAGTAACCCTGGGAAGGTAAATCAGCCTGCTGTTAGGCTTCTTGCCAAGGAAAAAGCCGTGAAAGCAGCCATGTTGTGGCACTTTTGCACTCCCTTTTGGATGCCTTTCACAGCTGCAGTGTGCCTGGAACTCAGGGCTTCCTGATTTTAAAAATCCTAGCCCTAGGCCAAACCCCAACCCTAAGACGAGAAAGGCAAATCAGCCAGGAATTAGGCATGTCCCCAAGGAAAAAGCTGTGGAGGCAGGCATGTTGTGGTACTTTTGCGCTCTTCTTGGCTAGTCCTTCGCAGCTGCTGTGTTCTTGGAACTCAGGGCTTTCTGGTTAATAGAGCCCTTACCCTAGGCGTAACTCAAACCTTAACCCTAGGAAGGAAAATCAACCTATGGTTCGGGATGGTCTCATGGAAATATCAGTGGTGGCAGCCAAGTTGCGTCACTTTTGCGCTCCCCTTGGGATGCCTTTTGCAGCTGCAGTGTGCCTGGAGCCCAGGGCTTCCTGGTTTTAAAAGTCCTAGGCCTAAGCCTAACAGTAACCCTAGGAAGGTAAATCAGCCGGGTATTAGGGTTCTTCCTAAGGGAAAAGCCGTGAAAGCAGCCATGTTGTGGCACTTCTGCACTCCCTTTGGGATGCCTTTGGCAGATGAAGTAAGCCTGGAACTCAGGGCTTCCTGGTTAAAGAAATCCAAGCCCTAGGCTGAAGCCTAACCCTAACCCTAGGCAGATAAATCAGCCTAGGTATAGGGATGGTGCCAAGGAAAAAGCTGTGAAAGCTGCCATGTTGTAGCACTTTTGTACTCCCCTTGGGATGCCTTGAACAGCTGCAGTGTGTCTGGAGCCCAGGGCTTCCTAGTTTTAAAAATCCTAGCCCTAGGCCTAAGCCTAACAGTAACCCTGGGAAGGTAAATCAGCCTGCTGTTAGGCTTCTTGCCAAGGAAAAAGCCGTGAAAGCAGCCATGTTGTGGCACTTTTGCACTCCCTTTTGGATGCCTTTCACAGCTGCAGTGTGCCTGGAACTCAGGGCTTCCTGATTTTAAAAATCCTAGCCCTAGGCCGAACCCCAACCCTAAGACGAGAAAGGCAAATCAGCCAGGAATTAGGCATGTCCCCAAGGAAAAAGCTGTGGAGGCAGGCATGTTGTGCTACTTTTGCGCTCTTCTTGGCTAGTCCTTCGCAGCTGCTGTGTTCTTGGAACTCAGGGCTTTCTGGTTAATAGACCCTTACCCTAGGCGTAACTCAAACCTTAACCCTAGGAAGGAAAATCAACCTATGGTTCGGGATGGTCTCATGGAAATATCAGTGGTGGCAGCCAAGTTGCGTCACTTTTGCGCTCCCCTTGGGATGCCTTTCGCAGCTGCAGTGCGCCTGGAGCCCAGGGCTTCCTGGTTTTAAAAGTCCTAGACCTAAGCCTAACAGTAACCCTAGGAAGGTAAATCAGCCGGGTATTAGGGTTCTTCCTAAGGGAAAAGCCGTGAAAGCAGCCATGTTGTGGCACTTCTGCACTCCCTTTGGGATGCCTTTGGCAGATGAAGTAAGCCTGGAACTCAGGGCTTCCTGGTTAAAGAAATCCGAGCCCTAGGCTGAAGCCTAACCCTAACCCTAGGCAGATAAATCAGCCTAGGTATAGGGATGGTGCCAAGGAAAAAGCTGTGAAAGCTGCCATGTTGTTGCACTTTTGTACTCCCCTTGGGATGCCTTGAACAGCTGCAGTGTGTCTGGAGCCCAGGGCTTCCTAGTTTTAAAAATCCTAGCCCTAGGCCTAAGCCTAACAGTAACCCTGGGAAGGTAAATCAGCCTGCTGTTAGGCTTCTTGCCAAGGAAAAAGCCGTGAAAGCAGCCATGTTGTGGCACTTTTGCACTCCCTTTTGGATGCCTTTCACAGCTGCAGTGTGCCTGGAACTCAGGGCTTCCTGATTTTAAAAATCCTAGCCCTAGGCCGAACCCCAACCCTAAGACGAGAAAGGCAAATCAGCCAGGAATTAGGCATGTCCCCAAGGAAAAAGCTGTGGAGGCAGGCATGTTGTGGTACTTTTGCGCTCTTCTTGGCTAGTCCTTCGCAGCTGCTGTGTTCTTGGAACTCAGGGCTTTCTGGTTAATAGACCCTTACCCTAGGCGTAACTCAAACCTTAAGCCTAGGAAGGAAAATCAACCTATGGTTCGGGATGGTCTCATGGAAATATCAGTGGTGGCAGCCAAGTTGCGTCACTTTTGCGCTCCCCTTGGGATGCCTTTCGCAGCTGCAGTGTGCCTGGAGCCCAGGGCTTCCTGGTTTTAAAAGTCCTAGACCTAAGCCTAACAGTAACCCTAGGAAGGTAAATCAGCCGGGTATTAGGGTTCTTCCTAAGGGAAAAGCCGTGAAAGCAGCCATGTTGTGGCACTTCTGCACTCCCTTTGGGATGCCTTTGGCAGATGAAGTAAGCCTGGAACTCAGGGCTTCCTGGTTAAAGAAATCCGAGCCCTAGGCTGAAGCCTAACCCTAACCCTAGGCAGATAAATCAGCCTAGGTATAGGGATGGTGCCAAGGAAAAAGCTGTGAAAGCTGCCATGTTGTAGCACTTTTGTACTCCCCTTGGGATGCCTTGAACAGCTGCAGTGTGTCTGGAGCCCAGGGCTTCCTAGTTTTAAAAATCCTAGCCCTAGGCCTAAGCCTAACAGTAACCCTGGGAAGGTAAATCAGCCTGCTGTTAGGCTTCTTGCCAAGGAAAAAGCCGTGAAAGCAGCCATGTTGTGGCACTTTTGCACTCCCTTTTGGATGCCTTTCACAGCTGCAGTGTGCCTGGAACTCAGGGCTTCCTGATTTTAAAAATCCTAGCCCTAGGCCAAACCCCAACCCTAAGACGAGAAAGGCAAATCAGCCAGGAATTAGGCATGTCCCCAAGGAAAAAGCTGTGGAGGCAGGCATGTTGTGGTACTTTTGCGCTCTTCTTGGCTAGTCCTTCGCAGCTGCTGTGTTCTTGGAACTCAGGGCTTTCTGGTTAATAGAGCCCTTACCCTAGGCGTAACTCAAACCTTAACCCTAGGAAGGAAAATCAACCTATGGTTCGGGATGGTCTCATGGAAATATCAGTGGTGGCAGCCAAGTTGCGTCACTTTTGCGCTCCCCTTGGGATGCCTTTTGCAGCTGCAGTGTGCCTGGAGCCCAGGGCTTCCTGGTTTTAAAAGTCCTAGGCCTAAGCCTAACAGTAACCCTAGGAAGGTAAATCAGCCGGGTATTAGGGTTCTTCCTAAGGGAAAAGCCGTGAAAGCAGCCATGTTGTGGCACTTCTGCACTCCCTTTGGGATGCCTTTGGCAGATGAAGTAAGCCTGGAACTCAGGGCTTCCTGGTTAAAGAAATCCAAGCCCTAGGCTGAAGCCTAACCCTAACCCTAGGCAGATAAATCAGCCTAGGTATAGGGATGGTGCCAAGGAAAAAGCTGTGAAAGCTGCCATGTTGTAGCACTTTTGTACTCCCCTTGGGATGCCTTGAACAGCTGCAGTGTGTCTGGAGCCCAGGGCTTCCTAGTTTTAAAAATCCTAGCCCTAGGCCTAAGCCTAACAGTAACCCTGGGAAGGTAAATCAGCCTGGTGTTAGGCTTCTTGCCAAGGAAAAAGCCGTGAAAGCAGCCATGTTGTGGCACTTTTGCACTCCCTTTTGGATGCCTTTCACAGCTGCAGTGTGCCTGGAACTCAGGGCTTCCTGATTTTAAAAATCCTAGCCCTAGGCCGAACCCCAACCCTAAGACGAGAAAGGCAAATCAGCCAGGAATTAGGCATGTCCCCAAGGAAAAAGCTGTGGAGGCAGGCATGTTGTGCTACTTTTGCGCTCTTCTTGGCTAGTCCTTCGCAGCTGCTGTGTTCTTGGAACTCAGGGCTTTCTGGTTAATAGACCCTTACCCTAGGCGTAACTCAAACCTTAACCCTAGGAAGGAAAATCAACCTATGGTTCGGGATGGTCTCATGGAAATATCAGTGGTGGCAGCCAAGTTGCGTCACTTTTGCGCTCCCCTTGGGATGCCTTTCGCAGCTGCAGTGTGCCTGGAGCCCAGGGCTTCCTGGTTTTAAAAGTCCTAGGCCTAAGCCTAACAGTAACCCTAGGAAGGTAAATCAGCCGGGTATTAGGGTTCTTCCTAAGGGAAAAGCCGTGAAAGCAGCCATGTTGTGGCACTTCTGCACTCCCTTTGGGATGCCTTTGGCAGATGAAGTAAGCCTGGAACTCAGGGCTTCCTGGTTAAAGAAATCCGAGCCCTAGGCTGAAGCCTAACCCTAACCCTAGGCAGATATATCAGCCTAGGTATAGGGATGATGCCAAGGAAAAAGCTGTGAAAGCTGCCATGTTGTAGCACTTTTGTAATCCCCTTGGGATGCCTTGAACAGCTGCAGTGTGTCTGGAGCCCAGGGCTTCCTAGTTTTAAAAATCCTAGCCCTAGGCCTAAGCCTAACAGTAACCCTGGGAAGGTAAATCAGCCTGGTGTTAGGCTTCTTGCCAAGGAAAAAGCCGTGAAAGCAGCCATGTTGTGGCACTTTTGCACTCCCTTTTGGATGCCTTTCACAGCTGCAGTGTGCCTGGAACTCAGGGCTTCCTGATTTTAAAAATCCTAGCCCTAGGCCGAACCCCAACCCTAAGACGAGAAAGGCAAATCAGCCAGGAATTAGGCATGTCCCCAAGGAAAAAGCTGTGGAGGCAGGCATGTTGTGCTACTTTTGCGCTCTTCTTGGCTAGTCCTTCGCAGCTGCTGTGTTCTTGGAACTCAGGGCTTTCTGGTTAATAGAGCCCTTACCCTAGGCGTAACTCAAACCTTAAGCCTAGGAAGGAAAATCAACCTATTGTTCGGGATGGTCTCATGGAAATATCAGTGGTGGCAGCCAAGTTGCGTCACTTTTGCGCTCCCCTTGGGATGCCTTTCGCAGCTGCAGTGTGCCTGGAGCCCAGGGCTTCCTGGTTTTAAAGGTCCTAGACCTAAGCCTAACAGTAACCCTAGGAAGGTAAATCAGCCGGGTATTAGGGTTCTTCCTAAGGGAAAAGCCGTGAAAGCAGCCATGTTGTGGCACTTCTGCACTCCCTTTGGGATGCCTTTGGCAGATGAAGTAAGCCTGGAACTCAGGGCTTCCTGGTTAAAGAAATCCGAGCCCTAGGCTGAAGCCTAACCCTAACCCTAGGCAGATATATCAGCCTAGGTATAGGGATGGTGCCAAGGAAAAAGCTGTGAAAGCTGCCATGTTGTAGCACTTTTGTAATCCCCTTGGGATGCCTTGAACAGCTGCAGTGTGTCTGGAGCCCAGGGCTTCCTAGTTTTAAAAATCCTAGCCCTAGGCCTAAGCCTAACAGTAACCCTGGGAAGGTAAATCAGCCTGGTGTTAGGCTTCTTGCCAAGGAAAAAGCCGTGAAAGCAGCCATGTTGTGGCACTTTTGCACTCCCTTTTGGATGCCTTTCACAGCTCCAGTGTGCCTGGAACTCAGGGCTTCCTGATTTTAAAAATCCTAGCCCTAGGCCGAACCCCAACCCTAAGACGAGAAAGGCAAATCAGCCAGGAATTAGGCATGTTCCCAAGGAAAAAGCTGTGGAGGCAGGCATGTTGTGGTACTTTTGCGCTCTTCTTGGCTAGTCCTTCGCAGCTGCTGTGTTCTTGGAACTCAGGGCTTTCTGGTTAATAGAGCCCTTACCCTAGGCGTAACTCAAACCTTAACCCTAGGAAAGAAAATCAACCTATGGTTCGGGATGGTCTCATGGAAATATCAGTGGTGGCAGCCAAGTTGCGTCACTTTTGCGCTCCCCTTGGGATGCCTTTCGCAGCTGCAGTGTGCCTGGAGCCCAGGGCTTCCTGGTTTTAAAAGTCCTAGGCCTAAGCCTAACAGTAACCCTAGGAAGGTAAATCAGCCGGGTATTAGGGTTCTTCCTAAGGGAAAAGCCGTGAAAGCAGCCATGTTGTGGCACTTCTGCACTCCCTTTGGGATGCCTTTGGCAGATGAAGTAAGCCTGGAACTCAGGGCTTCCTGGTTAAAGAAATCCAAGCCCTAGGCTGAAGCCTAACCCTAACCCTAGGCAGATAAATCAGCCTAGGTATAGGGATGGTGCCAAGGAAAAAGCTGTGAAAGCTGCCATGTTGTTGCACTTTTGCGCTCCCCTTGGGATGCCTTTCGCAGCTGCAGTGTGCCTGGAGCTAAGGGCTTCCTAGTTTTAAAAATCCTAGCCCTAGGCCTAAGCCTAACAGTAACCCTGGGAAGGTAAATCAGCCTGGTGTTAGGCTTCTTGCCAAGGAAAAAGCCGTGAAAGCAGCCTTGTTGTGGCACTTTTGCACTCCCTTTTGGATGCCTTTCACAGCTGCAGTGTGCCTGGAACTCAGGGCTTCCTGATTTTAAAAATCCTAGCCCTAGGCCGAACCCCAACCCTAAGACGAGAAAGGCAAATCAGCCAGGAATTAGGCATGTCCCCAAGGAAAAAGCTGTGGAGGCAGGCATGTTGTGGTACTTTTGCGCTCTTCTTGGCTAGTCCTTCGCAGCTGCTGTGTTCTTGGAACTCAGGGCTTTCTGGTTAATAGACCCTTACCCTAGGCGTAACTCAAACCTTAAGCCTAGGAAGGAAAATCAGCCTATGGTTCGGGATGGTCTCATGGAAATATCAGTGGTGGCAGCCAAGTTGCGTCACTTTTGCGCTCCCCTTGGGATGCCTTTCGCAGCTGCAGTGTGCCTGGAGCCCAGGGCTTCCTGGTTTTAAAGGTCCTAGACCTAAGCCTAACAGTAACCCTAGGAAGGTAAATCAGCCGGGTATTAGGGTTCTTCCTAAGGGAAAAGCCGTGAAAGCAGCCATGTTGTGGCACTTCTGCACTCCCTTTGGGATGCCTTTGGCAGATGAAGTAAGCCTGGAACTCAGGGCTTCCTGGTTAAAGAAATCCGAGCCCTAGGCTGAAGCCTAACCCTAACCCTAGGCAGATAAATCAGCCTAGGTATAGGGATGGTGCCAAGGAAAAAGCTGTGAAAGCTGCCATGTTGTAGCACTTTTGTACTCCCCTTGGGATGCCTTGAACAGCTGCAGTGTGTCTGGAGCCCAGGGCTTCCTAGTTTTAAAAATCCTAGCCCTAGGCCTAAGCCTAACAGTAACCCTGGGAAGGTAAATCAGCCTGGTGTTAGGCTTCTTGCCAAGGAAAAAGCCGTGAAAGCAGCCATGTTGTGGCACTTTTGCACTCCCTTTTGGATGCCTTTCACAGCTGCAGTGTGCCTGGAACTCAGGGCTTCCTGATTTTAAAAATCCTAGCCCTAGGCCGAACCCCAACCCTAAGACGAGAAAGGCAAATCAGCCAGGAATTAGGCATGTCCCCAAGGAAAAAGCTGTGGAGGCAGGCATGTTGTGGTACTTTTGCGCTCTTCTTGGCTAGTCCTTCGCAGCTGCTGTGTTCTTGGAACTCAGGGCTTTCTGGTTAATAGACCCTTACCCTAGGCGTAACTCAAACCTTAACCCTAGGAAGGAAAATCAACCTATGGTTCGGGATGGTCTCATGGAAATATCAGTGGTGGCAGCCAAGTTGCGTCACTTTTGCGCTCCCCTTGGGATGCCTTTCGCAGCTGCAGTGTGCCTGGAGCCCAGGGCTTCCTGGTTTTAAAAGTCCTAGGCCTAAGCCTAACAGTAACCCTAGGAAGGTAAATCAGCCGGGTATTAGGGTTCTTCCTAAGGGAAAAGCCGTGAAAGCAGCCATGTTGTGGCACTTCTGCACTCCCTTTGGGATGCCTTTGGCAGATGAAGTAAGCCTGGAACTCAGGGCTTCCTGGTTAAAGAAATCCGAGCCCTAGGCTGAAGCCTAACCCTAACCCTAGGCAGATATATCAGCCTAGGTATAGGGATGATGCCAAGGAAAAAGCTGTGAAAGCTGCCATGTTGTAGCACTTTTGTAATCCCCTTGGGATGCCTTGAACAGCTGCAGTGTGTCTGGAGCCCAGGGCTTCCTAGTTTTAAAAATCCTAGCCCTAGGCCTAAGCCTAACAGTAACCCTGGGAAGGTAAATCAGCCTGGTGTTAGGCTTCTTGCCAAGGAAAAAGCCGTGAAAGCAGCCATGTTGTGGCACTTTTGCACTCCCTTTTGGATGCCTTTCACAGCTGCAGTGTGCCTGGAACTCAGGGCTTCCTGATTTTAAAAATCCTAGCCCTAGGCCGAACCCCAACCCTAAGACGAGAAAGGCAAATCAGCCAGGAATTAGGCATGTCCCCAAGGAAAAAGCTGTGGAGGCAGGCATGTTGTGCTACTTTTGCGCTCTTCTTGGCTAGTCCTTCGCAGCTGCTGTGTTCTTGGAACTCAGGGCTTTCTGGTTAATAGAGCCCTTACCCTAGGCGTAACTCAAACCTTAAGCCTAGGAAGGAAAATCAACCTATTGTTCGGGATGGTCTCATGGAAATATCAGTGGTGGCAGCCAAGTTGCGTCACTTTTGCGCTCCCCTTGGGATGCCTTTCGCAGCTGCAGTGTGCCTGGAGCCCAGGGCTTCCTGGTTTTAAAGGTCCTAGACCTAAGCCTAACAGTAACCCTAGGAAGGTAAATCAGCCGGGTATTAGGGTTCTTCCTAAGGGAAAAGCCGTGAAAGCAGCCATGTTGTGGCACTTCTGCACTCCCTTTGGGATGCCTTTGGCAGATGAAGTAAGCCTGGAACTCAGGGCTTCCTGGTTAAAGAAATCCGAGCCCTAGGCTGAAGCCTAACCCTAACCCTAGGCAGATATATCAGCCTAGGTATAGGGATGGTGCCAAGGAAAAAGCTGTGAAAGCTGCCATGTTGTAGCACTTTTGTAATCCCCTTGGGATGCCTTGAACAGCTGCAGTGTGTCTGGAGCCCAGGGCTTCCTAGTTTTAAAAATCCTAGCCCTAGGCCTAAGCCTAACAGTAACCCTGGGAAGGTAAATCAGCCTGGTGTTAGGCTTCTTGCCAAGGAAAAAGCCGTGAAAGCAGCCATGTTGTGGCACTTTTGCACTCCCTTTTGGATGCCTTTCACAGCTCCAGTGTGCCTGGAACTCAGGGCTTCCTGATTTTAAAAATCCTAGCCCTAGGCCGAACCCCAACCCTAAGACGAGAAAGGCAAATCAGCCAGGAATTAGGCATGTTCCCAAGGAAAAAGCTGTGGAGGCAGGCATGTTGTGGTACTTTTGCGCTCTTCTTGGCTAGTCCTTCGCAGCTGCTGTGTTCTTGGAACTCAGGGCTTTCTGGTTAATAGAGCCCTTACCCTAGGCGTAACTCAAACCTTAACCCTAGGAAAGAAAATCAACCTATGGTTCGGGATGGTCTCATGGAAATATCAGTGGTGGCAGCCAAGTTGCGTCACTTTTGCGCTCCCCTTGGGATGCCTTTCGCAGCTGCAGTGTGCCTGGAGCCCAGGGCTTCCTGGTTTTAAAAGTCCTAGGCCTAAGCCTAACAGTAACCCTAGGAAGGTAAATCAGCCGGGTATTAGGGTTCTTCCTAAGGGAAAAGCCGTGAAAGCAGCCATGTTGTGGCACTTCTGCACTCCCTTTGGGATGCCTTTGGCAGATGAAGTAAGCCTGGAACTCAGGGCTTCCTGGTTAAAGAAATCCAAGCCCTAGGCTGAAGCCTAACCCTAACCCTAGGCAGATAAATCAGCCTAGGTATAGGGATGGTGCCAAGGAAAAAGCTGTGAAAGCTGCCATGTTGTTGCACTTTTGCGCTCCCCTTGGGATGCCTTTCGCAGCTGCAGTGTGCCTGGAGCTAAGGGCTTCCTAGTTTTAAAAATCCTAGCCCTAGGCCTAAGCCTAACAGTAACCCTGGGAAGGTAAATCAGCCTGGTGTTAGGCTTCTTGCCAAGGAAAAAGCCGTGAAAGCAGCCTTGTTGTGGCACTTTTGCACTCCCTTTTGGATGCCTTTCACAGCTGCAGTGTGCCTGGAACTCAGGGCTTCCTGATTTTAAAAATCCTAGCCCTAGGCCGAACCCCAACCCTAAGACGAGAAAGGCAAATCAGCCAGGAATTAGGCATGTCCCCAAGGAAAAAGCTGTGGAGGCAGGCATGTTGTGGTACTTTTGCGCTCTTCTTGGCTAGTCCTTCGCAGCTGCTGTGTTCTTGGAACTCAGGGCTTTCTGGTTAATAGACCCTTACCCTAGGCGTAACTCAAACCTTAAGCCTAGGAAGGAAAATCAGCCTATGGTTCGGGATGGTCTCATGGAAATATCAGTGGTGGCAGCCAAGTTGCGTCACTTTTGCGCTCCCCTTGGGATGCCTTTCGCAGCTGCAGTGTGCCTGGAGCCCAGGGCTTCCTGGTTTTAAAGGTCCTAGACCTAAGCCTAACAGTAACCCTAGGAAGGTAAATCAGCCGGGTATTAGGGTTCTTCCTAAGGGAAAAGCCGTGAAAGCAGCCATGTTGTGGCACTTCTGCACTCCCTTTGGGATGCCTTTGGCAGATGAAGTAAGCCTGGAACTCAGGGCTTCCTGGTTAAAGAAATCCGAGCCCTAGGCTGAAGCCTAACCCTAACCCTAGGCAGATAAATCAGCCTAGGTATAGGGATGGTGCCAAGGAAAAAGCTGTGAAAGCTGCCATGTTGTAGCACTTTTGTACTCCCCTTGGGATGCCTTGAACAGCTGCAGTGTGTCTGGAGCCCAGGGCTTCCTAGTTTTAAAAATCCTAGCCCTAGGCCTAAGCCTAACAGTAACCCTGGGAAGGTAAATCAGCCTGGTGTTAGGCTTCTTGCCAAGGAAAAAGCCGTGAAAGCAGCCATGTTGTGGCACTTTTGCACTCCCTTTTGGATGCCTTTCACAGCTGCAGTGTGCCTGGAACTCAGGGCTTCCTGATTTTAAAAATCCTAGCCCGAGGCCGAACCCCAACCCTAAGATGAGAAAGGCAAATCAGCCAGGAATTAGGCATGTCCCCAAGGAAAAAGCTGTGGAGGCAGGCATGTTGTGGTACTTTTGCGCTCTTCTTGGCTAGTCCTTCGCAGCTGCTGTGTTCTTGGAACTCAGGGCTTTCTGGTTAATAGAGCCCTTACCCTAGGCGTAACTCAAACCTTAAGCCTAGGAAGGAAAATCAACCTAGGGTTCGGGATGGTCTCATGGAAATATCAGTGGTGGCAGCCAAGTTGCGTCACTTTTGCGCTCCCCTTGGGATGCCTTTCGCAGCTGCAGTGTGCCTGGAGCCCAGGGCTTCCTGGTTTTAAAAGTCCTAGGCCTAAGCCTAACAGTAACCCTAGGAAGGTAAATCAGCCGGGTATTAGGGTTCTTCCTAAGGGAAAAGCCGTGAAAGCAGCCATGTTGCGGCACTTCTGCACTCCCTTTGGGATGCCTTTGGCAGATGAAGTAAGCCTGGAACTCAGGGCTTCCTGGTTAAAGAAATCCGAGCCCTAGGCTGAAGCCTAACCCTAACCCTAGGCAGATATATCAGCCTAGGTATAGGGATGGTGCCAAGGAAAAAGCTGTGAAAGCTGCCATGTTGTAGCACTTTTGTAATCCCCTTGGGATGCCTTGAACAGCTGCAGTGTGTCTGGAGCCCAGGGCTTCCTAGTTTTAAAAATCCTAGCCCTAGGCCTAAGCCTAACAGTAACCCTGGGAAGGTAAATCAGCCTGGTGTTAGGCTTCTTGCCAAGGAAAAAGCCGTGAAAGCAGCCATGTTGTGGCACTTTTGCACTCCCTTTTGGATGCCTTTCACAGCTGCAGTGTGCCTGGAACTCAGGGCTTCCTGATTTTAAAAATCCTAGCCCTAGGCCGAACCCCAACCCTAAGACGAGAAAGGCAAATCAGCCAGGAATTAGGCATGTCCCCAAGGAAAAAGCTGTGGAGGCAGGCATGTTGTGGTACTTTTGCGCTCTTCTTGGCTAGTCCTTCGCAGCTGCTGTGTTCTTGGAACTCAGGGCTTTCTGGTTAATAGAGCCCTTACCCTAGGCGTAACTCAAACCTTAACCCTAGGAAGGAAAATCAACCTATGGTTCGGGATGGTCTCATGGAAATATCAGTGGTGGCAGCCAAGTTGCGTCACTTTTGCGCTCCCCTTGGGATGCCTTTCGCAGCTGCAGTGTGCCTGGAGCCCAGGGCTTCCTGGTTTTAAAAGTCCTAGGCCTAAGCCTAACAGTAACCCTAGGAAGGTAAATCAGCCGGGTATTAGGGTTCTTCCTAAGGGAAAAGCCGTGAAAGCAGCCATGTTGCGGCACTTCTGCACTCCCTTTGGGATGCCTTTGGCAGATGAAGTAAGCCTGGAACTCAGGGCTTCCTGGTTAAAGAAATCCGAGCCCTAGGCTGAAGCCTAACCCTAACCCTAGGCAGATATATCAGCCTAGGTATAGGGATGGTGCCAAGGAAAAAGCTGTGAAAGCTGCCATGTTGTAGCACTTTTGTAATCCCCTTGGGATGCCTTGAACAGCTGCAGTGTGCCTGGAGCCCAGGGCTTCCTAGTTTTAAAAATCCAAGCCCTAGGCCTAAGCCTAACAGTAACCCTGGGAAGGGAAATCAGCCTGGTGTTAGGCTTCTTGCCAAGGAAAAAGCCGTGAAAGCAGCCATGTTGTGGCACTTTTGCACTCCCTTTTGGATGCCTTTCACAGCTGCAGTGTGCCTGGAACTCAGGGCTTCCTGATTTTAAAAATCCTAGCCCTAGGCCGAACCCCAACCCTAAGACGAGAAAGGCAAATCAGCCAGGAATTAGGCATGTCCCCAAGGAAAAAGCTGTGGAGGCAGGCATGTTGTGGTACTTTTGCGCTCTTCTTGGCTAGTCCTTCGCAGCTGCTGTGTTCTTGGAACTCAGGGCTTTCTGGTTAATAGAGCCCTTACCCTAGGCGTAACTCAAACCTTAACCCTAGGAAGGAAAATCAACCTATGGTTCGGGATGGTCTCATGGAAATATCAGTGGTGGCAGCCAAGTTGCGTCACTTTTGCGCTCCCCTTGGGATGCCTTTCGCAGCTGCAGTGTGCCTGGAGCCCAGGGCTTCCTGGTTTTAAAAGTCCTAGGCCTAAGCCTAACAGTAACCCTAGGAAGGTAAATCAGCCGGGTATTAGGGTTCTTCCTAAGGGAAAAGCCGTGAAAGCAGCCATGTTGTGGCACTTCTGCACTCCCTTTGGGATGCCTTTGGCAGATGAAGTAAGCCTGGAACTCAGGGCTTCCTGGTTAAAGAAATCCGAGCCCTAGGCTGAAGCCTAACCCTAACCCTAGGCAGATAAATCAGCCTAGGTATAGGGATGGTGCCAAGGAAAAAGCTGTGAAAGCTGCCATGTTGTAGCACTTTTGTAATCCCCTTGGGATGCCTTGAACAGCTGCAGTGTGTCTGGAGCCCAGGGCTTCCTAGTTTTAAAAATCCTAGCCCTAGGCCTAAGCCTAACAGTAACCCTGGGAAGGTAAATCAGCCTGCTGTTAGGCTTCTTGCCAAGGAAAAAGCCGTGAAAGCAGCCATGTTGTGGCACTTTTGCACTCCCTTTTGGATGCCTTTCACAGCTGCAGTGTGCCTGGAACTCAGGGCTTCCTGCTTTTAAAAATCCTAGCCCTAGGCCGAACCCCAACCCTAAGACGAGAAAGGCAAATCAGCCAGGAATTAGGCATGTCCCCAAGGAAAAAGCTGTGGAGGCAGGCATGTTGTGCTACTTTTGCGCTCTTCTTGGCTAGTCCTTCGCAGCTGCTGTGTTCTTGGAACTCAGGGCTTTCTGGTTAATAGAGCCCTTACCCTAGGCGTAACTCAAACCTTAACCCTAGGAAGGAAAATCAACCTATGGTTCGGGATGGTCTCATGGAAATATCAGTGGTGGCAGCCAAGTTGCGTCACTTTTGCGCTCCCCTTGGGATGCCTTTCGCAGCTGCAGTGTGCCTGGAGCCCAGGGCTTCCTGGTTTTAAAAGTCCTAGGCCTAAGCCTAACAGTAACCCTAGGAAGGTAAATCAGCCGGGTATTAGGGTTCTTCCTAAGGGAAAAGCCGTGAAAGCAGCCATGTTGTGGCACTTCTGCACTCCCTTTGGGATGCCTTTGGCAGATGAAGTAAGCCTGGAACTCAAGGCTTCCTGGTTAAAGAAATCCGAGCCCTAGGCTGAAGCCTAACCCTAACCCTAGGCAGATAAATCAGCCTAGGTATAGGGATGGTGCCAAGGAAAAAGCTGTGAAAGCTGCCATGTTGTAGCACTTTTGTACTCCCCTTGGGATGCCTTGAACAGCTGCAGTGTGTCTGGAGCCCAGGGCTTCCTAGTTTTAAAAATCCTAGCCCTAGGCCTAAGCCTAACAGTAACCCTGGGAAGGTAAATCAGCCTTGTGTTAGGCTTCTTGCTAAGGAAAAAGCCGTGAAAGCAGCCATGTTGTGGCACTTTTGCACTCCCTTTTGGATGCCTCTCACAGCTCCAGTGTGCCTGGAACTCAGGGCTTCCTGATTTTAAAAATCCTAGCCCTAGGCCGAACCCCAACCCTATGACGAGAAAGGCAAATCAGCCAGGAATTAGGCATGTCCCCAAGGAAAAAGCTGTGGAGGCAGGCATGTTGTGCTACTTTTGCGCTCTTCTTGGCTAGTCCTTCGCAGCTGCTGTGTTCTTGGAACTCAGGGCTTTCTGGTTAATAGAGCCCTTACCCTAGGCGTAACTCAAACCTTAACCCTAGGAAGGAAAATCAACCTATGGTTCGGGATGGTCTCATGGAAATATCAGTGGTGGCAGCCAAGTTGCGTCACTTTTGCGCTCCCCTTGGGATGCCTTTCGCAGCTGCAGTGCGCCTGGAGCCCAGGGCTTCCTGGTTTTAAAAGTCCTAGGCCTAAGCCTAACAGTAACCCTAGGAAGGTAAATCAGCCGGGTATTAGGGTTCTTCCTAAGGGAAAAGCCGTGAAAGCAGCCATGTTGTGGCACTTCTGCACTCCCTTTGGGATGCCTTTGGCAGATGAAGTAAGCCTGGAACTCAGGGCTTCCTGGTTAAAGAAATCCAAGCCCTAGGCTGAAGCCTAACCCTAACCCTAGGCAGATAAATCAGCCTAGGTATAGGGATGGTGCCAAGGAAAAAGCTGTGAAAGCTGCCATGTTGTAGCACTTTTGTAATCCCCTTGGGATGCCTTTCGCAGCTGCAGTGCGCCTGGAGCCCAGGGCTTCCTGGTTTTAAAAGTCCTAGGCCTAAGCCTAACAGTAACCCTAGGAAGGTAAATCAGCCGGGTATTAGGGTTCTTCCTAAGGGAAAAGCCGTGAAAGCAGCCATGTTGTGGCACTTCTGCACTCCCTTTGGGATGCCTTTGGCATATGAAGTAAGCCTGGAACTCAGGGCTTCCTGGTTAAAGAAATCCGAGCCCTAGGCTGAACCCTAACCCTAACCCTAGGCAGATATATCAGCCTAGGTATAGGGATGGTGCCAAGGAAAAAGCTGTGAAAGCTGCCATGTTGTAGCACTTTTGTAATCCCCTTGGGATGCCTTGAACAGCTGCAGTGTGTCTGGAGCCCAGGGCTTCCTAGTTTTAAAAATCCTAGCCCTAGGCCTAAGCCTAACAGTAACCCTGGGAAGGTAAATCAGCCTGCTGTTAGGCTTCTTGCCAAGGAAAAAGCCGTGAAAGCAGCCATGTTGTGGCACTTTTGCACTCCCTTTTGGATGCCTTTCACAGCTGCAGTGTGCCTGGAACTCAGGGCTTCCTGATTTTAAAAATCCTAGCCCTAGGCCGTACCCCAACCCTAAGACGAGAAAGGCAAATCAGCCAGGAATTAGGCATGTCCCCAAGGAAAAAGCTGTGGAGGCAGGCATGTTGTGCTACTTTTGCGCTCTTCTTGGCTAGTCCTTCGCAGCTGCTGTGTTCTTGGAACTCAGGGCTTTCTGGTTAATAGACCCTTACCCTAGGCGTAACTCAAACCTTAACCCTAGGAAGGAAAATCAACCTATGGTTCGGGATGGTCTCATGGAAATATCAGTGGTGGCAGCCAAGTTGCGTCACTTTTGCGCTCCCCTTGGGATGCCTTTCGCAGCTGCAGTGTGCCTGGAGCCCAGGGCTTCCTGGTTTTAAAAGTCCTAGGCCTAAGCCTAACAGTAACCCTAGGAAGGTAAATCAGCCGGGTATTAGGGTTCTTCCTAAGGGAAAAGCCGTGAAAGCAGCCATGTTGTGGCACTTCTGCACTCCCTTTGGGATGCCTTTGGCAGATGAAGTAAGCCTGGAACTCAGGGCTTCCTGGTTAAAGAAATCCGAGCCCTAGGCTGAACCCTAACCCTAACCCTAGGCAGATATATCAGCCTAGGTATAGGGATGGTGCCAAGGAAAAAGCTGTGAAAGCTGCCATGTTGTAGCACTTTTGTAATCCCCTTGGGATGCCTTGAACAGCTGCAGTGTGTCTGGAGCCCAGGGCTTCCTAGTTTTAAAAATCCTAGCCCTAGGCCTAAGCCTAACAGTAACCCTGGGAAGGTAAATCAGCCTGCTGTTAGGCTTCTTGCCAAGGAAAAAGCCGTGAAAGCAGCCATGTTGTGGCACTTTTGCACTCCCTTTTGGATGCCTTTCACAGCTGCAGTGTGCCTGGAACTCAGGGCTTCCTGATTTTAAAAATCCTAGCCCTAGGCCGTACCCCAACCCTAAGACGAGAAAGGCAAATCAGCCAGGAATTAGGCATGTCCCCAAGGAAAAAGCTGTGGAGGCAGGCATGTTGTGCTACTTTTGCGCTCTTCTTGGCTAGTCCTTCGCAGCTGCTGTGTTCTTGGAACTCAGGGCTTTCTGGTTAAGAGAGCCCTTAGCCTAGGCGTAACTCAAACCTTAACCCTAGGAAGGAAAATCAACCTATGGTTCGGGATGGTCTCATGGAAATATCAGTGGTGGCAGCCAAGTTGCGTCACTTTTGCGCTCCCCTTGGGATGCCTTTCGCAGCTGCAGTGCGCCTGGAGCCCAGGGCTTCCTGGTTTTAAAAGTCCTAGGCCTAAGCTTAACAGTAACCCTAGGAAGGTAAATCAGCCGGGTATTAGGGTTCTTCCTAAGGGAAAAGCCGTGAAAGCAGCCATGTTGTGGCACTTCTGCACTCCCTTTGGGATGCCTTTGGCAGATGAAGTAAGCCTGGAACTCAGGGCTTCCTGGTTAAAGAAATCCAAGCCCTAGGCTGAAGCCTAACCCTAACCCTAGGCAGATAAATCAGCCTAGGTATAGGGATGGTGCCAAGGAAAAAGCTGTGAAAGCTGCCATGTTGTAGCACTTTTGTAATCCCCTTGGGATGCCTTTCGCAGCTGCAGTGTGCCTGGAGCCCAGGGCTTCCTGGTTTTAAAAGTCCTAGGCCTAAGCCTAACAGTAACCCTAGGAAGGTAAATCAGCCGGGTATTAGGGTTCTTCCTAAGGGAAAAGCCGTGAAAGCAGCCATGTTGTGGCACTTCTGCACTCCCTTTGGGATGCCTTTGGCATATGAAGTAAGCCTGGAACTCAGGGCTTCCTGGTTAAAGAAATCCGAGCCCTAGGCTGAACCCTAACCCTAACCCTAGGCAGATATATCAGCCTAGGTATAGGGATGGTGCCAAGGAAAAAGCTGTGAAAGCTGCCATGTTGTAGCACTTTTGTAATCCCCTTGGGATGCCTTGAACAGCTGCAGTGTGTCTGGAGCCCAGGGCTTCCTAGTTTTAAAAATCCTAGCCCTAGGCCTAAGCCTAACAGTAACCCTGGGAAGGTAAATCAGCCTGCTGTTAGGCTTCTTGCCAAGGAAAAAGCCGTGAAAGCAGCCATGTTGTGGCACTTTTGCACTCCCTTTTGGATGCCTTTCACAGCTGCAGTGTGCCTGGAACTCAGGGCTTCCTGATTTTAAAAATCCTAGCCCTAGGCCGTACCCCAACCCTAAGACGAGAAAGGCAAATCAGCCAGGAATTAGGCATGTCCCCAAGGAAAAAGCTGTGGAGGCAGGCATGTTGTGCTACTTTTGCGCTCTTCTTGGCTAGTCCTTCGCAGCTGCTGTGTTCTTGGAACTCAGGGCTTTCTGGTTAAGAGAGCCCTTAGCCTAGGCGTAACTCAAACCTTAACCCTAGGAAGGAAAATCAACCTATGGTTCGGGATGGTCTCATGGAAATATC
The DNA here is from genome assembly GCF_027887145.1 of Ammospiza caudacuta. Lineage (NCBI taxonomy): Eukaryota > Metazoa > Chordata > Aves > Passeriformes > Passerellidae > Ammospiza > Ammospiza caudacuta. The sequence goes on from NW_026682915.1 coordinate 70,044, forward strand.
AGTGGTGGCAGCCAAGTTGCGTCACTTTTGCGCTCCCCTTGGGATGCCTTTCGCAGCTGCAGTGTGCCTGGAGCCCAGGGCTTCCTGGTTTTAAAGGTCCTAGACCTAAGCCTAACAGTAACCCTAGGAAGGTAAATCAGCCGGGTATTAGGGTTCTTCCTAAGGGAAAAGCCGTGAAAGCAGCCATGTTGCGGCACTTCTGCACTCCCTTTGGGATGCCTTTGGCAGATGAAGTAAGCCTGGAACTCAGGGCTTCCTGGTTAAAGAAATCCGAGCCCTAGGCTGAAGCCTAACCCTAACCCTAGGCAGATATATCAGCCTAGGTATAGGGATGGTGCCAAGGAAAAAGCTGTGAAAGCTGCCATGTTGTAGCACTTTTGTAATCCCCTTGGGATGCCTTGAACAGCTGCAGTGTGTCTGGAGCCCAGGGCTTCCTAGTTTTAAAAATCCTAGCCCTAGGCCTAAGCCTAACAGTAACCCTGGGAAGGTAAATCAGCCTGGTGTTAGGCTTCTTGCCAAGGAAAAAGCCGTGAAAGCAGCCATGTTGTGGCACTTTTGCACTCCCTTTTGGATGCCTTTCACAGCTGCAGTGTGCCTGGAACTCAGGGCTTCCTGATTTTAAAAATCCTAGCCCTAGGCCGAACCCCAACCCTAAGACGAGAAAGGCAAATCAGCCAGGAATTAGGCATGTCCCCAAGGAAAAAGCTGTGGAGGCAGGCATGTTGTGGTACTTTTGCGCTCTTCTTGGCTAGTCCTTCGCAGCTGCTGTGTTCTTGGAACTCAGGGCTTTCTGGTTAATAGAGCCCTTACCCTAGGCGTAACTCAAACCTTAACCCTAGGAAGGAAAATCAGCCTATGGTTCGGGATGGTCTCATGGAAATATCAGTGGTGGCAGCCAAGTTGCGTCACTTTTGCGCTCCCCTTGGGATGCCTTTCGCAGCTGCAGTGTGCCTGGAGCCCAGGGCTTCCTGGTTTTAAAAGTCCTAGGCCTAAGCCTAACAGTAACCCTAGGAAGGTAAATCAGCCGGGTATTAGGGTTCTTCCTAAGGGAAAAGCCGTGAAAGCAGCCATGTTGTGGCACTTCTGCACTCCCTTTGGGATGCCTTTGGCAGATGAAGTAAGCCTGGAACTCAGGGCTTCCTGGTTAAAGAAATCCGAGCCCTAGGCTGAAGCCTAACCCTAACCCTAGGCAGATAAATCAGCCTAGGTATAGGGATGGTGCCAAGGAAAAAGCTGTGAAAGCTGCCATGTTGTAGCACTTTTGTACTCCCCTTGGGATGCCTTGAACAGCTGCAGTGTGCCTGGAGCTAAGGGCTTCCTAGTTTTAAAAATCCTAGCCCTAGGCCTAAGCCTAACAGTAACCCTGGGAAGGTAAATCAGCCTGGTGTTAGGCTTCTTGCCAAGGAAAAAGCCGTGAAAGCAGCCATGTTGTGGCACTTTTGCACTCCCTTTTGGATGCCTTTCACAGCTGCAGTGTGCCTGGAACTCAGGGCTTCCTGATTTTAAAAATCCTAGCCCTAGGCCGAACCCCAACCCTAAGACGAGAAAGGCAAATCAGCCAGGAATTAGGCATGTCCCCAAGGAAAAAGCTGTGGAGGCAGGCATGTTGTGGTACTTTTGCGCTCTTCTTGGCTAGTCCTTCGCAGCTGCTGTGTTCTTGGAACTCAGGGCTTTCTGGTTAATAGACCCTTACCCTAGGCGTAACTCAAACCTTAACCCTAGGAAGGAAAATCAACCTATGGTTCGGGATGGTCTCATGGAAATATCAGTGGTGGCAGCCAAGTTGCGTCACTTTTGCGCTCCCCTTGGGATGCCTTTCGCAGCTGCAGTGTGCCTGGAGCCCAGGGCTTCCTGGTTTTAAAAGTCCTAGACCTAAGCCTAACAGTAACCCTAGGAAGGTAAATCAGCCGGGTATTAGGGTTCTTCCTAAGGGAAAAGCCGTGAAAGCAGCCATGTTGCGGCACTTCTGCACTCCCTTTGGGATGCCTTTGGCAGATGAAGTAAGCCTGGAACTCAGGGCTTCCTGGTTAAAGAAATCCGAGCCCTAGGCTGAAGCCTAACCCTAACCCTAGGCAGATATATCAGCCTAGGTATAGGGATGGTGCCAAGGAAAAAGCTGTGAAAGCTGCCATGTTGTAGCACTTTTGTAATCCCCTTGGGATGCCTTGAACAGCTGCAGTGTGCCTGGAGCCCAGGGCTTCCTAGTTTTAAAAATCCAAGCCCTAGGCCTAAGCCTAACAGTAACCCTGGGAAGGGAAATCAGCCTGGTGTTAGGCTTCTTGCCAAGGAAAAAGCCGTGAAAGCAGCCATGTTGTGGCACTTTTGCACTCCCTTTTGGATGCCTTTCACAGCTGCAGTGTGCCTGGAACTCAGGGCTTCCTGATTTTAAAAATCCTAGCCCTAGGCCGAACCCCAACCCTAAGACGAGAAAGGCAAATCAGCCAGGAATTAGGCATGTCCCCAAGGAAAAAGCTGTGGAGGCAGGCATGTTGTGGTACTTTTGCGCTCTTCTTGGCTAGTCCTTCGCAGCTGCTGTGTTCTTGGAACTCAGGGCTTTCTGGTTAATAGAGCCCTTACCCTAGGCGTAACTCAAACCTTAACCCTAGGAAGGAAAATCAACCTATGGTTCGGGATGGTCTCATGGAAATATCAGTGGTGGCAGCCAAGTTGCGTCACTTTTGCGCTCCCCTTGGGATGCCTTTCGCAGCTGCAGTGTGCCTGGAGCCCAGGGCTTCCTGGTTTTAAAAGTCCTAGGCCTAAGCCTAACAGTAACCCTAGGAAGGTAAATCAGCCGGGTATTAGGGTTCTTCCTAAGGGAAAAGCCGTGAAAGCAGCCATGTTGTGGCACTTCTGCACTCCCTTTGGGATGCCTTTGGCAGATGAAGTAAGCCTGGAACTCAGGGCTTCCTGGTTAAAGAAATCCGAGCCCTAGGCTGAAGCCTAACCCTAACCCTAGGCAGATATATCAGCCTAGGTATAGGGATGGTGCCAAGGAAAAAGCTGTGAAAGCTGCCATGTTGTAGCACTTTTGTAATCCCCTTGGGATGCCTTGAACAGCTGCAGTGTGTCTGGAGCCCAGGGCTTCCTAGTTTTAAAAATCCTAGCCCTAGGCCTAAGCCTAACAGTAACCCTGGGAAGGTAAATCAGCCTGCTGTTAGGCTTCTTGCCAAGGAAAAAGCCGTGAAAGCAGCCATGTTGTGGCACTTTTGCACTCCCTTTTGGATGCCTTTCACAGCTGCAGTGTGCCTGGAACTCAGGGCTTCCTGCTTTTAAAAATCCTAGCCCTAGGCCGAACCCCAACCCTAAGACGAGAAAGGCAAATCAGCCAGGAATTAGGCATGTCCCCAAGGAAAAAGCTGTGGAGGCAGGCATGTTGTGGTACTTTTGCGCTCTTCTTGGCTAGTCCTTCGCAGCTGCTGTGTTCTTGGAACTCAGGGCTTTCTGGTTAATAGAGCCCTTACCCTAGGCGTAACTCAAACCTTAACCCTAGGAAGGAAAATCAACCTATGGTTCGGGATGGTCTCATGGAAATATCAGTGGTGGCAGCCAAGTTGCGTCACTTTTGCGCTCCCCTTGGGATGCCTTTCGCAGCTGCAGTGTGCCTGGAGCCCAGGGCTTCCTGGTTTTAAAAGTCCTAGACCTAAGCCTAACAGTAACCCTAGGAAGGTAAATCAGCCGGGTATTAGGGTTCTTCCTAAGGGAAAAGCCGTGAAAGCAGCCATGTTGTGGCACTTCTGCACTCCCTTTGGGATGCCTTTGGCAGATGAAGTAAGCCTGGAACTCAAGGCTTCCTGGTTAAAGAAATCCGAGCCCTAGGCTGAAGCCTAACCCTAACCCTAGGCAGATAAATCAGCCTAGGTATAGGGATGGTGCCAAGGAAAAAGCTGTGAAAGCTGCCATGTTGTAGCACTTTTGTACTCCCCTTGGGATGCCTTGAACAGCTGCAGTGTGTCTGGAGCCCAGGGCTTCCTAGTTTTAAAAATCCTAGCCCTAGGCCTAAGCCTAACAGTAACCCTGGGAAGGTAAATCAGCCTTGTGTTAGGCTTCTTGCTAAGGAAAAAGCCGTGAAAGCAGCCATGTTGTGGCACTTTTGCACTCCCTTTTGGATGCCTCTCACAGCTCCAGTGTGCCTGGAACTCAGGGCTTCCTGATTTTAAAAATCCTAGCCCTAGGCCGAACCCCAACCCTAAAACGAGAAAGGCAAATCAGCCAGGAATTAGGCATGTCCCCAAGGAAAAAGCTGTGGAGGCAGGCATGTTGTGCTACTTTTGCGCTCTTCTTGGCTAGTCCTTCGCAGCTGCTGTGTTCTTGGAACTCAGGGCTTTCTGGTTAATAGACCCTTACCCTAGGCGTAACTCAAACCTTAACCCTAGGAAGGAAAATCAACCTATGGTTCGGGATGGTCTCATGGAAATATCAGTGGTGGCAGCCAAGTTGCGTCACTTTTGCGCTCCCCTTGGGATGCCTTTCGCAGCTGCAGTGTGCCTGGAGCCCAGGGCTTCCTGGTTTTAAAAGTCCTAGGCCTAAGCCTAACAGTAACCCTAGGAAGGTAAATCAGCCGGGTATTAGGGTTCTTCCTAAGGGAAAAGCCGTGAAAGCAGCCATGTTGCGGCACTTCTGCACTCCCTTTGGGATGCCTTTGGCAGATGAAGTAAGCCTGGAACTCAGGGCTTCCTGGTTAAAGAAATCCGAGCCCTAGGCTGAAGCCTAACCCTAACCCTAGGCAGATATATCAGCCTAGGTATAGGGATGGTGCCAAGGAAAAAGCTGTGAAAGCTGCCATGTTGTAGCACTTTTGTAATCCCCTTGGGATGCCTTGAACAGCTGCAGTGTGCCTGGAGCCCAGGGCTTCCTAGTTTTAAAAATCCAAGCCCTAGGCCTAAGCCTAACAGTAACCCTGGGAAGGGAAATCAGCCTGGTGTTAGGCTTCTTGCCAAGGAAAAAGCCGTGAAAGCAGCCATGTTGTGGCACTTTTGCACTCCCTTTTGGATGCCTTTCACAGCTGCAGTGTGCCTGGAACTCAGGGCTTCCTGATTTTAAAAATCCTAGCCCTAGGCCGAACCCCAACCCTAAGACGAGAAAGGCAAATCAGCCAGGAATTAGGCATGTCCCCAAGGAAAAAGCTGTGGAGGCAGGCATGTTGTGGTACTTTTGCGCTCTTCTTGGCTAGTCCTTCGCAGCTGCTGTGTTCTTGGAACTCAGGGCTTTCTGGTTAATAGAGCCCTTACCCTAGGCGTAACTCAAACCTTAACCCTAGGAAGGAAAATCAACCTATGGTTCGGGATGGTCTCATGGAAATATCAGTGGTGGCAGCCAAGTTGCGTCACTTTTGCGCTCCCCTTGGGATGCCTTTCGCAGCTGCAGTGTGCCTGGAGCCCAGGGCTTCCTGGTTTTAAAAGTCCTAGGCCTAAGCCTAACAGTAACCCTAGGAAGGTAAATCAGCCGGGTATTAGGGTTCTTCCTAAGGGAAAAGCCGTGAAAGCAGCCATGTTGTGGCACTTCTGCACTCCCTTTGGGATGCCTTTGGCAGATGAAGTAAGCCTGGAACTCAGGGCTTCCTGGTTAAAGAAATCCGAGCCCTAGGCTGAAGCCTAACCCTAACCCTAGGCAGATATATCAGCCTAGGTATAGGGATGGTGCCAAGGAAAAAGCTGTGAAAGCTGCCATGTTGTAGCACTTTTGTAATCCCCTTGGGATGCCTTGAACAGCTGCAGTGTGTCTGGAGCCCAGGGCTTCCTAGTTTTAAAAATCCTAGCCCTAGGCCTAAGCCTAACAGTAACCCTGGGAAGGTAAATCAGCCTGGTGTTAGGCTTCTTGCCAAGGAAAAAGCCGTGAAAGCAGCCATGTTGTGGCACTTTTGCACTCCCTTTTGGATGCCTTTCACAGCTGCAGTGTGCCTGGAACTCAGGGCTTCCTGCTTTTAAAAATCCTAGCCCTAGGCCGAACCCCAACCCTAAGACGAGAAAGGCAAATCAGCCAGGAATTAGGCATGTCCCCAAGGAAAAAGCTGTGGAGGCAGGCATGTTGTGCTACTTTTGCGCTCTTCTTGGCTAGTCCTTCGCAGCTGCTGTGTTCTTGGAACTCAGGGCTTTCTGGTTAATAGAGCCCTTACCCTAGGCGTAACTCAAACCTTAACCCTAGGAAGGAAAATCAACCTATGGTTCGGGATGGTCTCATGGAAATATCAGTGGTGGCAGCCAAGTTGCGTCACTTTTGCGCTCCCCTTGGGATGCCTTTCGCAGCTGCAGTGTGCCTGGAGCCCAGGGCTTCCTGGTTTTAAAAGTCCTAGACCTAAGCCTAACAGTAACCCTAGGAAGGTAAATCAGCCGGGTATTAGGGTTCTTCCTAAGGGAAAAGCCGTGAAAGCAGCCATGTTGTGGCACTTCTGCACTCCCTTTGGGATGCCTTTGGCAGATGAAGTAAGCCTGGAACTCAAGGCTTCCTGGTTAAAGAAATCCGAGCCCTAGGCTGAAGCCTAACCCTAACCCTAGGCAGATAAATCAGCCTAGGTATAGGGATGGTGCCAAGGAAAAAGCTGTGAAAGCTGCCATGTTGTAGCACTTTTGTACTCCCCTTGGGATGCCTTGAACAGCTGCAGTGTGTCTGGAGCCCAGGGCTTCCTAGTTTTAAAAATCCTAGCCCTAGGCCTAAGCCTAACAGTAACCCTGGGAAGGTAAATCAGCCTTGTGTTAGGCTTCTTGCTAAGGAAAAAGCCGTGAAAGCAGCCATGTTGTGGCACTTTTGCACTCCCTTTTGGATGCCTCTCACAGCTCCAGTGTGCCTGGAACTCAGGGCTTCCTGATTTTAAAAATCCTAGCCCTAGGCCGAACCCCAACCCTAAAACGAGAAAGGCAAATCAGCCAGGAATTAGGCATGTCCCCAAGGAAAAAGCTGTGGAGGCAGGCATGTTGTGCTACTTTTGCGCTCTTCTTGGCTAGTCCTTCGCAGCTGCTGTGTTCTTGGAACTCAGGGCTTTCTGGTTAATAGAGCCCTTACCCTAGGCGTAACTCAAACCTTAAGCCTAGGAAGGAAAATCAACCTATGGTTCGGGATGGTCTCATGGAAATATCAGTGGTGGCAGCCAAGTTGCGTCACTTTTGCGCTCCCCTTGGGATGCCTTTCGCAGCTGCAGTGCGCCTGGAGCCCAGGGCTTCCTGGTTTTAAAAGTCCTAGGCCTAAGCCTAACAGTAACCCTAGGAAGGTAAATCAGCCGGGTATTAGGGTTCTTCCTAAGGGAAAAGCCGTGAAAGCAGCCATGTTGTGGCACTTCTGCACTCCCTTTGGGATGCCTTTGGCAGATGAAGTAAGCCTGGAACTCAGGGCTTCCTGGTTAAAGAAATCCAAGCCCTAGGCTGAAGCCTAACCCTAACCCTAGGCAGATAAATCAGCCTAGGTATAGGGATGGTGCCAAGGAAAAAGCTGTGAAAGCTGCCATGTTGTAGCACTTTTGTAATCCCCTTGGGATGCCTTGAACAGCTGCAGTGTGTCTGGAGCCCAGGGCTTCCTAGTTTTAAAAATCCTAGCCCTAGGCCTAAGCCTAACAGTAACCCTGGGAAGGTAAATCAGCCTGCTGTTAGGCTTCTTGCCAAGGAAAAAGCCGTGAAAGCAGCCATGTTGTGGCACTTTTGCACTCCCTTTTGGATGCCTTTCACAGCTGCAGTGTGCCTGGAACTCAGGGCTTCCTGATTTTAAAAATCCTAGCCCTAGGCCGAACCCCAACCCTAAGACGAGAAAGGCAAATCAGCCAGGAATTAGGCATGTCCCCAAGGAAAAAGCTGTGGAGGCAGGCATGTTGTGCTACTTTTGCGCTCTTCTTGGCTAGTCCTTCGCAGCTGCTGTGTTCTTGGAACTCAGGGCTTTCTGGTTAATAGAGCCCTTACCCTAGGCGTAACTCAAACCTTAACCCTAGGAAGGAAAATCAACCTATGGTTCGGGATGGTCTCATGGAAATATCAGTGGTGGCAGCCAAGTTGCGTCACTTTTGCGCTCCCCTTGGGATGCCTTTCGCAGCTGCAGTGTGCCTGGAGCCCAGGGCTTCCTGGTTTTAAAAGTCCTAGACCTAAGCCTAACAGTAACCCTAGGAAGGTAAATCAGCCGGGTATTAGGGTTCTTCCTAAGGGAAAAGCCGTGAAAGCAGCCATGTTGTGGCACTTCTGCACTCCCTTTGGGATGCCTTTGGCAGATGAAGTAAGCCTGGAACTCAAGGCTTCCTGGTTAAAGAAATCCGAGCCCTAGGCTGAAGCCTAACCCTAACCCTAGGCAGATAAATCAGCCTAGGTATAGGGATGGTGCCAAGGAAAAAGCTGTGAAAGCTGCCATGTTGTAGCACTTTTGTACTCCCCTTGGGATGCCTTGAACAGCTGCAGTGTGTCTGGAGCCCAGGGCTTCCTAGTTTTAAAAATCCTAGCCCTAGGCCTAAGCCTAACAGTAACCCTGGGAAGGTAAATCAGCCTGCTGTTAGGCTTCTTGCTAAGGAAAAAGCCGTGAAAGCAGCCATGTTGTGGCACTTTTGCACTCCCTTTTGGATGCCTCTCACAGCTCCAGTGTGCCTGGAACTCAGGGCTTCCTGATTTTAAAAATCCTAGCCCTAGGCCGAACCCCAACCCTAAGACGAGAAAGGCAAATCAGCCAGGAATTAGGCATGTCCCCAAGGAAAAAGCTGTGGAGGCAGGCATGTTGTGCTACTTTTGCGCTCTTCTTGGCTAGTCCTTCGCAGCTGCTGTGTTCTTGGAACTCAGGGCTTTCTGGTTAATAGAGCCCTTACCCTAGGCGTAACTCAAACCTTAACCCTAGGAAGGAAAATCAACCTATGGTTCGGGATGGTCTCATGGAAATATCAGTGGTGGCAGCCAAGTTGCGTCACTTTTGCGCTCCCCTTGGGATGCCTTTCGCAGCTGCAGTGTGCCTGGAGCCCAGGGCTTCCTGGTTTTAAAAGTCCTAGACCTAAGCCTAACAGTAACCCTAGGAAGGTAAATCAGCCGGGTATTAGGGTTCTTCCTAAGGGAAAAGCCGTGAAAGCAGCCATGTTGTGGCACTTCTGCACTCCCTTTGGGATGCCTTTGGCAGATGAAGTAAGCCTGGAACTCAAGGCTTCCTGGTTAAAGAAATCCGAGCCCTAGGCTGAAGCCTAACCCTAACCCTAGGCAGATAAATCAGCCTAGGTATAGGGATGGTGCCAAGGAAAAAGCTGTGAAAGCTGCCATGTTGTAGCACTTTTGTACTCCCCTTGGGATGCCTTGAACAGCTGCAGTGTGTCTGGAGCCCAGGGCTTCCTAGTTTTAAAAATCCTAGCCCTAGGCCTAAGCCTAACAGTAACCCTGGGAAGGTAAATCAGCCTTGTGTTAGGCTTCTTGCTAAGGAAAAAGCCGTGAAAGCAGCCATGTTGTGGCACTTTTGCACTCCCTTTTGGATGCCTCTCACAGCTCCAGTGTGCCTGGAACTCAGGGCTTCCTGATTTTAAAAATCCTAGCCCTAGGCCGAACCCCAACCCTAAAACGAGAAAGGCAAATCAGCCAGGAATTAGGCATGTCCCCAAGGAAAAAGCTGTGGAGGCAGGCATGTTGTGCTACTTTTGCGCTCTTCTTGGCTAGTCCTTCGCAGCTGCTGTGTTCTTGGAACTCAGGGCTTTCTGGTTAATAGAGCCCTTACCCTAGGCGTAACTCAAACCTTAAGCCTAGGAAGGAAAATCAACCTATGGTTCGGGATGGTCTCATGGAAATATCAGTGGTGGCAGCCAAGTTGCGTCACTTTTGCGCTCCCCTTGGGATGCCTTTCGCAGCTGCAGTGCGCCTGGAGCCCAGGGCTTCCTGGTTTTAAAAGTCCTAGGCCTAAGCCTAACAGTAACCCTAGGAAGGTAAATCAGCCGGGTATTAGGGTTCTTCCTAAGGGAAAAGCCGTGAAAGCAGCCATGTTGTGGCACTTCTGCACTCCCTTTGGGATGCCTTTGGCAGATGAAGTAAGCCTGGAACTCAGGGCTTCCTGGTTAAAGAAATCCAAGCCCTAGGCTGAAGCCTAACCCTAACCCTAGGCAGATAAATCAGCCTAGGTATAGGGATGGTGCCAAGGAAAAAGCTGTGAAAGCTGCCATGTTGTAGCACTTTTGTAATCCCCTTGGGATGCCTTGAACAGCTGCAGTGTGTCTGGAGCCCAGGGCTTCCTAGTTTTAAAAATCCTAGCCCTAGGCCTAAGCCTAACAGTAACCCTGGGAAGGTAAATCAGCCTGCTGTTAGGCTTCTTGCCAAGGAAAAAGCCGTGAAAGCAGCCATGTTGTGGCACTTTTGCACTCCCTTTTGGATGCCTTTCACAGCTGCAGTGTGCCTGGAACTCAGGGCTTCCTGATTTTAAAAATCCTAGCCCTAGGCCGAACCCCAACCCTAAGACGAGAAAGGCAAATCAGCCAGGAATTAGGCATGTCCCCAAGGAAAAAGCTGTGGAGGCAGGCATGTTGTGCTACTTTTGCGCTCTTCTTGGCTAGTCCTTCGCAGCTGCTGTGTTCTTGGAACTCAGGGCTTTCTGGTTAATAGAGCCCTTACCCTAGGCGTAACTCAAACCTTAACCCTAGGAAGGAAAATCAACCTATGGTTCGGGATGGTCTCATGGAAATATCAGTGGTGGCAGCCAAGTTGCGTCACTTTTGCGCTCCCCTTGGGATGCCTTTCGCAGCTGCAGTGTGCCTGGAGCCCAGGGCTTCCTGGTTTTAAAAGTCCTAGACCTAAGCCTAACAGTAACCCTAGGAAGGTAAATCAGCCGGGTATTAGGGTTCTTCCTAAGGGAAAAGCCGTGAAAGCAGCCATGTTGTGGCACTTCTGCACTCCCTTTGGGATGCCTTTGGCAGATGAAGTAAGCCTGGAACTCAAGGCTTCCTGGTTAAAGAAATCCGAGCCCTAGGCTGAAGCCTAACCCTAACCCTAGGCAGATAAATCAGCCTAGGTATAGGGATGGTGCCAAGGAAAAAGCTGTGAAAGCTGCCATGTTGTAGCACTTTTGTACTCCCCTTGGGATGCCTTGAACAGCTGCAGTGTGTCTGGAGCCCAGGGCTTCCTAGTTTTAAAAATCCTAGCCCTAGGCCTAAGCCTAACAGTAACCCTGGGAAGGTAAATCAGCCTGCTGTTAGGCTTCTTGCTAAGGAAAAAGCCGTGAAAGCAGCCATGTTGTGGCACTTTTGCACTCCCTTTTGGATGCCTCTCACAGCTCCAGTGTGCCTGGAACTCAGGGCTTCCTGATTTTAAAAATCCTAGCCCTAGGCCGAACCCCAACCCTAAGACGAGAAAGGCAAATCAGCCAGGAATTAGGCATGTCCCCAAGGAAAAAGCTGTGGAGGCAGGCATGTTGTGCTACTTTTGCGCTCTTCTTGGCTAGTCCTTCGCAGCTGCTGTGTTCTTGGAACTCAGGGCTTTCTGGTTAATAGAGCCCTTACCCTAGGCGTAACTCAAACCTTAAGCCTAGGAAGGAAAATCAACCTATGGTTCGGGATGGTCTCATGGAAATATCAGTGGTGGCAGCCAAGTTGCGTCACTTTTGCGCTCCCCTTGGGATGCCTTTCGCAGCTGCAGTGCGCCTGGAGCCCAGGGCTTCCTGGTTTTAAAAGTCCTAGGCCTAAGCCTAACAGTAACCCTAGGAAGGTAAATCAGCCGGGTATTAGGGTTCTTCCTAAGGGAAAAGCCGTGAAAGCAGCCATGTTGTGGCACTTCTGCACTCCCTTTGGGATGCCTTTGGCAGATGAAGTAAGCCTGGAACTCAGGGCTTCCTGGTTAAAGAAATCCAAGCCCTAGGCTGAAGCCTAACCCTAACCCTAGGCAGATAAATCAGCCTAGGTATAGGGATGGTGCCAAGGAAAAAGCTGTGAAAGCTGCCATGTTGTAGCACTTTTGTAATCCCCTTGGGATGCCTTGAACAGCTGCAGTGTGTCTGGAGCCCAGGGCTTCCTAGTTTTAAAAATCCTAGCCCTAGGCCTAAGCCTAACAGTAACCCTGGGAAGGTAAATCAGCCTGCTGTTAGGCTTCTTGCCAAGGAAAAAGCCGTGAAAGCAGCCATGTTGTGGCACTTTTGCACTCCCTTTTGGATGCCTTTCACAGCTGCAGTGTGCCTGGAACTCAGGGCTTCCTGATTTTAAAAATCCTAGCCCTAGGCCGAACCCCAACCCTAAGACGAGAAAGGCAAATCAGCCAGGAATTAGGCATGTCCCCAAGGAAAAAGCTGTGGAGGCAGGCATGTTGTGGTACTTTTGCGCTCTTCTTGGCTAGTCCTTCGCAGCTGCTGTGTTCTTGGAACTCAGGGCTTTCTGGTTAATAGAGCCCTTACCCTAGGCGTAACTCAAACCTTAACCCTAGGAAGGAAAATCAACCTATGGTTCGGGATGGTCTCATGGAAATATCAGTGGTGGCAGCCAAGTTGCGTCACTTTTGCGCTCCCCTTGGGATGCCTTTCGCAGCTGCAGTGTGCCTGGAGCCCAGGGCTTCCTGGTTTTAAAAGTCCTAGACCTAAGCCTAACAGTAACCCTAGGAAGGTAAATCAGCCGGGTATTAGGGTTCTTCCTAAGGGAAAAGCCGTGAAAGCAGCCATGTTGTGGCACTTCTGCACTCCCTTTGGGATGCCTTTGGCAGATGAAGTAAGCCTGGAACTCAGGGCTTCCTGGTTAAAGAAATCCGAGCCCTAGGCTGAAGCCTAACCCTAACCCTAGGCAGATATATCAGCCTAGGTATAGGGATGGTGCCAAGGAAAAAGCTGTGAAAGCTGCCATGTTGTAGCACTTTTGTAATCCCCTTGGGATGCCTTGAACAGCTGCAGTGTGTCTGGAGCCCAGGGCTTCCTAGTTTTAAAAATCCTAGCCCTAGGCCTAAGCCTAACAGTAACCCTGGGAAGGTAAATCAGCCTGCTGTTAGGCTTCTTGCCAAGGAAAAAGCCGTGAAAGCAGCCATGTTGTGGCACTTTTGCACTCCCTTTTGGATGCCTTTCACAGCTGCAGTGTGCCTGGAACTCAGGGCTTCCTGATTTTAAAAATCCTAGCCCTAGGCCGAACCCCAACCCTAAGACGAGAAAGGCAAATCAGCCAGGAATTAGGCATGTCCCCAAGGAAAAAGCTGTGGAGGCAGGCATGTTGTGGTACTTTTGCGCTCTTCTTGGCTAGTCCTTCGCAGCTGCTGTGTTCTTGGAACTCAGGGCTTTCTGGTTAATAGAGCCCTTACCCTAGGCCTAACTCAAACCTTAAGCCTAGGAAGGAAAATCAACCTATGGTTCGGGATGGTCTCATGGAAATATCAGTGGTGGCAGCCAAGTTGCGTCACTTTTGCGCTCCCCTTGGGATGCCTTTCGCAGCTGCAGTGTGCCTGGAGCCCAGGGCTTCCTGGTTTTAAAAGTCCTAGACCTAAGCCTAACAGTAACCCTAGGAAGGTAAATCAGCCGGGTATTAGGGTTCTTCCTAAGGGAAAAGCCGTGAAAGCAGCCATGTTGTGGCACTTCTGCACTCCCTTTGGGATGCCTTTGGCAGATGAAGTAAGCCTGGAACTCAGGGCTTCCTGGTTAAAGAAATCCAAGCCCTAGGCTGAAGCCTAACCCTAACCCTAGGCAGATAAATCAGCCTAGGTATAGGGATGGTGCCAAGGAAAAAGCTGTGAAAGCTGCCATGTTGTAGCACTTTTGTACTCCCCTTGGGATGCCTTGAACAGCTGCAGTGTGTCTGGAGCCCAGGGCTTCCTAGTTTTAAAAATCCTAGCCCTAGGCCTAAGCCTAACAGTAACCCTGGGAAGGTAAATCAGCCTGGTGTTAGGCTTCTTGCCAAGGAAAAAGCCGTGAAAGCAGCCTTGTTGTGGCACTTTTGCACTCCCTTTTGGATGCCTTTCACAGCTGCAGTGTGCCTGGAACTCAGGGCTTCCTGATTTTAAAAATCCTAGCCCTAGGCCGAACCCCAACCCTAAGACGAGAAAGGCAAATCAGCCAGGAATTAGGCATGTCCCCAAGGAAAAAGCTGTGGAGGCAGGCATGTTGTGCTACTTTTGCGCTCTTCTTGGCTAGTCCTTCGCAGCTGCTGTGTTCTTGGAACTCAGGGCTTTCTGGTTAATAGACCCTTACCCTAGGCGTAACTCAAACCTTAAGCCTAGGAAGGAAAATCAACCTATGGTTCGGGATGGTCTCATGGAAATATCAGTGGTGGCAGCCAAGTTGCGTCACTTTTGCGCTCCCCTTGGGATGCCTTTCGCAGCTGCAGTGTGCCTGGAGCCCAGGGCTTCCTGGTTTTAAAAGTCCTAGACCTAAGCCTAACAGTAACCCTAGGAAGGTAAATCAGCCGGGTATTAGGGTTCTTCCTAAGGGAAAAGCCGTGAAAGCAGCCATGTTGTGGCACTTCTGCACTCCCTTTGGGATGCCTTTGGCAGATGAAGTAAGCCTGGAACTCAGGGCTTCCTGGTTAAAGAAATCCGAGCCCTAGGCTGAAGCCTAACCCTAACCCTAGGCAGATAAATCAGCCTAGGTATAGGGATGGTGCCAAGGAAAAAGCTGTGAAAGCTGCCATGTTGTAGCACTTTTGTAATCCCCTTGGGATGCCTTGAACAGCTGCAGTGTGTCTGGAGCCCAGGGCTTCCTAGTTTTAAAAATCCTAGCCCTAGGCCTAAGCCTAACAGTAACCCTGGGAAGGTAAATCAGCCTGGTGTTAGGCTTCTTGCCAAGGAAAAAGCTGTGAAAGCAGCCATGTTGTGGCACTTTTGCACTCCCTTTTGGATGCCTTTCACAGCTGCAGTGTGCCTGGAACTCAGGGCTTCCTGATTTTAAAAATCCTAGCCCTAGGCCGAACCCCAACCCTAAGACGAGAAAGGCAAATCAGCCAGGAATTAGGCATGTTCCCAAGGAAAAAGCTGTGGAGGCAGGCATGTTGTGCTACTTTTGCGCTCTTCTTGGCTAGTCCTTCGCAGCTGCTGTGTTCTTGGAACTCAGGGCTTTCTGGTTAATAGAGCCCTTACCCTAGGCGTAACTCAAACCTTAACCCTAGGAAGGAAAATCAGCCTATGGTTCGGGATGGTCTCATGGAAATATCAGTGGTGGCAGCCAAGTTGCGTCACTTTTGCGCTCCCCTTGGGATGCCTTTCGCAGCTGCAGTGTGCCTGGAGCCCAGGGCTTCCTGGTTTTAAAAGTCCTAGACCTAAGCCTAACAGTAACCCTAGGAAGGTAAATCAGCCGGGTATTAGGGTTCTTCCTAAGGGAAAAGCCGTGAAAGCAGCCATGTTGTGGCACTTCTGCACTCCCTTTGGGATGCCTTTGGCAGATGAAGTAAGCCTGGAACTCAGGGCTTCCTGGTTAAAGCAATCCGAGCCCTAGGCTGAAGCCTAACCCTAACCCTAGGCAGATAAATCAGCCTAGGTATAGGGATGGTGCCAAGGAAAAAGCTGTGAAAGCTGCCATGTTGTTGCACTTTTGTACTCCCCTTGGGATGCCTTGAACAGCTGCAGTGTGCCTGGAGCTAAGGGCTTCCTAGTTTTAAAAATCCTAGCCCTAGGCCTAAGCCTAACAGTAACCCTGGGAAGGTAAATCAGCCTGCTGTTAGGCTTCTTGGCAAGGAAAAAGCCGTGAAAGCAGCCATGTTGTGGCACTTTTGCACTCCCTTTTGGATGCCTTTCACAGCTGCAGTGTGCCTGGAACTCAGGGCTTCCTGATTTTAAAAATCCTAGCCCTAGGCCGAACCCCAACCCTAAGACGAGAAAGGCAAATCAGCCAGGAATTAGGCATGTCCCCAAGGAAAAAGCTGTGGAGGCAGGCATGTTGTGCTACTTTTGCGCTCTTCTTGGCTAGTCCTTCGCAGCTGCTGTGTTCTTGGAACTCAGGGCTTTCTGGTTAATAGAGCCCTTACCCTAGGCGTAACTCAAACCTTAAGCCTAGGAAGGAAAATCAGCCTATGGTTCGGGATGGTCTCATGGAAATATCAGTGGTGGCAGCCAAGTTGCGTCACTTTTGCGCTCCCCTTGGGATGCCTTTCGCAGCTGCAGTGTGCCTGGAGCCCAGGGCTTCCTGGTTTTAAAAGTCCTAGGCCTAAGCCTAACAGTAACCCTAGGAAGGTAAATCAGCCGGGTATTAGGGTTCTTCCTAAGGGAAAAGCCGTGAAAGCAGCCATGTTGTGGCACTTCTGCACTCCCTTTGGGATGCCTTTGGCAGATGAAGTAAGCCTGGAACTCAGGGCTTCCTGGTTAAAGAAATCCGAGCCCTAGGCTGAAGCCTAACCCTAACCCTAGGCAGATATATCAGCCTAGGTATAGGGATGGTGCCAAGGAAAAAGCTGTGAAAGCTGCCATGTTGTAGCACTTTTGTAATCCCCTTGGGATGCCTTGAACAGCTGCAGTGTGCCTGGAGCCCAGGGCTTCCTAGTTTTAAAAATCCTAGCCCTAGGCCTAAGCCTAACAGTAACCCTGGGAAGGTAAATCAGCCTGCTGTTAGGCTTCTTGCCAAGGAAAAAGCCGTGAAAGCAGCCATGTTGTGGCACTTTTGCACTCCCTTTTGGATGCCTTTCACAGCTGCAGTGTGCCTGGAACTCAGGGCTTCCTGATTTTAAAAATCCTAGCCCTAGGCCGAACCCCAACCCTAAGACGAGAAAGGCAAATCAGCCAGGAATTAGGCATGTCCCCAAGGAAAAAGCTGTGGAGGCAGGCATGTTGTGGTACTTTTGCGCTCTTCTTGGCTAGTCCTTCGCAGCTGCTGTGTTCTTGGAACTCAGGGCTTTCTGGTTAATAGAGCCCTTACCCTAGGCGTAACTCAAACCTTAAGCCTAGGAAGGAAAATCAGCCTATGGTTCGGGATGGTCTCATGGAAATATCAGTGGTGGCAGCCAAGTTGCGTCACTTTTGCGCTCCCCTTGGGATGCCTTTCGCAGCTGCAGTGTGCCTGGAGCCCAGGGCTTCCTAGTTTTAAAAATCCTAGCCCTAGGCCTAAGCCTAACAGTAACCCTAGGAAGGTAAATCAGCCGGGTATTAGGGTTCTTCCTAAGGGAAAAGCCGTGAAAGCAGCCATGTTGTGGCACTTCTGCACTCCCTTTGGGATGCCTTTGGCAGATGAAGTAAGCCTGGAACTCAGGGCTTCCTGGTTAAAGAAATCCAAGCCCTAGGCTGAACCCTAACCCTAACCCTAGGCAGATAAATCAGCCTAGGTATAGGGATGGTGCCAAGGAAAAAGCTGTGAAAGCTGCCATGTTGTAGCACTTTTGTACTCCCCTTGGGATGCCTTGAACAGCTGCAGTGTGCCTGGAGCCCAGGGCTTCCTAGTTTTAAAAATCCTAGCCCTAGGCCTAAGCCTAACAGTAACCCTGGGAAGGTAAATCAGCCTGCTGTTAGGCTTCTTGCCAAGGAAAAAGCCGTGAAAGCAGCCATGTTGTGGCACTTTTGCACTCCCTTTTGGATGCCTTTCACAGCTGCAGTGTGCCTGGAACTCAGGGCTTCCTGATTTTAAAAATCCTAGCCCTAGGCCGAACCCCAACCCTAAGACGAGAAAGGCAAATCAGCCAGGAATTAGGCATGTCCCCAAGGAAAAAGCTGTGGAGGCAGGCATGTTGTGGTACTTTTGCGCTCTTCTTGGCTAGTCCTTCGCAGCTGCTGTGTTCTTGGAACTCAGGGCTTTCTGGTTAATAGACCCTTACCCTAGGCGTAACTCAAACCTTAACCCTAGGAAGGAAAATCAGCCTATGGTTCGGGATGGTCTCATGGAAATATCAGTGGTGGCAGCCAAGTTGCGTCACTTTTGCGCTCCCCTTGGGATGCCTTTCGCAGCTGCAGTGTGCCTGGAGCCCAGGGCTTCCTGGTTTTAAAAGTCCTAGGCCTAAGCCTAACAGCAACCCTAGGAAGGTAAATCAGCCGGGTATTAGGGTTCTTCCTAAGGGAAAAGCCGTGAAAGCAGCCATGTTGTGGCACTTCTGCACTCCCTTTGGGATGCCTTTGGCAGATGAAGTAAGCCTGGAACTCAGGGCTTCCTGGTTAAAGAAATCCAAGCCCTAGGCTGAACCCTAACCCTAACCCTAGGCAGATAAATCAGCCTAGGTATATGGATGGTGCCAAGGAAAAAGCTGTGAAAGCTGCCATGTTGTAGCACTTTTGTACTCCCCTTGGGATGCCTTGAACAGCTGCAGTGTGTCTGGAGCCCAGGGCTTCCTAGTTTTAAAAATCCTAGCCCTAGGCCTAAGCCTAACAGTAACCCTGGGAAGGTAAATCAGCCTGCTGTTAGGCTTCTTGCCAAGGAAAAAGCCGTGAAAGCAGCCATGTTGTGGCACTTTTGCACTCCCTTTTGGATGCCTTTCACAGCTGCAGTGTGCCTGGAACTCAGGGCTTCCTGATTTTAAAAATCCTAGCCCTAGGCCGAACCCCAACCCTAAGACGAGAAAGGCAAATCAGCCAGGAATTAGGCATGTTCCCAAGGAAAAAGCTGTGGAGGCAGGCATGTTGTGGTACTTTTGCGCTCTTCTTGGCTAGTCCTTCGCAGCTGCTGTGTTCTTGGAACTCAGGGCTTTCTGGTTAATAGAGCCCTTACCCTAGGCGTAACTCAAACCTTAACCCTAGGAAGGAAAATCAACCTATGGTTCGGGATGGTCTCATGGAAATATCAGTGGTGGCAGCCAAGTTGCGTCACTTTTGCGCTCCCCTTGGGATGCCTTTCGCAGCTGCAGTGTGCCTGGAGCCCAGGGCTTCCTGGTTTTAAAAGTCCTAGGCCTAAGCCTAACAGTAACCCTAGGAAGGTAAATCAGCCGGGTATTAGGGTTCTTCCTAAGGGAAAAGCCGTGAAAGCAGCCATGTTGTGGCACTTCTGCACTCCCTTTGGGATGCCTTTGGCAGATGAAGTAAGCCTGGAACTCAGGGCTTCCTGGTTAAAGAAATCCGAGCCCTAGGCTGAAGCCTAACCCTAACCCTAGGCAGATAAATCAGCCTAGGTATAGGGATGGTGCCAAGGAAAAAGCTGTGAAAGCTGCCATGTTGTAGCACTTTTGTACTCCCCTTGGGATGCCTTGAACAGCTGCAGTGTGTCTGGAGCCCAGGGCTTCCTAGTTTTAAAAATCCTAGCCCTAGGCCTAAGCCTAACAGTAACCCTGGGAAGGTAAATCAGCCTTGTGTTAGGCTTCTTGCTAAGGAAAAAGCCGTGAAAGCAGCCATGTTGTGGCACTTTTGCACTCCCTTTTGGATGCCTTTCACAGCTCCAGTGTGCCTGGAACTCAGGGCTTCCTGATTTTAAAAATCCTAGCCCTAGGCCGAACCCCAACCCTAAAACGAGAAAGGCAAATCAGCCAGGAATTAGGCATGTCCCCAAGGAAAAAGCTGTGGAGGCAGGCATGTTGTGCTACTTTTGCACTCTTCTTGGCTAGTCCTTCGCAGCTGCTGTGTTCTTGGAACTCAGGGCTTTCTGGTTAATAGAGCCCTTACCCTAGGCCTAACTCAAACCTTAAGCCTAGGAAGGAAAATCAACCTATGGTTCGGGATGGTCTCATGGAAATATCAGTGGTGGCAGCCAAGTTGCGTCACTTTTGCGCTCCCCTTGGGATGCCTTTCGCAGCTGCAGTGTGCCTGGAGCCCAGGGCTTCCTGGTTTTAAAAGTCCTAGACCTAAGCCTAACAGTAACCCTAGGAAGGTAAATCAGCCGGGTATTAGGGTTCTTCCTAAGGGAAAAGCCGTGAAAGCAGCCATGTTGTGGCACTTCTGCACTCCCTTTGGGATGCCTTTGGCATATGAAGTAAGCCTGGAACTCAGGGCTTCCTGGTTAAAGAAATCCGAGCCCTAGGCTGAAGCCTAACCCTAACCCTAGGCAGATAAATCAGCCTAGGTATAGGGATGGTGCCAAGGAAAAAGCTGTGAAAGCTGCCATGTTGTAGCACTTTTGTAATCCCCTTGGGATGCCTTGAACAGCTGCAGTGTGTCTGGAGCCCAGGGCTTCCTAGTTTTAAAAATCCTAGCCCTAGGCCTAAGCCTAACAGTAACCCTGGGAAGGTAAATCAGCCTGGTGTTAGGCTTCTTGCCAAGGAAAAAGCCGTGAAAGCAGCCATGTTGTGGCACTTTTGCACTCCCTTTTGGATGCCTTTCACAGCTGCAGTGTGCCTGGAACTCAGGGCTTCCTGATTTTAAAAATCCTAGCCCTAGGCCGAACCCCAACCCTAAGACGAGAAAGGCAAATCAGCCAGGAATTAGGCATGTCCCCAAGGAAAAAGCTGTGGAGGCAGGCATGTTGTGGTACTTTTGCGCACTTCTTGGCTAGTCCTTCGCAGCTGCTGTGTTCTTGGAACTCAGGGCTTTCTGGTTAATAGAGCCCTTACCCTAGGCGTAACTCAAACCTTAACCCTAGGAAGGAAAATCAACCTATGGTTCGGGATGGTCTCATGGAAATATCAGTGGTGGCAGCCAAGTTGCGTCACTTTTGCGCTCCCCTTGGGATGCCTTTCGCAGCTGCAGTGTGCCTGGAGCCCAGGGCTTCCTGGTTTTAAAAGTCCTAGGCCTAAGCCTAACAGTAACCCTAGGAAGGTAAATCAGCCGGGTATTAGGGTTCTTCCTAAGGGAAAAGCCGTGAAAGCAGCCATGTTGTGGCACTTCTGCACTCCCTTTGGGATGCCTTTGGCAGATGAAGTAAGCCTGGAACTCAGGGCTTCCTGGTTAAAGAAATCCAAGCCCTAGGCTGAAGCCTAACCCTAACCCTAGGCAGATAAATCAGCCTAGGTATAGGGATGGTGCCAAGGAAAAAGCTGTGAAAGCTGCCATGTTGTAGCACTTTTGTACTCCCCTTGGGATGCCTTGAACAGCTGCAGTGTGTCTGGAGCCCAGGGCTTCCTAGTTTTAAAAATCCTAGCCCTAGGCCTAAGCCTAACAGTAACCCTGGGAAGGTAAATCAGCCTGCTGTTAGGCTTCTTGCCAAGGAAAAAGCCGTGAAAGCAGCCTTGTTGTGGCACTTTTGCACTCCCTTTTGGATGCCTTTCACAGCTGCAGTGTGCCTGGAACTCAGGGCTTCCTGATTTTAAAAATCCTAGCCCTAGGCCGAACCCCAACCCTAAGACGAGAAAGGCAAATCAGCCAGGAATTAGGCATGTCCCCAAGGAAAAAGCTGTGGAGGCAGGCATGTTGTGGTACTTTTGCGCTCTTCTTGGCTAGTCCTTCGCAGCTGCTGTGTTCTTGGAACTCAGGGCTTTCTGGTTAATAGAGCCCTTACCCTAGGCGTAACTCAAACCTTAAGCCTAGGAAGGAAAATCAGCCTATGGTTCGGGATGGTCTCATGGAAATATCAGTGGTGGCAGCCAAGTTGCGTCACTTTTGCGCTCCCCTTGGGATGCCTTTCGCAGCTGCAGTGTGCCTGGAGCCCAGGGCTTCCTGGTTTTAAAAGTCCTAGGCCTAAGCCTAACAGTAACCCTAGGAAGGTAAATCAGCCGGGTATTAGGGTTCTTCCTAAGGGAAAAGCCGTGAAAGCAGCCATGTTGCGGCACTTCTGCACTCCCTTTGGGATGCCTTTGGCAGATGAAGTAAGCCTGGAACTCAGGGCTTCCTGGTTAAAGAAATCCGAGCCCTAGGCTGAAGCCTAACCCTAACCCTAGGCAGATATATCAGCCTAGGTATAGGGATGGTGCCAAGGAAAAAGCTGTGAAAGCTGCCATGTTGTAGCACTTTTGTAATCCCCTTGGGATGCCTTGAACAGCTGCAGTGTGCCTGGAGCCCAGGGCTTCCTAGTTTTAAAAATCCAAGCCCTAGGCCTAAGCCTAACAGTAACCCTGGGAAGGGAAATCAGCCTGGTGTTAGGCTTCTTGCCAAGGAAAAAGCCGTGAAAGCAGCCATGTTGTGGCACTTTTGCACTCCCTTTTGGATGCCTTTCACAGCTGCAGTGTGCCTGGAACTCAGGGCTTCCTGATTTTAAAAATCCTAGCCCTAGGCCGAACCCCAACCCTAAGACGAGAAAGGCAAATCAGCCAGGAATTAGGCATGTCCCCAAGGAAAAAGCTGTGGAGGCAGGCATGTTGTGGTACTTTTGCGCTCTTCTTGGCTAGTCCTTCGCAGCTGCTGTGTTCTTGGAACTCAGGGCTTTCTGGTTAATAGAGCCCTTACCCTAGGCGTAACTCAAACCTTAACCCTAGGAAGGAAAATCAACCTATGGTTCGGGATGGTCTCATGGAAATATCAGTGGTGGCAGCCAAGTTGCGTCACTTTTGCGCTCCCCTTGGGATGCCTTTCGCAGCTGCAGTGTGCCTGGAGCCCAGGGCTTCCTGGTTTTAAAAGTCCTAGGCCTAAGCCTAACAGTAACCCTAGGAAGGTAAATCAGCCGGGTATTAGGGTTCTTCCTAAGGGAAAAGCCGTGAAAGCAGCCATGTTGTGGCACTTCTGCACTCCCTTTGGGATGCCTTTGGCAGATGAAGTAAGCCTGGAACTCAGGGCTTCCTGGTTAAAGAAATCCGAGCCCTAGGCTGAAGCCTAACCCTAACCCTAGGCAGATAAATCAGCCTAGGTATAGGGATGGTGCCAAGGAAAAAGCTGTGAAAGCTGCCATGTTGTAGCACTTTTGTAATCCCCTTGGGATGCCTTTCGCAGCTGCAGTGTGCCTGGAGCCCAGGGCTTCCTGGTTTTAAAAGTCCTAGGCCTAAGCCTAACAGTAACCCTAGGAAGGTAAATCAGCCGGGTATTAGGGTTCTTCCTAAGGGAAAAGCCGTGAAAGCAGCCATGTTGTGGCACTTCTGCACTCCCTTTGGGATGCCTTTGGCATATGAAATAAGCCTGGAACTCAGGGCTTCCTGGTTAAAGAAATCCGAGCCCTAGGCTGAACCCTAACCCTAACCCTAGGCAGATATATCAGCCTAGGTATAGGGATGGTGCCAAGGAAAAAGCTGTGAAAGCTGCCATGTTGTAGCACTTTTGTAATCCCCTTGGGATGCCTTGAACAGCTGCAGTGTGTCTGGAGCCCAGGGCTTCCTAGTTTTAAAAATCCTAGCCCTAGGCCTAAGCCTAACAGTAACCCTGGGAAGGTAAATCAGCCTGCTGTTAGGCTTCTTGCCAAGGAAAAAGCCGTGAAAGCAGCCATGTTGTGGCACTTTTGCACTCCCTTTTGGATGCCTTTCACAGCTGCAGTGTGCCTGGAACTCAGGGCTTCCTGATTTTAAAAATCCTAGCCCTAGGCCGTACCCCAACCCTAAGACGAGAAAGGCAAATCAGCCAGGAATTAGGCATGTCCCCAAGGAAAAAGCTGTGGAGGCAGGCATGTTGTGCTACTTTTGCGCTCTTCTTGGCTAGTCCTTCGCAGCTGCTGTGTTCTTGGAACTCAGGGCTTTCTGGTTAAGAGAGCCCTTAGCCTAGGCGTAACTCAAACCTTAACCCTAGGAAGGAAAATCAACCTATGGTTCGGGATGGTCTCATGGAAATATCAGTGGTGGCAGCCAAGTTGCGTCACTTTTGCGCTCCCCTTGGGATGCCTTTCGCAGCTGCAGTGTGCCTGGAGCCCAGGGCTTCCTGGTTTTAAAGGTCCTAGACCTAAGCCTAACAGTAACCCTAGGAAGGTAAATCAGCCGGGTATTAGGGTTCTTCCTAAGGGAAAAGCCGTGAAAGCAGCCATGTTGTGGCACTTCTGCACTCCCTTTGGGATGCCTTTGGCAGATGAAGTAAGCCTGGAACTCAGGGCTTCCTGGTTAAAGAAATCCGAGCCCTAGGCTGAAGCCTAACCCTAACCCTAGGCAGATAAATCAGCCTAGGTATAGGGATGGTGCCAAGGAAAAAGCTGTGAAAGCTGCCATGTTGTAGCACTTTTGTACTCCCCTTGGGATGCCTTGAACAGCTGCAGTGTGTCTGGAGCCCAGGGCTTCCTAGTTTTAAAAATCCTAGCCCTAGGCCTAAGCCTAACAGTAACCCTGGGAAGGTAAATCAGCCTGGTGTTAGGCTTCTTGCCAAGGAAAAAGCCGTGAAAGCAGCCATGTTGTGGCACTTTTGCACTCCCTTTTGGATGCCTTTCACAGCTCCACTGTGCCTGGAACTCAGGGCTTCCTGATTTTAAAAATCCTAGCCCTAGGCCGAACCCCAACCCTAAGATGAGAAAGGCAAATCAGCCAGGAATTAGGCATGTCCCCAAGGAAAAAGCTGTGGAGGCAGGCATGTTGTGGTACTTTTGCGCTCTTCTTGGCTAGTCCTTCGCAGCTGCTGTGTTCTTGGAACTCAGGGCTTTCTGGTTAATAGAGCCCTTACCCTAGGCGTAACTCAAACCTTAAGCCTAGGAAGGAAAATCAACCTATGGTTCGGGATGGTCTCATGGAAATATCAGTGGTGGCAGCCAAGTTGCGTCACTTTTGCGCTCCCCTTGGGATGCCTTTCGCAGCTGCAGTGTGCCTGGAGCCCAGGGCTTCCTGGTTTTAAAAGTCCTAGGCCTAAGCCTAACAGTAACCCTAGGAAGGTAAATCAGCCGGGTATTAGGGTTCTTCCTAAGGGAAAAGCCGTGAAAGCAGCCATGTTGCGGCACTTCTGCACTCCCTTTGGGATGCCTTTGGCAGATGAAGTAAGCCTGGAACTCAGGGCTTCCTGGTTAAAGAAATCCGAGCCCTAGGCTGAACCCTAACCCTAACCCTAGGCAGATATATCAGCCTAGGTATAGGGATGGTGCCAAGGAAAAAGCTGTGAAAGCTGCCATGTTGTAGCACTTTTGTAATCCCCTTGGGATGCCTTGAACAGCTGCAGTGTGTCTGGAGCCCAGGGCTTCCTAGTTTTAAAAATCCTAGCCCTAGGCCTAAGCCTAACAGTAACCCTGGGAAGGTAAATCAGCCTGCTGTTAGGCTTCTTGCCAAGGAAAAAGCCGTGAAAGCAGCCATGTTGTGGCACTTTTGCACTCCCTTTTGGATGCCTTTCACAGCTGCAGTGTGCCTGGAACTCAGGGCTTCCTGATTTTAAAAATCCTAGCCCTAGGCCGAACCCCAACCCTAAGACGAGAAAGGCAAATCAGCCAGGAATTAGGCATGTCCCCAAGGAAAAAGCTGTGGAGGCAGGCATGTTGTGGTACTTTTGCGCTCTTCTTGGCTAGTCCTTCGCAGCTGCTGTGTTCTTGGAACTCAGGGCTTTCTGGTTAATAGAGCCCTTACCCTAGGCGTAACTCAAACCTTAACCCTAGGAAGGAAAATCAGCCTATGGTTCGGGATGGTCTCATGGAAATATCAGTGGTGGCAGCCAAGTTGCGTCACTTTTGCGCTCCCCTTGGGATGCCTTTCGCAGCTGCAGTGTGCCTGGAGCCCAGGGCTTCCTGGTTTTAAAAGTCCTAGGCCTAAGCCTAACAGTAACCCTAGGAAGGTAAATCAGCCGGGTATTAGGGTTCTTCCTAAGGGAAAAGCCGTGAAAGCAGCCATGTTGTGGCACTTCTGCACTCCCTTTGGGATGCCTTTGGCAGATGAAGTAAGCCTGGAACTCAGGGCTTCCTGGTTAAAGAAATCCGAGCCCTAGGCTGAAGCCTAACCCTAACCCTAGGCAGATAAATCAGCCTAGGTATAGGGATGGTGCCAAGGAAAAAGCTGTGAAAGCTGCCATGTTGTAGCACTTTTGTACTCCCCTTGGGATGCCTTGAACAGCTGCAGTGTGCCTGGAGCCCAGGGCTTCCTAGTTTTAAAAATCCTAGCCCTAGGCCTAAGCCTAACAGTAACCCTGGGAAGGTAAATCAGCCTGGTGTTAGGCTTCTTGCCAAGGAAAAAGCCGTGAAAGCAGCCATGTTGTGGCACTTTTGCACTCCCTTTTGGATGCCTTTCACAGCTGCAGTGTGCCTGGAACTCAGGGCTTCCTGATTTTAAAAATCCTAGCCCTAGGCCGAACCCCAACCCTAAGACGAGAAAGGCAAATCAGCCAGGAATTAGGCATGTCCCCAAGGAAAAAGCTGTGGAGGCAGGCATGTTGTGGTACTTTTGCGCTCTTCTTGGCTAGTCCTTCGCAGCTGCTGTGTTCTTGGAACTCAGGGCTTTCTGGTTAATAGACCCTTACCCTAGGCGTAACTCAAACCTTAACCCTAGGAAGGAAAATCAACCTATGGTTCGGGATGGTCTCATGGAAATATCAGTGGTGGCAGCCAAGTTGCGTCACTTTTGCGCTCCCCTTGGGATGCCTTTCGCAGCTGCAGTGTGCCTGGAGCCCAGGGCTTCCTGGTTTTAAAAGTCCTAGGCCTAAGCCTAACAGTAACCCTAGGAAGGTAAATCAGCCGGGTATTAGGGTTCTTCCTAAGGGAAAAGCCGTGAAAGCAGCCATGTTGCGGCACTTCTGCACTCCCTTTGGGATGCCTTTGGCAGATGAAGTAAGCCTGGAACTCAGGGCTTCCTGGTTAAAGAAATCCGAGCCCTAGGCTGAAGCCTAACCCTAACCCTAGGCAGATATATCAGCCTAGGTATAGGGATGGTGCCAAGGAAAAAGCTGTGAAAGCTGCCATGTTGTAGCACTTTTGTAATCCCCTTGGGATGCCTTGAACAGCTGCAGTGTGCCTGGAGCCCAGGGCTTCCTAGTTTTAAAAATCCAAGCCCTAGGCCTAAGCCTAACAGTAACCCTGGGAAGGGAAATCAGCCTGGTGTTAGGCTTCTTGCCAAGGAAAAAGCCGTGAAAGCAGCCATGTTGTGGCACTTTTGCACTCCCTTTTGGATGCCTTTCACAGCTGCAGTGTGCCTGGAACTCAGGGCTTCCTGATTTTAAAAATCCTAGCCCTAGGCCGAACCCCAACCCTAAGACGAGAAAGGCAAATCAGCCAGGAATTAGGCATGTCCCCAAGGAAAAAGCTGTGGAGGCAGGCATGTTGTGGTACTTTTGCGCTCTTCTTGGCTAGTCCTTCGCAGCTGCTGTGTTCTTGGAACTCAGGGCTTTCTGGTTAATAGAGCCCTTACCCTAGGCGTAACTCAAACCTTAACCCTAGGAAGGAAAATCAACCTATGGTTCGGGATGGTCTCATGGAAATATCAGTGGTGGCAGCCAAGTTGCGTCACTTTTGCGCTCCCCTTGGGATGCCTTTCGCAGCTGCAGTGTGCCTGGAGCCCAGGGCTTCCTGGTTTTAAAAGTCCTAGGCCTAAGCCTAACAGTAACCCTAGGAAGGTAAATCAGCCGGGTATTAGGGTTCTTCCTAAGGGAAAAGCCGTGAAAGCAGCCATGTTGTGGCACTTCTGCACTCCCTTTGGGATGCCTTTGGCAGATGAAGTAAGCCTGGAACTCAGGGCTTCCTGGTTAAAGAAATCCGAGCCCTAGGCTGAAGCCTAACCCTAACCCTAGGCAGATATATCAGCCTAGGTATAGGGATGGTGCCAAGGAAAAAGCTGTGAAAGCTGCCATGTTGTAGCACTTTTGTAATCCCCTTGGGATGCCTTGAACAGCTGCAGTGTGTCTGGAGCCCAGGGCTTCCTAGTTTTAAAAATCCTAGCCCTAGGCCTAAGCCTAACAGTAACCCTGGGAAGGTAAATCAGCCTGGTGTTAGGCTTCTTGCCAAGGAAAAAGCCGTGAAAGCAGCCATGTTGTGGCACTTTTGCACTCCCTTTTGGATGCCTCTCACAGCTCCAGTGTGCCTGGAACTCAGGGCTTCCTGATTTTAAAACTCCTAGCCCTAGGCCGAACCCCAACCCTAAAACGAGAAAGGCAAATCAGCCAGGAATTAGGCATGTCCCCAAGGAAAAAGCTGTGGAGGCAGGCATGTTGTGCTACTTTTGCGCTCTTCTTGGCTAGTCCTTCGCAGCTGCTGTGTTCTTGGAACTCAGGGCTTTCTGGTTAATAGAGCCCTTACCCTAGGCGTAACTCAAACCTTAAGCCTAGGAAGGAAAATCAACCTATGGTTCGGGATGGTCTCATGGAAATATCAGTGGTGGCAGCCAAGTTGCGTCACTTTTGCGCTCCCCTTGGGATGCCTTTCGCAGCTGCAGTGCGCCTGGAGCCCAGGGCTTCCTGGTTTTAAAAGTCCTAGGCCTAAGCCTAACAGTAACCCTAGGAAGGTAAATCAGCCGGGTATTAGGGTTCTTCCTAAGGGAAAAGCCGTGAAAGCAGCCATGTTGTGGCACTTCTGCACTCCCTTTGGGATGCCTTTGGCAGATGAAGTAAGCCTGGAACTCAGGGCTTCCTGGTTAAAGAAATCCAAGCCCTAGGCTGAAGCCTAACCCTAACCCTAGGCAGATAAATCAGCCTAGGTATAGGGATGGTGCCAAGGAAAAAGCTGTGAAAGCTGCCATGTTGTAGCACTTTTGTAATCCCCTTGGGATGCCTTGAACAGCTGCAGTGTGTCTGGAGCCCAGGGCTTCCTAGTTTTAAAAATCCTAGCCCTAGGCCTAAGCCTAACAGTAACCCTGGGAAGGTAAATCAGCCTGCTGTTAGGCTTCTTGCCAAGGAAAAAGCCGTGAAAGCAGCCATGTTGTGGCACTTTTGCACTCCCTTTTGGATGCCTTTCACAGCTGCAGTGTGCCTGGAACTCAGGGCTTCCTGATTTTAAAAATCCTAGCCCTAGGCCGAACCCCAACCCTAAGACGAGAAAGGCAAATCAGCCAGGAATTAGGCATGTCCCCAAGGAAAAAGCTGTGGAGGCAGGCATGTTGTGGTACTTTTGCGCTCTTCTTGGCTAGTCCTTCGCAGCTGCTGTGTTCTTGGAACTCAGGGCTTTCTGGTTAATAGAGCCCTTACCCTAGGCGTAACTCAAACCTTAACCCTAGGAAGGAAAATCAACCTATGGTTCGGGATGGTCTCATGGAAATATCAGTGGTGGCAGCCAAGTTGCGTCACTTTTGCGCTCCCCTTGGGATGCCTTTCGCAGCTGCAGTGTGCCTGGAGCCCAGGGCTTCCTGGTTTTAAAAGTCCTAGACCTAAGCCTAACAGTAACCCTAGGAAGGTAAATCAGCCGGGTATTAGGGTTCTTCCTAAGGGAAAAGCCGTGAAAGCAGCCATGTTGTGGCACTTCTGCACTCCCTTTGGGATGCCTTTGGCAGATGAAGTAAGCCTGGAACTCAAGGCTTCCTGGTTAAAGAAATCCGAGCCCTAGGCTGAAGCCTAACCCTAACCCTAGGCAGATAAATCAGCCTAGGTATAGGGATGGTGCCAAGGAAAAAGCTGTGAAAGCTGCCATGTTGTAGCACTTTTGTACTCCCCTTGGGATGCCTTGAACAGCTGCAGTGTGTCTGGAGCCCAGGGCTTCCTAGTTTTAAAAATCCTAGCCCTAGGCCTAAGCCTAACAGTAACCCTGGGAAGGTAAATCAGCCTTGTATTAGGCTTCTTGCTAAGGAAAAAGCCGTGAAAGCAGCCATGTTGTGGCACTTTTGCACTCCCTTTTGGATGCCTCTCACAGCTCCAGTGTGCCTGGAACTCAGGGCTTCCTGATTTTAAAAATCCTAGCCCTAGGCCGAACCCCAACCCTAAAACGAGAAAGGCAAATCAGCCAGGAATTAGGCATGTCCCCAAGGAAAAAGCTGTGGAGGCAGGCATGTTGTGCTACTTTTGCGCTCTTCTTGGCTAGTCCTTCGCAGCTGCTGTGTTCTTGGAACTCAGGGCTTTCTGGTTAATAGAGCCCTTACCCTAGGCGTAACTCAAACCTTAAGCCTAGGAAGGAAAATCAACCTATGGTTCGGGATGGTCTCATGGAAATATCAGTGGTGGCAGCCAAGTTGCGTCACTTTTGCGCTCCCCTTGGGATGCCTTTCGCAGCTGCAGTGCGCCTGGAGCCCAGGGCTTCCTGGTTTTAAAAGTCCTAGGCCTAAGCCTAACAGTAACCCTAGGAAGGTAAATCAGCCGGGTATTAGGGTTCTTCCTAAGGGAAAAGCCGTGAAAGCAGCCATGTTGTGGCACTTCTGCACTCCCTTTGGGATGCCTTTGGCAGATGAAGTAAGCCTGGAACTCAGGGCTTCCTGGTTAAAGAAATCCAAGCCCTAGGCTGAAGCCTAACCCTAACCCTAGGCAGATAAATCAGCCTAGGTATAGGGATGGTGCCAAGGAAAAAGCTGTGAAAGCTGCCATGTTGTAGCACTTTTGTAATCCCCTTGGGATGCCTTGAACAGCTGCAGTGTGTCTGGAGCCCAGGGCTTCCTAGTTTTAAAAATCCTAGCCCTAGGCCTAAGCCTAACAGTAACCCTGGGAAGGTAAATCAGCCTGCTGTTAGGCTTCTTGCCAAGGAAAAAGCCGTGAAAGCAGCCATGTTGTGGCACTTTTGCACTCCCTTTTGGATGCCTTTCACAGCTGCAGTGTGCCTGGAACTCAGGGCTTCCTGATTTTAAAAATCCTAGCCCTAGGCCGAACCCCAACCCTAAGACGAGAAAGGCAAATCAGCCAGGAATTAGGCATGTCCCCAAGGAAAAAGCTGTGGAGGCAGGCATGTTGTGGTACTTTTGCGCTCTTCTTGGCTAGTCCTTCGCAGCTGCTGTGTTCTTGGAACTCAGGGCTTTCTGGTTAATAGAGCCCTTACCCTAGGCGTAACTCAAACCTTAACCCTAGGAAGGAAAATCAACCTATGGTTCGGGATGGTCTCATGGAAATATCAGTGGTGGCAGCCAAGTTGCGTCACTTTTGCGCTCCCCTTGGGATGCCTTTCGCAGCTGCAGTGTGCCTGGAGCCCAGGGCTTCCTGGTTTTAAAAGTCCTAGACCTAAGCCTAACAGTAACCCTAGGAAGGTAAATCAGCCGGGTATTAGGGTTCTTCCTAAGGGAAAAGCCGTGAAAGCAGCCATGTTGTGGCACTTCTGCACTCCCTTTGGGATGCCTTTGGCAGATGAAGTAAGCCTGGAACTCAGGGCTTCCTGGTTAAAGAAATCCAAGCCCTAGGCTGAAGCCTAACCCTAACCCTAGGCAGATAAATCAGCCTAGGTATAGGGATGGTGCCAAGGAAAAAGCTGTGAAAGCTGCCATGTTGTAGCACTTTTGTACTCCCCTTGGGATGCCTTGAACAGCTGCAGTGTGTCTGGAGCCCAGGGCTTCCTAGTTTTAAAAATCCTAGCCCTAGGCCTAAGCCTAACAGTAACCCTGGGAAGGTAAATCAGCCTGCTGTTAGGCTTCTTGCCAAGGAAAAAGCCGTGAAAGCAGCCTTGTTGTGGCACTTTTGCACTCCCTTTTGGATGCCTTTCACAGCTGCAGTGTGCCTGGAACTCAGGGCTTCCTGATTTTAAAAATCCTAGCCCTAGGCCGAACCCCAACCCTAAGACGAGAAAGGCAAATCAGCCAGGAATTAGGCATGTCCCCAAGGAAAAAGCTGTGGAGGCAGGCATGTTGTGCTACTTTTGCGCTCTTCTTGGCTAGTCCTTCGCAGCTGCTGTGTTCTTGGAACTCAGGGCTTTCTGGTTAATAGACCCTTACCCTAGGCGTAACTCAAACCTTAAGCCTAGGAAGGAAAATCAACCTATGGTTCGGGATGGTCTCATGGAAATATCAGTGGTGGCAGCCAAGTTGCGTCACTTTTGCGCTCCCCTTGGGATGCCTTTCGCAGCTGCAGTGTGCCTGGAGCCCAGGGCTTCCTGGTTTTAAAAGTCCTAGACCTAAGCCTAACAGTAACCCTAGGAAGGTAAATCAGCCGGGTATTAGGGTTCTTCCTAAGGGAAAAGCCGTGAAAGCAGCCATGTTGTGGCACTTCTGCACTCCCTTTGGGATGCCTTTGGCAGATGAAGTAAGCCTGGAACTCAGGGCTTCCTGGTTAAAGAAATCCGAGCCCTAGGCTGAAGCCTAACCCTAACCCTAGGCAGATAAATCAGCCTAGGTATAGGGATGGTGCCAAGGAAAAAGCTGTGAAAGCTGCCATGTTGTAGCACTTTTGTAATCCCCTTGGGATGCCTTGAACAGCTGCAGTGTGTCTGGAGCCCAGGGCTTCCTAGTTTTAAAAATCCTAGTCCTAGGCCTAAGCCTAACAGTAACCCTGGCAAGGTAAATCAGCCTGGTGTTAGGCTTCTTGCCAAGGAAAAAGCCGTGAAAGCAGCCATGTTGTGGCACTTTTGCACTCCCTTTTGGATGCCTTTCACAGCTGCAGTGTGCCTGGAACTCAGGGCTTCCTGATTTTAAAAATCCTAGCCCTAGGCCGAACCCCAACCCTAAGACGAGAAAGGCAAATCAGCCAGGAATTAGGCATGTCCCCAAGGAAAAAGCTGTGGAGGCAGGCATGTTGTGGTACTTTTGCGCTCTTCTTGGCTAGTCCTTCGCAGCTGCTGTGTTCTTGGAACTCAGGGCTTTCTGGTTAATAGAGCCCTTACCCTAGGCGTAACTCAAACCTTAACCCTAGGAAGGAAAATCAGCCTATGGTTCGGGATGGTCTCATGGAAATATCAGTGGTGGCAGCCAAGTTGCGTCACTTTTGCGCTCCCCTTGGGATGCCTTTCGCAGCTGCAGTGTGCCTGGAGCCCAGGGCTTCCTGGTTTTAAAAGTCCTAGGCCTAAGCCTAACAGTAACCCTAGGAAGGTAAATCAGCCGGGTATTAGGGTTCTTCCTAAGGGAAAAGCCGTGAAAGCAGCCATGTTGTGGCACTTCTGCACTCCCTTTGGGATGCCTTTGGCATATGAAGTAAGCCTGGAACTCAGGGCTTCCTGGTTAAAGAAATCCGAGCCCTAGGCTGAAGCCTAACCCTAACCCTAGGCAGATAAATCAGCCTAGGTATAGGGATGGTGCCAAGGAAAAAGCTGTGAAAGCTGCCATGTTGTAGCACTTTTGTAATCCCCTTGGGATGCCTTGAACAGCTGCAGTGTGTCTGGAGCCCAGGGCTTCCTAGTTTTAAAAATCCTAGCCCTAGGCCTAAGCCTAACAGTAACCCTGGGAAGGTAAATCAGCCTGGTGTTAGGCTTCTTGCCAAGGAAAAAGCCGTGAAAGCAGCCATGTTGTGGCACTTTTGCACTCCCTTTTGGATGCCTTTCACAGCTCCACTGTGCCTGGAACTCAGGGCTTCCTGATTTTAAAAATCCTAGCCCTAGGCCGAACCCCAACCCTAAGACGAGAAAGGCAAATCAGCCAGGAATTAGGCATGTTCCCAAGGAAAAAGCTGTGGAGGCAGGCATGTTGTGGTACTTTTGCGCTCTTCTTGGCTAGTCCTTCGCAGCTGCTGTGTTCTTGGAACTCAGGGCTTTCTGGTTAATAGAGCCCTTACCCTAGGCGTAACTCAAACCTTAACCCTAGGAAGGAAAATCAGCCTATGGTTCGGGATGGTCTCATGGAAATATCAGTGGTGGCAGCCAAGTTGCGTCACTTTTGCGCTCCCCTTGGGATGCCTTTCGCAGCTGCAGTGTGCCTGGAGCCCAGGGCTTCCTGGTTTTAAAAGTCCTAGACCTAAGCCTAACAGTAACCCTAGGAAGGTAAATCAGCCGGGTATTAGGGTTCTTCCTAAGGGAAAAGCCGTGAAAGCAGCCATGTTGTGGCACTTCTGCACTCCCTTTGGGATGCCTTTGGCAGATGAAGTAAGCCTGGAACTCAGGGCTTCCTGGTTAAAGAAATCCAAGCCCTAGGCTGAACCCTAACCCTAACCCTAGGCAGATAAATCAGCCTAGGTATAGGGATGGTGCCAAGGAAAAAGCTGTGAAAGCTGCCATGTTGTTGCACTTTTGTACTCCCCTTGGGATGCCTTGAACAGCTGCAGTGTGCCTGGAGCTAAGGGCTTCCTAGTTTTAAAAATCCTAGCCCTAGGCCTAAGCCTAACAGTAACCCTGGGAAGGTAAATCAGCCTGCTGTTAGGCTTCTTGCCAAGGAAAAAGCCGTGAAAGCAGCCATGTTGTGGCACTTTTGCACTCCCTTTTGGATGCCTTTCACAGCTGCAGTGTGCCTGGAACTCAGGGCTTCCTGATTTTAAAAATCCTAGCCCTAGGCCGAACCCCAACCCTAAGACGAGAAAGGCAAATCAGCCAGGAATTAGGCATGTCCCCAAGGAAAAAGC
Source organism: Ammospiza caudacuta (assembly GCF_027887145.1). NCBI lineage: Eukaryota > Metazoa > Chordata > Aves > Passeriformes > Passerellidae > Ammospiza > Ammospiza caudacuta. The sequence goes on from NW_026682915.1 coordinate 103,808, forward strand.
TGTGGAGGCAGGCATGTTGTGCTACTTTTGCGCTCTTCTTGGCTAGTCCTTCGCAGCTGCTGTGTTCTTGGAACTCAGGGCTTTCTGGTTAATAGAGCCCTTACCCTAGGCGTAACTCAAACCTTAAGCCTAGGAAGGAAAATCAGCCTATGGTTCGGGATGGTCTCATGGAAATATCAGTGGTGGCAGCCAAGTTGCGTCACTTTTGCGCTCCCCTTGGGATGCCTTTCGCAGCTGCAGTGTGCCTGGAGCCCAGGGCTTCCTGGTTTTAAAAGTCCTAGGCCTAAGCCTAACAGTAACCCTAGGAAGGTAAATCAGCCGGGTATTAGGGTTCTTCCTAAGGGAAAAGCCGTGAAAGCAGCCATGTTGTGGCACTTCTGCACTCCCTTTGGGATGCCTTTGGCAGATGAAGTAAGCCTGGAACTCAGGGCTTCCTGGTTAAAGAAATCCGAGCCCTAGGCTGAAGCCTAACCCTAACCCTAGGCAGATATATCAGCCTAGGTATAGGGATGGTGCCAAGGAAAAAGCTGTGAAAGCTGCCATGTTGTAGCACTTTTGTAATCCCCTTGGGATGCCTTGAACAGCTGCAGTGTGCCTGGAGCCCAGGGCTTCCTAGTTTTAAAAATCCTAGCCCTAGGCCTAAGCCTAACAGTAACCCTGGGAAGGTAAATCAGCCTGCTGTTAGGCTTCTTGCCAAGGAAAAAGCCGTGAAAGCAGCCATGTTGTGGCACTTTTGCACTCCCTTTTGGATGCCTTTCACAGCTGCAGTGTGCCTGGAACTCAGGGCTTCCTGATTTTAAAAATCCTAGCCCTAGGCCGAACCCCAACCCTAAGACGAGAAAGGCAAATCAGCCAGGAATTAGGCATGTCCCCAAGGAAAAAGCTGTGGAGGCAGGCATGTTGTGGTACTTTTGCGCTCTTCTTGGCTAGTCCTTCGCAGCTGCTGTGTTCTTGGAACTCAGGGCTTTCTGGTTAATAGAGCCCTTACCCTAGGCGTAACTCAAACCTTAACCCTAGGAAGGAAAATCAGCCTATGGTTCGGGATGGTCTCATGGAAATATCAGTGGTGGCAGCCAAGTTGCGTCACTTTTGCGCTCCCCTTGGGATGCCTTTCGCAGCTGCAGTGTGCCTGGAGCCCAGGGCTTCCTAGTTTTAAAAATCCTAGCCCTAGGCCTAAGCCTAACAGTAACCCTAGGAAGGTAAATCAGCCGGGTATTAGGGTTCTTCCTAAGGGAAAAGCCGTGAAAGCAGCCATGTTGTGGCACTTCTGCACTCCCTTTGGGATGCCTTTGGCAGATGAAGTAAGCCTGGAACTCAGGGCTTCCTGGTTAAAGAAATCCAAGCCCTAGGCTGAACCCTAACCCTAACCCTAGGCAGATAAATCAGCCTAGGTATAGGGATGGTGCCAAGGAAAAAGCTGTGAAAGCTGCCATGTTGTAGCACTTTTGTACTCCCCTTGGGATGCCTTGAACAGCTGCAGTGTGCCTGGAGCCCAGGGCTTCCTAGTTTTAAAAATCCTAGCCCTAGGCCTAAGCCTAACAGTAACCCTGGGAAGGTAAATCAGCCTGCTGTTAGGCTTCTTGCCAAGGAAAAAGCCGTGAAAGCAGCCATGTTGTGGCACTTTTGCACTCCCTTTTGGATGCCTTTCAGAGCTCCAGTGTGCCTGGAACTCAGGGCTTCCTGATTTTAAAAATCCTAGCCCTAGGCCGAACCCCAACCCTAAGACGAGAAAGGCAAATCAGCCAGGAATTAGGCATGTCCCCAAGGAAAAAGCTGTGGAGGCAGGCATGTTGTGGTACTTTTGCGCTCTTCTTGGCTAGTCCTTCGCAGCTGCTGTGTTCTTGGAACTCAGGGCTTTCTGGTTAATAGAGCCCTTACCCTAGGCGTAACTCAAACCTTAACCCTAGGAAGGAAAATCAGCCTATGGTTCGGGATGGTCTCATGGAAATATCAGTGGTGGCAGCCAAGTTGCGTCACTTTTGCGCTCCCCTTGGGATGCCTTTCGCAGCTGCAGTGTGCCTGGAGCCCAGGGCTTCCTGGTTTTAAAAGTCCTAGGCCTAAGCCTAAGAGCAACCCTAGGAAGGTAAATCAGCCGGGTATTAGGGTTCTTCCTAAGGGAAAAGCCGTGAAAGCAGCCATGTTGTGGCACTTCTGCACTCCCTTTGGGATGCCTTTGGCAGATGAAGTAAGCCTGGAACTCAGGGCTTCCTGGTTAAAGAAATCCAAGCCCTAGGCTGAACCCTAACCCTAACCCTAGGCAGATAAATCAGCCTTGGTATATGGATGGTGCCAAGGAAAAAGCTGTGAAAGCTGCCATGTTGTAGCACTTTTGTACTCCCCTTGGGATGCCTTGAACAGCTGCAGTGTGCCTGGAGCCCAGGGCTTCCTAGTTTTAAAAATCCTAGCCCTAGGCCTAAGCCTAACAGTAACCCTGGGAAGGTAAATCAGCCTGGTGTTAGGCTTCTTGCCAAGGAAAAAGCCGTGAAAGCAGCCATGTTGTGGCACTTTTGCACTCCCTTTTGGATGCCTTTCACAGCTGCAGTGTGCCTGGAACTCAGGGCTTCCTGATTTTAAAAATCCTAGCCCTAGGCCGAACCCCAACCCTAAGACGAGAAAGGCAAATCAGCCAGGAATTAGGCATGTTCCCAAGGAAAAAGCTGTGGAGGCAGGCATGTTGTGGTACTTTTGCGCTCTTCTTGGCTAGTCCTTCGCAGCTGCTGTGTTCTTGGAACTCAGGGCTTTCTGGTTAATAGAGCCCTTACCCTAGGCGTAACTCAAACCTTAACCCTAGGAAGGAAAATCAACCTATGGTTCGGGATGGTCTCATGGAAATATCAGTGGTGGCAGCCAAGTTGCGTCACTTTTGCGCTCCCCTTGGGATGCCTTTCGCAGCTGCAGTGTGCCTGGAGCCCAGGGCTTCCTGGTTTTAAAAGTCCTAGGCCTAAGCCTAACAGTAACCCTAGGAAGGTAAATCAGCCGGGTATTAGGGTTCTTCCTAAGGGAAAAGCCGTGAAAGCAGCCATGTTGTGGCACTTCTGCACTCCCTTTGGGATGCCTTTGGCAGATGAAGTAAGCCTGGAACTCAGGGCTTCCTGGTTAAAGAAATCCGAGCCCTAGGCTGAAGCCTAACCCTAACCCTAGGCAGATAAATCAGCCTAGGTATAGGGATGGTGCCAAGGAAAAAGCTGTGAAAGCTGCCATGTTGTAGCACTTTTGTACTCCCCTTGGGATGCCTTGAACAGCTGCAGTGTGTCTGGAGCCCAGGGCTTCCTAGTTTTAAAAATCCTAGCCCTAGGCCTAAGCCTAACAGTAACCCTGGGAAGGTAAATCAGCCTTGTGTTAGGCTTCTTGCTAAGGAAAAAGCCGTGAAAGCAGCCATGTTGTGGCACTTTTGCACTCCCTTTTGGATGCCTTTCACAGCTCCAGTGTGCCTGGAACTCAGGGCTTCCTGATTTTAAAAATCCTAGCCCTAGGCCGAACCCCAACCCTAAAACGAGAAAGGCAAATCAGCCAGGAATTAGGCATGTCCCCAAGGAAAAAGCTGTGGAGGCAGGCATGTTGTGCTACTTTTGCACTCTTCTTGGCTAGTCCTTCGCAGCTGCTGTGTTCTTGGAACTCAGGGCTTTCTGGTTAATAGAGCCCTTACCCTAGGCCTAACTCAAACCTTAAGCCTAGGAAGGAAAATCAACCTATGGTTCGGGATGGTCTCATGGAAATATCAGTGGTGGCAGCCAAGTTGCGTCACTTTTGCGCTCCCCTTGGGATGCCTTTCGCAGCTGCAGTGTGCCTGGAGCCCAGGGCTTCCTGGTTTTAAAAGTCCTAGACCTAAGCCTAACAGTAACCCTAGGAAGGTAAATCAGCCGGGTATTAGGGTTCTTCCTAAGGGAAAAGCCGTGAAAGCAGCCATGTTGTGGCACTTCTGCACTCCCTTTGGGATGCCTTTGGCATATGAAGTAAGCCTGGAACTCAGGGCTTCCTGGTTAAAGAAATCCAAGCCCTAGGCTGAACCCTAACCCTAACCCTAGGCAGATAAATCAGCCTAGGTATAGGGATGGTGCCAAGGAAAAAGCTGTGAAAGCTGCCATGTTGTAGCACTTTTGTACTCCCCTTGGGATGCCTTGAACAGCTGCAGTGTGCCTGGAGCCCAGGGCTTCCTAGTTTTAAAAATCCTAGCCCTAGGCCTAAGCCTAACAGTAACCCTGGGAAGGTAAATCAGCCTGCTGTTAGGCTTCTTGCCAAGGAAAAAGCCGTGAAAGCAGCCATGTTGTGGCACTTTTGCACTCCCTTTTGGATGCCTTTCAGAGCTCCAGTGTGCCTGGAACTCAGGGCTTCCTGATTTTAAAAATCCTAGCCCTAGGCCGAACCCCAACCCTAAGACGAGAAAGGCAAATCAGCCAGGAATTAGGCATGTCCCCAAGGAAAAAGCTGTGGAGGCAGGCATGTTGTGGTACTTTTGCGCTCTTCTTGGCTAGTCCTTCGCAGCTGCTGTGTTCTTGGAACTCAGGGCTTTCTGGTTAATAGACCCTTACCCTAGGCGTAACTCAAACCTTAACCCTAGGAAGGAAAATCAGCCTATGGTTCGGGATGGTCTCATGGAAATATCAGTGGTGGCAGCCAAGTTGCGTCACTTTTGCGCTCCCCTTGGGATGCCTTTCGCAGCTGCAGTGTGCCTGGAGCCCAGGGCTTCCTGGTTTTAAAAGTCCTAGGCCTAAGCCTAACAGCAACCCTAGGAAGGTAAATCAGCCGGGTATTAGGGTTCTTCCTAAGGGAAAAGCCGTGAAAGCAGCCATGTTGTGGCACTTCTGCACTCCCTTTGGGATGCCTTTGGCAGATGAAGTAAGCCTGGAACTCAGGGCTTCCTGGTTAAAGAAATCCAAGCCCTAGGCTGAACCCTAACCCTAACCCTAGGCAGATAAATCAGCCTTGGTATATGGATGGTGCCAAGGAAAAAGCTGTGAAAGCTGCCATGTTGTAGCACTTTTGTACTCCCCTTGGGATGCCTTGAACAGCTGCAGTGTGCCTGGAGCCCAGGGCTTCCTAGTTTTAAAAATCCTAGCCCTAGGCCTAAGCCTAACAGTAACCCTGGGAAGGTAAATCAGCCTGCTGTTAGGCTTCTTGCCAAGGAAAAAGCCGTGAAAGCAGCCATGTTGTGGCACTTTTGCACTCCCTTTTGGATGCCTTTCACAGCTGCAGTGTGCCTGGAACTCAGGGCTTCCTGATTTTAAAAATCCTAGCCCTAGGCCGAACCCCAACCCTAAGACGAGAAAGGCAAATCAGCCAGGAATTAGGCATGTTCCCAAGGAAAAAGCTGTGGAGGCAGGCATGTTGTGGTACTTTTGCGCTCTTCTTGGCTAGTCCTTCGCAGCTGCTGTGTTCTTGGAACTCAGGGCTTTCTGGTTAATAGAGCCCTTACCCTAGGCGTAACTCAAACCTTAACCCTAGGAAGGAAAATCAACCTATGGTTCGGGATGGTCTCATGGAAATATCAGTGGTGGCAGCCAAGTTGCGTCACTTTTGCGCTCCCCTTGGGATGCCTTTCGCAGCTGCAGTGTGCCTGGAGCCCAGGGCTTCCTGGTTTTAAAAGTCCTAGGCCTAAGCCTAACAGTAACCCTAGGAAGGTAAATCAGCCGGGTATTAGGGTTCTTCCTAAGGGAAAAGCCGTGAAAGCAGCCATGTTGTGGCACTTCTGCACTCCCTTTGGGATGCCTTTGGCAGATGAAGTAAGCCTGGAACTCAGGGCTTCCTGGTTAAAGAAATCCGAGCCCTAGGCTGAAGCCTAACCCTAACCCTAGGCAGATAAATCAGCCTAGGTATAGGGATGGTGCCAAGGAAAAAGCTGTGAAAGCTGCCATGTTGTAGCACTTTTGTACTCCCCTTGGGATGCCTTGAACAGCTGCAGTGTGTCTGGAGCCCAGGGCTTCCTAGTTTTAAAAATCCTAGCCCTAGGCCTAAGCCTAACAGTAACCCTGGGAAGGTAAATCAGCCTTGTGTTAGGCTTCTTGCTAAGGAAAAAGCCGTGAAAGCAGCCATGTTGTGGCACTTTTGCACTCCCTTTTGGATGCCTTTCACAGCTCCAGTGTGCCTGGAACTCAGGGCTTCCTGATTTTAAAAATCCTAGCCCTAGGCCGAACCCCAACCCTAAAACGAGAAAGGCAAATCAGCCAGGAATTAGGCATGTCCCCAAGGAAAAAGCTGTGGAGGCAGGCATGTTGTGCTACTTTTGCACTCTTCTTGGCTAGTCCTTCGCAGCTGCTGTGTTCTTGGAACTCAGGGCTTTCTGGTTAATAGAGCCCTTACCCTAGGCCTAACTCAAACCTTAAGCCTAGGAAGGAAAATCAACCTATGGTTCGGGATGGTCTCATGGAAATATCAGTGGTGGCAGCCAAGTTGCGTCACTTTTGCGCTCCCCTTGGGATGCCTTTCGCAGCTGCAGTGTGCCTGGAGCCCAGGGCTTCCTGGTTTTAAAAGTCCTAGACCTAAGCCTAACAGTAACCCTAGGAAGGTAAATCAGCCGGGTATTAGGGTTCTTCCTAAGGGAAAAGCCGTGAAAGCAGCCATGTTGTGGCACTTCTGCACTCCCTTTGGGATGCCTTTGGCATATGAAGTAAGCCTGGAACTCAGGGCTTCCTGGTTAAAGAAATCCGAGCCCTAGGCTGAAGCCTAACCCTAACCCTAGGCAGATAAATCAGCCTAGGTATAGGGATGGTGCCAAGGAAAAAGCTGTGAAAGCTGCCATGTTGTAGCACTTTTGTAATCCCCTTGGGATGCCTTGAACAGCTGCAGTGTGTCTGGAGCCCAGGGCTTCCTAGTTTTAAAAATCCTAGCCCTAGGCCTAAGCCTAACAGTAACCCTGGGAAGGTAAATCAGCCTGGTGTTAGGCTTCTTGCCAAGGAAAAAGCCGTGAAAGCAGCCATGTTGTGGCACTTTTGCACTCCCTTTTGGATGCCTTTCACAGCTGCAGTGTGCCTGGAACTCAGGGCTTCCTGATTTTAAAAATCCTAGCCCTAGGCCGAACCCCAACCCTAAGACGAGAAAGGCAAATCAGCCAGGAATTAGGCATGTCCCCAAGGAAAAAGCTGTGGAGGCAGGCATGTTGTGGTACTTTTGCGCACTTCTTGGCTAGTCCTTCGCAGCTGCTGTGTTCTTGGAACTCAGGGCTTTCTGGTTAATAGAGCCCTTACCCTAGGCGTAACTCAAACCTTAACCCTAGGAAGGAAAATCAACCTATGGTTCGGGATGGTCTCATGGAAATATCAGTGGTGGCAGCCAAGTTGCGTCACTTTTGCGCTCCCCTTGGGATGCCTTTCGCAGCTGCAGTGTGCCTGGAGCCCAGGGCTTCCTGGTTTTAAAAGTCCTAGGCCTAAGCCTAACAGTAACCCTAGGAAGGTAAATCAGCCGGGTATTAGGGTTCTTCCTAAGGGAAAAGCCGTGAAAGCAGCCATGTTGTGGCACTTCTGCACTCCCTTTGGGATGCCTTTGGCAGATGAAGTAAGCCTGGAACTCAGGGCTTCCTGGTTAAAGAAATCCAAGCCCTAGGCTGAACCCTAACCCTAACCCTAGGCAGATAAATCAGCCTAGGTATAGGGATGGTGCCAAGGAAAAAGCTGTGAAAGCTGCCATGTTGTAGCACTTTTGTACTCCCCTTGGGATGCCTTGAACAGCTGCAGTGTGTCTGGAGCCCAGGGCTTCCTAGTTTTAAAAATCCTAGCCCTAGGCCTAAGCCTAACAGTAACCCTGGGAAGGTAAATCAGCCTGGTGTTAGGCTTCTTGCCAAGGAAAAAGCCGTGAAAGCAGCCTTGTTGTGGCACTTTTGCACTCCCTTTTGGATGCCTTTCACAGCTGCAGTGTGCCTGGAACTCAGGGCTTCCTGCTTTTAAAAATCCTAGCCCTAGGCCGAACCCCAACCCTAAGACGAGAAAGGCAAATCAGCCAGGAATTAGGCATGTCCCCAAGGAAAAAGCTGTGGAGGCAGGCATGTTGTGGTACTTTTGCGCTCTTCTTGGCTAGTCCTTCGCAGCTGCTGTGTTCTTGGAACTCAGGGCTTTCTGGTTAATAGAGCCCTTACCCTAGGCGTAACTCAAACCTTAACCCTAGGAAGGAAAATCAACCTATGGTTCGGGATGGTCTCATGGAAATATCAGTGGTGGCAGCCAAGTTGCGTCACTTTTGCGCTCCCCTTGGGATGCCTTTCGCAGCTGCAGTGTGCCTGGAGCCCAGGGCTTCCTGGTTTTAAAAGTCCTAGACCTAAGCCTAACAGTAACCCTAGGAAGGTAAATCAGCCGGGTATTAGGGTTCTTCCTAAGGGAAAAGCCGTGAAAGCAGCCATGTTGTGGCACTTCTGCACTCCCTTTGGGATGCCTTTGGCAGATGAAGTAAGCCTGGAACTCAGGGCTTCCTGGTTAAAGAAATCCAAGCCCTAGGCTGAAGCCTAACCCTAACCCTAGGCAGATAAATCAGCCTAGGTATAGGGATGGTGCCAAGGAAAAAGCTGTGAAAGCTGCCATGTTGTAGCACTTTTGTACTCCCCTTGGGATGCCTTGAACAGCTGCAGTGTGTCTGGAGCCCAGGGCTTCCTAGTTTTAAAAATCCTAGCCCTAGGCCTAAGCCTAACAGTAACCCTGGGAAGGTAAATCAGCCTGCTGTTAGGCTTCTTGCCAAGGAAAAAGCCGTGAAAGCAGCCATGTTGTGGCACTTTTGCACTCCCTTTTGGATGCCTTTCACAGCTGCAGTGTGCCTGGAACTCAGGGCTTCCTGATTTTAAAAATCCTAGCCCTAGGCCGAACCCCAACCCTAAGACGAGAAAGGCAAATCAGCCAGGAATTAGGCATGTCCCCAAGGAAAAAGCTGTGGAGGCAGGCATGTTGTGGTACTTTTGCGCTCTTCTTGGCTAGTCCTTCGCAGCTGCTGTGTTCTTGGAACTCAGGGCTTTCTGGTTAATAGAGCCCTTACCCTAGGCGTAACTCAAACCTTAAGCCTAGGAAGGAAAATCAACCTATGGTTCGGGATGGTCTCATGGAAATATCAGTGGTGGCAGCCAAGTTGCGTCACTTTTGCGCTCCCCTTGGGATGCCTTTCGCAGCTGCAGTGTGCCTGGAGCCCAGGGCTTCCTGGTTTTAAAAGTCCTAGGCCTAAGCCTAACAGTAACCCTAGGAAGGTAAATCAGCCGGGTATTAGGGTTCTTCCTAAGGGAAAAGCCGTGAAAGCAGCCATGTTGTGGCACTTCTGCACTCCCTTTGGGATGCCTTTGGCAGATGAAGTAAGCCTGGAACTCAGGGCTTCCTGGTTAAAGAAATCCAAGCCCTAGGCTGAAGCCTAACCCTAACCCTAGGCAGATAAATCAGCCTAGGTATAGGGATGGTGCCAAGGAAAAAGCTGTGAAAGCTGCCATGTTGTAGCACTTTTGTACTCCCCTTGGGATGCCTTGAACAGCTGCAGTGTGTCTGGAGCCCAGGGCTTCCTAGTTTTAAAAATCCTAGCCCTAGGCCTAAGCCTAACAGTAACCCTGGGAAGGTAAATCAGCCTGGTGTTAGGCTTCTTGCCAAGGAAAAAGCCGTGAAAGCAGCCTTGTTGTGGCACTTTTGCACTCCCTTTTGGATGCCTTTCACAGCTGCAGTGTGCCTGGAACTCAGGGCTTCCTGATTTTAAAAATCCTAGCCCTAGGCCGAACCCCAACCCTAAGACGAGAAAGGCAAATCAGCCAGGAATTAGGCATGTCCCCAAGGAAAAAGCTGTGGAGGCAGGCATGTTGTGGTACTTTTGCGCTCTTCTTGGCTAGTCCTTCGCAGCTGCTGTGTTCTTGGAACTCAGGGCTTTCTGGTTAATAGACCCTTACCCTAGGCGTAACTCAAACCTTAACCCTAGGAAGGAAAATCAACCTATGGTTCGGGATGGTCTCATGGAAATATCAGTGGTGGCAGCCAAGTTGCGTCACTTTTGCGCTCCCCTTGGGATGCCTTTCGCAGCTGCAGTGTGCCTGGAGCCCAGGGCTTCCTGGTTTTAAAAGTCCTAGGCCTAAGCCTAACAGTAACCCTAGGAAGGTAAATCAGCCGGGTATTAGGGTTCTTCGTAAGGGAAAAGCCGTGAAAGCAGCCATGTTGTGGCACTTCTGCACTCCCTTTGGGATGCCTTTGGCATATGAAGTAAGCCTGGAACTCAGGGCTTCCTGGTTAAAGAAATCCGAGCCCTAGGCTGAAGCCTAACCCTAACCCTAGGCAGATAAATCAGCCTAGGTATAGGGATGGTGCCAAGGAAAAAGCTGTGAAAGCTGCCATGTTGTAGCACTTTTGTACTCCCCTTGGGATGCCTTGAACAGCTGCAGTGTGTCTGGAGCCCAGGGCTTCCTAGTTTTAAAAATCCTAGCCCTAGGCCTAAGCCTAACAGTAACCCTGGGAAGGTAAATCAGCCTTGTGTTAGGCTTCTTGCTAAGGAAAAAGCCGTGAAAGCAGCCATGTTGTGGCACTTTTGCACTCCCTTTTGGATGCCTTTCACAGCTCCAGTGTGCCTGGAACTCAGGGCTTCCTGATTTTAAAAATCCTAGCCCTAGGCCGAACCCCAACCCTAAAACGAGAAAGGCAAATCAGCCAGGAATTAGGCATGTCCCCAAGGAAAAAGCTGTGGAGGCAGGCATGTTGTGCTACTTTTGCACTCTTCTTGGCTAGTCCTTCGCAGCTGCTGTGTTCTTGGAACTCAGGGCTTTCTGGTTAATAGAGCCCTTACCCTAGGCCTAACTCAAACCTTAAGCCTAGGAAGGAAAATCAACCTATGGTTCGGGATGGTCTCATGGAAATATCAGTGGTGGCAGCCAAGTTGCGTCACTTTTGCGCTCCCCTTGGGATGCCTTTCGCAGCTGCAGTGTGCCTGGAGCCCAGGGCTTCCTGGTTTTAAAAGTCCTAGACCTAAGCCTAACAGTAACCCTAGGAAGGTAAATCAGCCGGGTATTAGGGTTCTTCCTAAGGGAAAAGCCGTGAAAGCAGCCATGTTGTGGCACTTCTGCACTCCCTTTGGGATGCCTTTGGCAGATGAAGTAAGCCTGGAACTCAGGGCTTCCTGGTTAAAGAAATCCGAGCCCTAGGCTGAAGCCTAACCCTAACCCTAGGCAGATAAATCAGCCTAGGTATAGGGATGGTGCCAAGGAAAAAGCTGTGAAAGCTGCCATGTTGTAGCACTTTTGTAATCCCCTTGGGATGCCTTGAACAGCTGCAGTGTGTCTGGAGCCCAGGGCTTCCTAGTTTTAAAAATCCTAGCCCTAGGCCTAAGCCTAACAGTAACCCTGGGAAGGTAAATCAGCCTGGTGTTAGGCTTCTTGCCAAGGAAAAAGCCGTGAAAGCAGCCATGTTGTGGCACTTTTGCACTCCCTTTTGGATGCCTTTCACAGCTGCAGTGTGCCTGGAACTCAGGGCTTCCTGATTTTAAAAATCCTAGCCCTAGGCCGAACCCCAACCCTAAGACGAGAAAGGCAAATCAGCCAGGAATTAGGCATGTCCCCAAGGAAAAAGCTGTGGAGGCAGGCATGTTGTGGTACTTTTGCGCACTTCTTGGCTAGTCCTTCGCAGCTGCTGTGTTCTTGGAACTCAGGGCTTTCTGGTTAATAGAGCCCTTACCCTAGGCGTAACTCAAACCTTAACCCTAGGAAGGAAAATCAACCTATGGTTCGGGATGGTCTCATGGAAATATCAGTGGTGGCAGCCAAGTTGCGTCACTTTTGCGCTCCCCTTGGGATGCCTTTCGCAGCTGCAGTGTGCCTGGAGCCCAGGGCTTCCTGGTTTTAAAAGTCCTAGGCCTAAGCCTAACAGTAACCCTAGGAAGGTAAATCAGCCGGGTATTAGGGTTCTTCCTAAGGGAAAAGCCGTGAAAGCAGCCATGTTGTGGCACTTCTGCACTCCCTTTGGGATGCCTTTGGCAGATGAAGTAAGCCTGGAACTCAGGGCTTCCTGGTTAAAGAAATCCAAGCCCTAGGCTGAACCCTAACCCTAACCCTAGGCAGATAAATCAGCCTAGGTATAGGGATGGTGCCAAGGAAAAAGCTGTGAAAGCTGCCATGTTGTAGCACTTTTGTACTCCCCTTGGGATGCCTTGAACAGCTGCAGTGTGTCTGGAGCCCAGGGCTTCCTAGTTTTAAAAATCCTAGCCCTAGGCCTAAGCCTAACAGTAACCCTGGGAAGGTAAATCAGCCTGGTGTTAGGCTTCTTGCCAAGGAAAAAGCCGTGAAAGCAGCCTTGTTGTGGCACTTTTGCACTCCCTTTTGGATGCCTTTCACAGCTGCAGTGTGCCTGGAACTCAGGGCTTCCTGCTTTTAAAAATCCTAGCCCTAGGCCGAACCCCAACCCTAAGACGAGAAAGGCAAATCAGCCAGGAATTAGGCATGTCCCCAAGGAAAAAGCTGTGGAGGCAGGCATGTTGTGGTACTTTTGCGCTCTTCTTGGCTAGTCCTTCGCAGCTGCTGTGTTCTTGGAACTCAGGGCTTTCTGGTTAATAGAGCCCTTACCCTAGGCGTAACTCAAACCTTAACCCTAGGAAGGAAAATCAACCTATGGTTCGGGATGGTCTCATGGAAATATCAGTGGTGGCAGCCAAGTTGCGTCACTTTTGCGCTCCCCTTGGGATGCCTTTCGCAGCTGCAGTGTGCCTGGAGCCCAGGGCTTCCTGGTTTTAAAAGTCCTAGACCTAAGCCTAACAGTAACCCTAGGAAGGTAAATCAGCCGGGTATTAGGGTTCTTCCTAAGGGAAAAGCCGTGAAAGCAGCCATGTTGTGGCACTTCTGCACTCCCTTTGGGATGCCTTTGGCAGATGAAGTAAGCCTGGAACTCAGGGCTTCCTGGTTAAAGAAATCCAAGCCCTAGGCTGAAGCCTAACCCTAACCCTAGGCAGATAAATCAGCCTAGGTATAGGGATGGTGCCAAGGAAAAAGCTGTGAAAGCTGCCATGTTGTAGCACTTTTGTACTCCCCTTGGGATGCCTTGAACAGCTGCAGTGTGTCTGGAGCCCAGGGCTTCCTAGTTTTAAAAATCCTAGCCCTAGGCCTAAGCCTAACAGTAACCCTGGGAAGGTAAATCAGCCTGCTGTTAGGCTTCTTGCCAAGGAAAAAGCCGTGAAAGCAGCCATGTTGTGGCACTTTTGCACTCCCTTTTGGATGCCTTTCACAGCTGCAGTGTGCCTGGAACTCAGGGCTTCCTGATTTTAAAAATCCTAGCCCTAGGCCGAACCCCAACCCTAAGACGAGAAAGGCAAATCAGCCAGGAATTAGGCATGTCCCCAAGGAAAAAGCTGTGGAGGCAGGCATGTTGTGGTACTTTTGCGCTCTTCTTGGCTAGTCCTTCGCAGCTGCTGTGTTCTTGGAACTCAGGGCTTTCTGGTTAATAGAGCCCTTACCCTAGGCGTAACTCAAACCTTAAGCCTAGGAAGGAAAATCAACCTATGGTTCGGGATGGTCTCATGGAAATATCAGTGGTGGCAGCCAAGTTGCGTCACTTTTGCGCTCCCCTTGGGATGCCTTTCGCAGCTGCAGTGTGCCTGGAGCCCAGGGCTTCCTGGTTTTAAAAGTCCTAGGCCTAAGCCTAACAGTAACCCTAGGAAGGTAAATCAGCCGGGTATTAGGGTTCTTCCTAAGGGAAAAGCCGTGAAAGCAGCCATGTTGTGGCACTTCTGCACTCCCTTTGGGATGCCTTTGGCAGATGAAGTAAGCCTGGAACTCAGGGCTTCCTGGTTAAAGAAATCCAAGCCCTAGGCTGAAGCCTAACCCTAACCCTAGGCAGATAAATCAGCCTAGGTATAGGGATGGTGCCAAGGAAAAAGCTGTGAAAGCTGCCATGTTGTAGCACTTTTGTACTCCCCTTGGGATGCCTTGAACAGCTGCAGTGTGTCTGGAGCCCAGGGCTTCCTAGTTTTAAAAATCCTAGCCCTAGGCCTAAGCCTAACAGTAACCCTGGGAAGGTAAATCAGCCTGGTGTTAGGCTTCTTGCCAAGGAAAAAGCCGTGAAAGCAGCCTTGTTGTGGCACTTTTGCACTCCCTTTTGGATGCCTTTCACAGCTGCAGTGTGCCTGGAACTCAGGGCTTCCTGATTTTAAAAATCCTAGCCCTAGGCCGAACCCCAACCCTAAGACGAGAAAGGCAAATCAGCCAGGAATTAGGCATGTCCCCAAGGAAAAAGCTGTGGAGGCAGGCATGTTGTGGTACTTTTGCGCTCTTCTTGGCTAGTCCTTCGCAGCTGCTGTGTTCTTGGAACTCAGGGCTTTCTGGTTAATAGACCCTTACCCTAGGCGTAACTCAAACCTTAACCCTAGGAAGGAAAATCAACCTATGGTTCGGGATGGTCTCATGGAAATATCAGTGGTGGCAGCCAAGTTGCGTCACTTTTGCGCTCCCCTTGGGATGCCTTTCGCAGCTGCAGTGTGCCTGGAGCCCAGGGCTTCCTGGTTTTAAAAGTCCTAGGCCTAAGCCTAACAGTAACCCTAGGAAGGTAAATCAGCCGGGTATTAGGGTTCTTCGTAAGGGAAAAGCCGTGAAAGCAGCCATGTTGTGGCACTTCTGCACTCCCTTTGGGATGCCTTTGGCATATGAAGTAAGCCTGGAACTCAGGGCTTCCTGGTTAAAGAAATCCGAGCCCTAGGCTGAAGCCTAACCCTAACCCTAGGCAGATATATCAGCCTAGGTATAGGGATGGTGCCAAGGAAAAAGCTGTGAAAGCTGCCATGTTGTAGCACTTTTGTAATCCCCTTGGGATGCCTTGAACAGCTGCAGTGTGTCTGGAGCCCAGGGCTTCCTAGTTTTAAAAATCCTAGCCCTAGGCCTAAGCCTAACAGTAACCCTGGGAAGGTAAATCAGCCTGCTGTTAGGCTTCTTGCCAAGGAAAAAGCCGTGAAAGCAGCCATGTTGTGGCACTTTTGCACTCCCTTTTGGATGCCTTTCACAGCTGCAGTGTGCCTGGAACTCAGGGCTTCCTGATTTTAAAAATCCTAGCCCTAGGCCGAACCCCAACCCTAAGACGAGAAAGGCAAATCAGCCAGGAATTAGGCATGTCCCCAAGGAAAAAGCTGTGGAGGCAGGCATGTTGTGGTACTTTTGCGCTCTTCTTGGCTAGTCCTTCGCAGCTGCTGTGTTCTTGGAACTCAGGGCTTTCTGGTTAATAGAGCCCTTACCCTAGGCGTAACTCAAACCTTAACCCTAGGAAGGAAAATCAGCCTATGGTTCGGGATGGTCTCATGGAAATATCAGTGGTGGCAGCCAAGTTGCGTCACTTTTGCGCTCCCCTTGGGATGCCTTTCGCAGCTGCAGTGTGCCTGGAGCCCAGGGCTTCCTGGTTTTAAAAGTCCTAGACCTAAGCCTAACAGTAACCCTAGGAAGGTAAATCAGCCGGGTATTAGGGTTCTTCCTAAGGGAAAAGCCGTGAAAGCAGCCATGTTGTGGCACTTCTGCACTCCCTTTGGGATGCCTTTGGCAGATGAAGTAAGCCTGGAACTCAGGGCTTCCTGGTTAAAGAAATCCGAGCCCTAGGCTGAAGCCTAACCCTAACCCTAGGCAGATAAATCAGCCTAGGTATAGGGATGGTGCCAAGGAAAAAGCTGTGAAAGCTGCCATGTTGTTGCACTTTTGTACTCCCCTTGGGATGCCTTGAACAGCTGCAGTGTGTCTGGAGCCCAGGGCTTCCTAGTTTTAAAAATCCTAGCCCTAGGCCTAAGCCTAACAGTAACCCTGGGAAGGTAAATCAGCCTGGTGTTAGGCTTCTTGCCAAGGAAAAAGCCGTGAAAGCAGCCATGTTGTGGCACTTTTGCACTCCCTTTTGGATGCCTTTCACAGCTGCAGTGTGCCTGGAACTCAGGGCTTCCTGATTTTAAAAATCCTAGCCCTAGGCCGAACCCCAACCCTAAGACGAGAAAGGCAAATCAGCCAGGAATTAGGCATGTCCCCAAGGAAAAAGCTGTGGAGGCAGGCATGTTGTGGTACTTTTGCGCTCTTCTTGGCTAGTCCTTCGCAGCTGCTGTGTTCTTGGAACTCAGGGCTTTCTGGTTAATAGAGCCCTTAGCCTAGGCGTAACTCAAACCTTAACCCTAGGAAGGAAAATCAACCTATGGTTCGGGATGGTCTCATGGAAATATCAGTGGTGGCAGCCAAGTTGCGTCACTTTTGCGCTCCCCTTGGGATGCCTTTCGCAGCTGCAGTGTGCCTGGAGCCCAGGGCTTCCTGGTTTTAAAAGTCCTAGGCCTAAGCCTAACAGTAACCCTAGGAAGGTAAATCAGCCGGGTATTAGGGTTCTTCCTAAGGGAAAAGCCGTGAAAGCAGCCATGTTGTGGCACTTCTGCACTCCCTTTGGGATGCCTTTGGCAGATGAAGTAAGCCTGGAACTCAGGGCTTCCTGGTTAAAGAAATCCAAGCCCTAGGCTGAAGCCTAACCCTAACCCTAGGCAGATAAATCAGCCTAGGTATAGGGATGGTGCCAAGGAAAAAGCTGTGAAAGCTGCCATGTTGTAGCACTTTTGTACTCCCCTTGGGATGCCTTGAACAGCTGCAGTGTGTCTGGAGCCCAGGGCTTCCTAGTTTTAAAAATCCTAGCCCTAGGCCTAAGCCTAACAGTAACCCTGGGAAGGTAAATCAGCCTGCTGTTAGGCTTCTTGCCAAGGAAAAAGCCGTGAAAGCAGCCATGTTGTGGCACTTTTGCACTCCCTTTTGGATGCCTTTCACAGCTGCAGTGTGCCTGGAACTCAGGGCTTCCTGATTTTAAAAATCCTAGCCCTAGGCCGAACCCCAACCCTAAGACGAGAAAGGCAAATCAGCCAGGAATTAGGCATGTCCCCAAGGAAAAAGCTGTGGAGGCAGGCATGTTGTGCTACTTTTGCGCTCTTCTTGGCTAGTCCTTCGCAGCTGCTGTGTTCTTGGAACTCAGGGCTTTCTGGTTAATAGACCCTTACCCTAGGCGTAACTCAAACCTTAACCCTAGGAAGGAAAATCAACCTATGGTTCGGGATGGTCTCATGGAAATATCAGTGGTGGCAGCCAAGTTGCGTCACTTTTGCGCTCCCCTTGGGATGCCTTTCGCAGCTGCAGTGTGCCTGGAGCCCAGGGCTTCCTGGTTTTAAAAGTCCTAGGCCTAAGCCTAACAGTAACCCTAGGAAGGTAAATCAGCCGGGTATTAGGGTTCTTCCTAAGGGAAAAGCCGTGAAAGCAGCCATGTTGTGGCACTTCTGCACTCCCTTTGGGATGCCTTTGGCAGATGAAGTAAGCCTGGAACTCAGGGCTTCCTGGTTAAAGAAATCCAAGCCCTAGGCTGAAGCCTAACCCTAACCCTAGGCAGATATATCAGCCTAGGTATAGGGATGGTGCCAAGGAAAAAGCTGTGAAAGCTGCCATGTTGTAGCACTTTTGTAATCCCCTTGGGATGCCTTGAACAGCTGCAGTGTGTCTGGAGCCCAGGGCTTCCTAGTTTTAAAAATCCTAGCCCTAGGCCTAAGCCTAACAGTAACCCTGGGAAGGTAAATCAGCCTGGTGTTAGGCTTCTTGCCAAGGAAAAAGCCGTGAAAGCAGCCATGTTGTGGCACTTTTGCACTCCCTTTTGGATGCCTTTCACAGCTGCAGTGTGCCTGGAACTCAGGGCTTCCTGATTTTAAAAATCCTAGCCCTAGGCCGAACCCCAACCCTAAGACGAGAAAGGCAAATCAGCCAGGAATTAGGCATGTCCCCAAGGAAAAAGCTGTGGAGGCAGGCATGTTGTGCTACTTTTGCGCTCTTCTTGGCTAGTCCTTCGCAGCTGCTGTGTTCTTGGAACTCAAGGCTTTCTGGTTAATAGAGCCCTTACCCTAGGCGTAACTCAAACCTTAACCCTAGGAAGGAAAATCAACCTATGGTTCGGGATGGTCTCATGGAAATATCAGTGGTGGCAGCCAAGTTGCGTCACTTTTGCGCTCCCCTTGGGATGCCTTGAACAGCTGCAGTGTGCCTGGAGCCCAGGGCTTCCTGGTTTTAAAAGTCCTAGGCCTAAGCCTAACAGTAACCCTAGGAAGGTAAATCAGCCGGGTATTAGGGTTCTTCCTAAGGGAAAAGCCGTGAAAGCAGCCATGTTGTGGCACTTCTGCACTCCCTTTGGGATGCCTTTGGCAGATGAAGTAAGCCTGGAACTCAGGGCTTCCTGGTTAAAGAAATCCGAGCCCTAGGCTGAAGCCTAACCCTAACCCTAGGCAGATAAATCAGCCTAGGTATAGGGATGGTGCCAAGGAAAAAGCTGTGAAAGCTGCCATGTTGTTGCACTTTTGTACTCCCCTTGGGATGCCTTGAACAGCTGCAGTGTGCCTGGAGCCCAGGGCTTCCTAGTTTTAAAAATCCTAGCCCTAGGCCTAAGCCTAACAGTAACCCTGGGAAGGTAAATCAGCCTGGTGTTAGGCTTCTTGCCAAGGAAAAAGCCGTGAAAGCAGCCATGTTGTGGCACTTTTGCACTCCCTTTTTGATGCCTTTCACAGCTGCAGTGTGCCTGGAACTCAGGGCTTCCTGATTTTAAAAATCCTAGCCCTAGGCCGAACCCCAACCCTAAGACGAGAAAGGCAAATCAGCCAGGAATTAGGCATGTCCCCAAGGAAAAAGCTGTGGAGGCAGGCATGTTGTGGTACTTTTGCGCTCTTCTTGGCTAGTCCTTCGCAGCTGCTGTGTTCTTGGAACTCAGGGCTTTCTGGTTAATAGAGCCCTTACCCTAGGCGTAACTCAAACCTTAAGCCTAGGAAGGAAAATCAGCCTATGGTTCGGGATGGTCTCATGGAAATATCAGTGGTGGCAGCCAAGTTGCGTCACTTTTGCGCTCCCCTTGGGATGCCTTTCGCAGCTGCAGTGTGCCTGGAGCCCAGGGCTTCCTGGTTTTAAAAGTCCTAGGCCTAAGCCTAACAGTAACCCTAGGAAGGTAAATCAGCCGGGTATTAGGGTTCTTCCTAAGGGAAAAGCCGTGAAAGCAGCCATGTTGTGGCACTTCTGCACTCCCTTTGGGATGCCTTTGGCAGATGAAGTAAGCCTGGAACTCAGGGCTTCCTGGTTAAAGAAATCCGAGCCCTAGGCTGAAGCCTAACCCTAACCCTAGGCAGATAAATCAGCCTAGGTATAGGGATGGTGCCAAGGAAAAAGCTGTGAAAGCTGCCATGTTGTAGCACTTTTGTAATCCCCTTGGGATGCCTTGAACAGCTGCAGTGTGCCTGGAGCCCAGGGCTTCCTAGTTTTAAAAATCCTAGCCCTAGGCCTAAGCCTAACAGTAACCCTGGGAAGGTAAATCAGCCTGGTGTTAGGCTTCTTGCCAAGGAAAAAGCCGTGAAAGCAGCCATGTTGTGGCACTTTTGCACTCCCTTTTGGATGCCTTTCACAGCTCCACTGTGCCTGGAACTCAGGGCTTCCTGATTTTAAAAATCCTAGCCCTAGGCCGAACCCCAACCCTAAGACGAGAAAGGCAAATCAGCCAGGAATTAGGCATGTCCCCAAGGAAAAAGCTGTGGAGGCAGGCATGTTGTGGTACTTTTGCGCTCTTCTTGGCTAGTCCTTCGCAGCTGCTGTGTTCTTGGAACTCAGGGCTTTCTGGTTAATAGACCCTTACCCTAGGCGTAACTCAAACCTTAACCCTAGGAAGGAAAATCAGCCTATGGTTCGGGATGGTCTCATGGAAATATCAGTGGTGGCAGCCAAGTTGCGTCACTTTTGCGCTCCCCTTGGGATGCCTTTCGCAGCTGCAGTGTGCCTGGAGCCCAGGGCTTCCTGGTTTTAAAAGTCCTAGGCCTAAGCCTAACAGTAACCCTAGGAAGGGAAATCAGCCGGGTATTAGGGTTCTTCCTAAGGGAAAAGCCGTGAAAGCAGCCATGTTGTGGCACTTCTGCACTCCCTTTGGGATGCCTTTGGCAGATGAAGTAAGCCTGGAACTCAGGGCTTCCTGGTTAAAGAAATCCGAGCCCTAGGCTGAAGCCTAACCCTAACCCTAGGCAGATAAATCAGCCTAGGTATAGGGATGGTGCCAAGGAAAAAGCTGTGAAAGCTGCCATGTTGTAGCACTTTTGTAATCCCCTTGGGATGCCTTGAACAGCTGCAGTGTGTCTGGAGCCCAGGGCTTCCTAGTTTTAAAAATCCTAGCCCTAGGCCTAAGCCTAACAGTAACCCTGGGAAGGTAAATCAGCCTGCTGTTAGGCTTCTTGCCAAGGAAAAAGCCGTGAAAGCAGCCATGTTGTGGCACTTTTGCACTCCCTTTTGGATGCCTTTCACAGCTCCACTGTGCCTGGAACTCAGGGCTTCCTGATTTTAAAAATCCTAGCCCTAGGCCGAACCCCAACCCTAAGACGAGAAAGGCAAATCAGCCAGGAATTAGGCATGTTCCCAAGGAAAAAGCTGTGGAGGCAGGCATGTTGTGGTACTTTTGCGCTCTTCTTGGCTAGTCCTTCGCAGCTGCTGTGTTCTTGGAACTCAGGGCTTTCTGGTTAATAGAGCCCTTACCCTAGGCGTAACTCAAACCTTAAGCCTAGGAAGGAAAATCAGCCTATGGTTCGGGATGGTCTCATGGAAATATCAGTGGTGGCAGCCAAGTTGCGTCACTTTTGCGCTCCCCTTGGGATGCCTTTCGCAGCTGCAGTGTGCCTGGAGCCCAGGGCTTCCTGGTTTTAAAAGTCCTAGACCTAAGCCTAACAGTAACCCTAGGAAGGTAAATCAGCCGGGTATTAGGGTTCTTCCTAAGGGAAAAGCCGTGAAAGCAGCCATGTTGTGGCACTTCTGCACTCCCTTTGGGATGCCTTTGGCAGATGAAGTAAGCCTGGAACTCAGGGCTTCCTGGTTAAAGAAATCCGAGCCCTAGGCTGAAGCCTAACCCTAAGCCTAGGCAGATAAATCAGCCTAGGTATAGGGATGGTGCCAAGGAAAAAGCTGTGAAAGCTGCCATGTTGTTGCACTTTTGTACTCCCCTTGGGATTACTTGAACAGCTGCAGTGTGCCTGGAGCCCAGGGCTTCCTAGTTTTAAAAATCCTAGCCCTAGGCCTAAGCCTAACAGTAACCCTGGGAAGGTAAATCAGCCTGGTGTTAGGCTTCTTGCCAAGGAAAAAGCCGTGAAAGCAGCCATGTTGTGGCACTTTTGCACTCCCTTTTGGATGCCTTTCACAGCTGCAGTGTGCCTGGAACTCAGGGCTTCCTGATTTTAAAAATCCTAGCCCTAGGCCGAACCCCAACCCTAAGACGAGAAAGGCAAATCAGCCAGGAATTAGGCATGTCCCCAAGGAAAAAGCTGTGGAGGCAGGCATGTTGTGGTACTTTTGCGCTCTTCTTGGCTAGTCCTTCGCAGCTGCTGTGTTCTTGGAACTCAGGGCTTTCTGGTTAATAGAGCCCTTACCCTAGGCGTAACTCAAACCTTAACCCTAGGAAGCAAAATCAGCCTATGGTTCGGGATGGTCTCATGGAAATATCAGTGGTGGCAGCCAAGTTGCGTCACTTTTGCGCTCCCCTTGGGATGCCTTTCGCAGCTGCAGTGTGCCTGGAGCCCAGGGCTTCCTGGTTTTAAAAGTCCTAGGCCTAAGCCTAACAGTAACCCTAGGAAGGTAAATCAGCCGGGTATTAGGGTTCTTCCTAAGGGAAAAGCCGTGAAAGCAGCCATGTTGTGGCACTTCTGCACTCCCTTTGGGATGCCTTTGGCATATGAAGTAAGCCTGGAACTCAGGGCTTCCTGGTTAAAGAAATCCGAGCCCTAGGCTGAAGCCTAACCCTAACCCTAGGCAGATATATCAGCCTAGGTATAGGGATGGTGCCAAGGAAAAAGCTGTGAAAGCTGCCATGTTGTAGCACTTTTGTAATCCCCTTGGGATGCCTTGAACAGCTGCAGTGTGCCTGGAGCCCAGGGCTTCCTAGTTTTAAAAATCCTAGCCCTAGGCCTAAGCCTAACAGTAACCCTGGGAAGGTAAATCAGCCTGCTGTTAGGCTTCTTGCCAAGGAAAAAGCCGTGAAAGCAGCCATGTTGTGGCACTTTTGCACTCCCTTTTGGATGCCTTTCACAGCTGCAGTGTGCCTGGAACTCAGGGCTTCCTGATTTTAAAAATCCTAGCCCTAGGCCGAACCCCAACCCTAAGACGAGAAAGGCAAATCAGCCAGGAATTAGGCATGTCCCCAAGGAAAAAGCTGTGGAGGCAGGCATGTTGTGGTACTTTTGCGCTCTTCTTGGCTAGTCCTTCGCAGCTGCTGTGTTCTTGGAACTCAGGGCTTTCTGGTTAATAGAGCCCTTACCCTAGGCGTAACTCAAACCTTAAGCCTAGGAAGGAAAATCAGCCTATGGTTCGGGATGGTCTCATGGAAATATCAGTGGTGGCAGCCAAGTTGCGTCACTTTTGCGCTCCCCTTGGGATGCCTTTCGCAGCTGCAGTGTGCCTGGAGCCCAGGGCTTCCTGGTTTTAAAAGTCCTAGACCTAAGCCTAACAGTAACCCTAGGAAGGTAAATCAGCCGGGTATTAGGGTTCTTCCTAAGGGAAAAGCCGTGAAAGCAGCCATGTTGTGGCACTTCTGCACTCCCTTTGGGATGCCTTTGGCAGATGAAGTAAGCCTGGAACTCAGGGCTTCCTGGTTAAAGAAATCCGAGCCCTAGGCTGAAGCCTAACCCTAACCCTAGGCAGATAAATCAGCCTAGGTATAGGGATGGTGCCAAGGAAAAAGCTGTGAAAGCTGCCATGTTGTTGCACTTTTGTACTCCCCTTGGGATGCCTTGAACAGCTGCAGTGTGCCTGGAGCCCAGGGCTTCCTAGTTTTAAAAATCCTAGCCCTAGGCCTAAGCCTAACAGTAACCCTGGGAAGGTAAATCAGCCTGGTGTTAGGCTTCTTGCCAAGGAAAAAGCCGTGAAAGCAGCCATGTTGTGGCACTTTTGCACTCCCTTTTGGATGCCTTTCACAGCTGCAGTGTGCCTGGAACTCAGGGCTTCCTGATTTTAAAAATCCTAGCCCTAGGCCGAACCCCAACCCTAAGACGAGAAAGGCAAATCAGCCAGGAATTAGGCATGTCCCCAAGGAAAAAGCTGTGGAGGCAGGCATGTTGTGCTACTTTTGCGCTCTTCTTGGCTAGTCCTTCGCAGCTGCTGTGTTCTTGGAACTCAGGGCTTTCTGGTTAATAGAGCCCTTACCCTAGGCGTAACTCAAACCTTAACCCTAGGAAGGAAAATCAGCCTATGGTTCGGGATGGTCTCATGGAAATATCAGTGGTGGCAGCCAAGTTGCGTCACTTTTGCGCTCCCCTTGGGATGCCTTTCGCAGCTGCAGTGTGCCTGGAGCCCAGGGCTTCCTGGTTTTAAAAGTCCTAGGCCTAAGCCTAACAGTAACCCTAGGAAGGTAAATCAGCCGGGTATTAGGGTTCTTCCTAAGGGAAAAGCCGTGAAAGCAGCCATGTTGTGGCACTTCTGCACTCCCTTTGGGATGCCTTTGGCAGATGAAGTAAGCCTGGAACTCAGGGCTTCCTGGTTAAAGAAATCCGAGCCCTAGGCTGAAGCCTAACCCTAACCCTAGGCAGATATATCAGCCTAGGTATAGGGATGGTGCCAAGGAAAAAGCTGTGAAAGCTGCCATGTTGTAGCACTTTTGTAATCCCCTTGGGATGCCTTGAACAGCTGCAGTGTGCCTGGAGCCCAGGGCTTCCTAGTTTTAAAAATCCTAGCCCTAGGCCTAAGCCTAACAGTAACCCTGGGAAGGTAAATCAGCCTGCTGTTAGGCTTCTTGCCAAGGAAAAAGCCGTGAAAGCAGCCATGTTGTGGCACTTTTGCACTCCCTTTTGGATGCCTTTCACAGCTGCAGTGTGCCTGGAACTCAGGGCTTCCTGATTTTAAAAATCCTAGCCCTAGGCCGAACCCCAACCCTAAGACGAGAAAGGCAAATCAGCCAGGAATTAGGCATGTCCCCAAGGAAAAAGCTGTGGAGGCAGGCATGTTGTGCTACTTTTGCGCTCTTCTTGGCTAGTCCTTCGCAGCTGCTGTGTTCTTGGAACTCAGGGCTTTCTGGTTAATAGAGCCCTTACCCTAGGCGTAACTCAAACCTTAACCCTAGGAAGGAAAATCAGCCTATGGTTCGGGATGGTCTCATGGAAATATCAGTGGTGGCAGCCAAGTTGCGTCACTTTTGCGCTCCCCTTGGGATGCCTTTCGCAGCTGCAGTGTGCCTGGAGCCCAGGGCTTCCTGGTTTTAAAAGTCCTAGGCCTAAGCCTAACAGTAACCCTAGGAAGGTAAATCAGCCGGGTATTAGGGTTCTTCCTAAGGGAAAAGCCGTGAAAGCAGCCATGTTGTGGCACTTCTGCACTCCCTTTGGGATGCCTTTGGCAGATGAAGTAAGCCTAGAACTCAGGGCTTCCTGGTTAAAGAAATCCGAGCCCTAGGCTGAAGCCTAACCCTAACCCTAGGCAGATAAATCAGCCTAGGTATAGGGATGGTGCCAAGGAAAAAGCTGTGAAAGCTGCCATGTTGTTGCACTTTTGTACTCCCCTTGGGATGCCTTGAACAGTTGCAGTGTGTCTGGAGCCCAGGGCTTCCTAGTTTTAAAAATCCTAGCCCTAGGCCTAAGCCTAACAGTAACCCTGGGAAGGTAAATCAGCCTGCTGTTAGGCTTCTTGCCAAGGAAAAAGCCGTGAAAGCAGCCATGTTGTGGCACTTTTGCACTCCCTTTTGGATGCCTTTCACAGCTGCAGTGTGCCTGGAACTCAGGGCTTCCTGATTTTAAAAATCCTAGCCCTAGGCCGAACCCCAACCCTAAGACGAGAAAGGCAAATCAGCCAGGAATTAGGCATGTCCCCAAGGAAAAAGCTGTGGAGGCAGGCATGTTGTGGTACTTTTGCGCTCTTCTTGGCTAGTCCTTCGCAGCTGCTGTGTTCTTGGAACTCAGGGCTTTCTGGTTAATAGAGCCCTTACCCTAGGCGTAACTCAAACCTTAAGCCTAGGAAGGAAAATCAGCCTATGGTTCGGGATGGTCTCATGGAAATATCAGTGGTGGCAGCCAAGTTGCGTCACTTTTGCGCTCCCCTTGGGATGCCTTTCTCAGCTGCAGTGTGCCTGGAGCCCAGGGCTTCCTGGTTTTAAAAGTCCTAGACCTAAGCCTAACAGTAACCCTAGGAAGGTAAATCAGCCGGGTATTAGGGTTCTTCCTAAGGGAAAAGCCGTGAAAGCAGCCATGTTGTGGCACTTCTGCACTCCCTTTGGGATGCCTTTGGCAGATGAAGTAAGCCTGGAACTCAGGGCTTCCTGGTTAAAGAAATCCGAGCCCTAGGCTGAAGCCTAACCCTAACCCTAGGCAGATAAATCAGCCTAGGTATAGGGATGGTGCCAAGGAAAAAGCTGTGAAAGCTGCCATGTTGTAGCACTTTTGTACTCCCCTTGGGATGCCTTGAACAGCTGCAGTGTGCCTGGAGCCCAGGGCTTCCTAGTTTTAAAAATCCTAGCCCTAGGCCTAAGCCTAACAGTAACCCTGGGAAGGTAAATCAGCCTGCTGTTAGGCTTCTTGCCAAGGAAAAAGCCGTGAAAGCAGCCATGTTGTGGCACTTTTGCACTCCCTTTTGGATGCCTTTCACAGCTGCAGTGTGCCTGGAACTCAGGGCTTCCTGATTTTAAAAATCCTAGCCCTAGGCCGAACCCCAACCCTAAGACGAGAAAGGCAAATCAGCCAGGAATTAGGCATGTCCCCAAGGAAAAAGCTGTGGAGGCAGGCATGTTGTGGTACTTTTGCGCTCTTCTTGGGTAGTCCTTCGCAGCTGCTGTGTTCTTGGAACTCAGGGCTTTCTGGTTAATAGAGCCCTTACCCTAGGCGTAACTCAAACCTTAACCCTAGGAAGGAAAATCAACCTATGGTTCGGGATGGTCTCATGGAAATATCAGTGGTGGCAGCCAAGTTGCGTCACTTTTGCGCTCCCCTTGGGATGCCTTTCGCAGCTGCAGTGTGCCTGGAGCCCAGGGCTTCCTGGTTTTAAAAGTCCTAGGCCTAAGCCTAACAGTAACCCTAGGAAGGTAAATCAGCCGGGTATTAGGGTTCTTCCTAAGGGAAAAGCCGTGAAAGCAGCCATGTTGTGGCACTTCTGCACTCCCTTTGGGATGCCTTTGGCAGATGAAGTAAGCCTGGAACTCAGGGCTTCCTGGTTAAAGAAATCCGAGCCCTAGGCTGAAGCCTAACCCTAACCCTAGGCAGATATATCAGCCTAGGTATAGGGATGGTGCCAAGGAAAAAGCTGTGAAAGCTGCCATGTTGTAGCACTTTTGTAATCCCCTTGGGATGCCTTGAACAGCTGCAGTGTGCCTGGAGCCCAGGGCTTCCTAGTTTTAAAAATCCTAGCCCTAGGCCTAAGCCTAACAGTAACCCTGGGAAGGTAAATCAGCCTGGTGTTAGGCTTCTTGCCAAGGAAAAAGCCGTGAAAGCAGCCATGTTGTGGCACTTTTGCACTCCCTTTTGGATGCCTTTCACAGCTGCAGTGTGCCTGGAACTCAGGGCTTCCTGATTTTAAAAATCCTAGCCCTAGGCCGAACCCCAACCCTAAGACGAGAAAGGCAAATCAGCCAGGAATTAGGCATGTCCCCAAGGAAAAAGCTGTGGAGGCAGGCATGTTGTGCTACTTTTGCGCTCTTCTTGGCTAGTCCTTCGCAGCTGCTGTGTTCTTGGAACTCAGGGCTTTCTGGTTAATAGAGCCCTTACCCTAGGCGTAACTCAAACCTTAAGCCTAGGAAGGAAAATCAGCCTATGGTTCGGGATGGTCGCATGGAAATATCAGTGGTGGCAGCCAAGTTGCGTCACTTTTGCGCTCCCCTTGGGATGCCTTTCGCAGCTGCAGTGCGCCTGGAGCCCAGGGCTTCCTGGTTTTAAAAGTCCTAGGCCTAAGCCTAACAGTAACCCTAGGAAGGTAAATCAGCCGGGTATTAGGGTTCTTCCTAAGGGAAAAGCCGTGAAAGCAGCCATGTTGTGGCACTTCTGCACTCCCTTTGGGATGCCTTTGGCAGATGAAGTAAGCCTGGAACTCAGGGCTTCCTGGTTAAAGAAATCCAAGCCCTAGGCTGAACCCTAACCCTAACCCTAGGCAGATAAATCAGCCTAGGTATAGGGATGGTGCCAAGGAAAAAGCTGTGAAAGCTGCCATGTTGTAGCACTTTTGTACTCCCCTTGGGATGCCTTGAACAGCTGCAGTGTGCCTGGAGCCCAGGGCTTCCTAGTTTTAAAAATCCTAGCCCTAGGCCTAAGCCTAACAGTAACCCTGGGAAGGTAAATCAGCCTGGTGTTAGGCTTCTTGCCAAGGAAAAAGCCGTGAAAGCAGCCATGTTGTGGCACTTTTGCACTCCCTTTTGGATGCCTTTCACAGCTGCAGTGTGCCTGGAACTCAGGGCTTCCTGATTTTAAAAATCCTAGCCCTAGGCCGAACCCCAACCCTAAGACGAGAAAGGCAAATCAGCCAGGAATTAGGCATGTCCCCAAGGAAAAAGCTGTGGAGGCAGGCATGTTGTGGTACTTTTGCGCTCTTCTTGGCTAGTCCTTCGCAGCTGCTGTGTTCTTGGAACTCAGGGCTTTCTGGTTAATAGAGCCCTTACCCTAGGCGTAACTCAAACCTTAAGCCTAGGAAGGAAAATCAGCCTATGGTTCGGGATGGTCTCATGGAAATATCAGTGGTGGCAGCCAAGTTGCGTCACTTTTGCGCTCCCCTTGGGATGCCTTTCTCAGCTGCAGTGTGCCTGGAGCCCAGGGCTTCCTGGTTTTAAAAGTCCTAGGCCTAAGCCTAACAGTAACCCTAGGAAGGTAAATCAGCCGGGTATTAGGGTTCTTCCTAAGGGAAAAGCCGTGAAAGCAGCCATGTTGTGGCACTTCTGCACTCCCTTTGGGATGCCTTTGGCAGATGAAGTAAGCCTGGAACTCAGGGCTTCCTGGTTAAAGAAATCCGAGCCCTAGGCTGAAGCCTAACCCTAACCCTAGGCAGATAAATCAGCCTAGGTATAGGGATGGTGCCAAGGAAAAAGCTGTGAAAGCTGCCATGTTGTTGCACTTTTGTACTCCCCTTGGGATGCCTTGAACAGCTGCAGTGTGCCTGGAGCCCAGGGCTTCCTAGTTTTAAAAATCCTAGCCCTAGGCCTAAGCCTAACAGTAACCCTGGGAAGGTAAATCAGCCTGGTGTTAGGCTTCTTGCCAAGGAAAAAGCCGTGAAAGCAGCCATGTTGTGGCACTTTTGCACTCCCTTTTGGATGCCTTTCACAGCTGCAGTGTGCCTGGAACTCAGGGCTTCCTGATTTTAAAAATCCTAGCCCTAGGCCGAACCCCAACCCTAAGACGAGAAAGGCAAATCAGCCAGGAATTAGGCATGTCCCCAAGGAAAAAGCTGTGGAGGCAGGCATGTTGTGGTACTTTTGCGCTCTTCTTGGCTAGTCCTTCGCAGCTGCTGTGTTCTTGGAACTCAGGGCTTTCTGGTTAATAGAGCCCTTAGCCTAGGCGTAACTCAAACCTTAACCCTAGGAAGGAAAATCAACCTATGGTTCGGGATGGTCTCATGGAAATATCAGTGGTGGCAGCCAAGTTGCGTCACTTTTGCGCTCCCCTTGGGATGCCTTTCGCAGCTGCAGTGTGCCTGGAGCCCAGGGCTTCCTGGTTTTAAAAGTCCTAGGCCTAAGCCTAACAGTAACCCTAGGAAGGTAAATCAGCCGGGTATTAGGGTTCTTCCTAAGGGAAAAGCCGTGAAAGCAGCCATGTTGTGGCACTTCTGCACTCCCTTTGGGATGCCTTTGGCAGATGAAGTAAGCCTGGAACTCAGGGCTTCCTGGTTAAAGAAATCCAAGCCCTAGGCTGAACCCTAACCCTAACCCTAGGCAGATAAATCAGCCTAGGTATAGGGATGGTGCCAAGGAAAAAGCTGTGAAAGCTGCCATGTTGTAGCACTTTTGTACTCCCCTTGGGATGCCTTGAACAGCTGCAGTGTGTCTGGAGCCCAGGGCTTCCTAGTTTTAAAAATCCTAGCCCTAGGCCTAAGCCTAACAGTAACCCTGGGAAGGTAAATCAGCCTGCTGTTAGGCTTCTTGCCAAGGAAAAAGCCGTGAAAGCAGCCTTGTTGTGGCACTTTTGCACTCCCTTTTGGATGCCTTTCACAGCTGCAGTGTGCCTGGAACTCAGGGCTTCCTGATTTTAAAAATCCTAGCCCTAGGCCGAACCCCAACCCTAAGACGAGAAAGGCAAATCAGCCAGGAATTAGGCATGTCCCCAAGGAAAAAGCTGTGGAGGCAGGCATGTTGTGCTACTTTTGCGCTCTTCTTGGCTAGTCCTTCGCAGCTGCTGTGTTCTTGGAACTCAGGGCTTTCTGGTTAATAGAGCCCTTACCCTAGGCGTAACTCAAACCTTAACCCTAGGAAGGAAAATCAACCTATGGTTCGGGATGGTCTCATGGAAATATCAGTGGTGGCAGCCAAGTTGCGTCACTTTTGCGCTCCCCTTGGGATGCCTTTCGCAGCTGCAGTGTGCCTGGAGCCCAGGGCTTCCTGGTTTTAAAAGTCCTAGACCTAAGCCTAACAGTAACCCTAGGAAGGTAAATCAGCCGGGTATTAGGGTTCTTCCTAAGGGAAAAGCCGTGAAAGCAGCCATGTTGTGGCACTTCTGCACTCCCTTTGGGATGCCTTTGGCAGATGAAGTAAGCCTGGAACTCAGGGCTTCCTGGTTAAAGAAATCCAAGCCCTAGGCTGAAGCCTAACCCTAACCCTAGGCAGATAAATCAGCCTAGGTATAGGGATGGTGCCAAGGAAAAAGCTGTGAAAGCTGCCATGTTGTAGCACTTTTGTACTCCCCTTGGGATGCCTTGAACAGCTGCAGTGTGTCTGGAGCCCAGGGCTTCCTAGTTTTAAAAATCCTAGCCCTAGGCCTAAGCCTAACAGTAACCCTGGGAAGGTAAATCAGCCTGCTGTTAGGCTTCTTGCCAAGGAAAAAGCCGTGAAAGCAGCCTTGTTGTGGCACTTTTGCACTCCCTTTTGGATGCCTTTCACAGCTGCAGTGTGCCTGGAACTCAGGGCTTCCTGATTTTAAAAATCCTAGCCCTAGGCCGAACCCCAACCCTAAGACGAGAAAGGCAAATCAGCCAGGAATTAGGCATGTCCCCAAGGAAAAAGCTGTGGAGGCAGGCATGTTGTGGTACTTTTGCGCTCTTCTTGGCTAGTCCTTCGCAGCTGCTGTGTTCTTGGAACTCAGGGCTTTCTGGTTAATAGACCCTTACCCTAGGCGTAACTCAAACCTTAACCCTAGGAAGGAAAATCAGCCTATGGTTCGGGATGGTCTCATGGAAATATCAGTGGTGGCAGCCAAGTTGCGTCACTTTTGCGCTCCCCTTGGGATGCCTTTCGCAGCTGCAGTGTGCCTGGAGCCCAGGGCTTCCTGGTTTTAAAAGTCCTAGGCCTAAGCCTAACAGTAACCCTAGGAAGGTAAATCAGCCGGGTATTAGGGTTCTTCTTAAGGGAAAAGCCGTGAAAGCAGCCATGTTGTGGCACTTCTGCACTCCCTTTGGGATGCCTTTGGCATATGAAGTAAGCCTGGAACTCAGGGCTTCCTGGTTAAAGAAATCCGAGCCCTAGGCTGAAGCCTAACCCTAACCCTAGGCAGATATATCAGCCTAGGTATAGGGATGGTGCCAAGGAAAAAGCTGTGAAAGCTGCCATGTTGTAGCACTTTTGTAATCCCCTTGGGATGCCTTGAACAGCTGCAGTGTGTCTGGAGCCCAGGGCTTCCTAGTTTTAAAAATCCTAGCCCTAGGCCTAAGCCTAACAGTAACCCTGGGAAGGTAAATCAGCCTGCTGTTAGGCTTCTTGCCAAGGAAAAAGCCGTGAAAGCAGCCATGTTGTGGCACTTTTGCACTCCCTTTTGGATGCCTTTCACAGCTGCAGTGTGCCTGGAACTCAGGGCTTCCTGATTTTAAAAATCCTAGCCCTAGGCCGAACCCCAACCCTAAGACGAGAAAGGCAAATCAGCCAGGAATTAGGCATGTCCCCAAGGAAAAAGCTGTGGAGGCAGGCATGTTGTGCTACTTTTGCGCTCTTCTTGGCTAGTCCTTCGCAGCTGCTGTGTTCTTGGAACTCAGGGCTTTCTGGTTAATAGAGCCCTTACCCTAGGCGTAACTCAAACCTTAAGCCTAGGAAGGAAAATCAACCTATGGTTCGGGATGGTCTCATGGAAATATCAGTGGTGGCAGCCAAGTTGCGTCACTTTTGCGCTCCCCTTGGGATGCCTTTCGCAGCTGCAGTGTGCCTGGAGCCCAGGGCTTCCTGGTTTTAAAAGTCCTAGGCCTAAGCCTAACAGTAACCCTAGGAAGGTAAATCAGCCGGGTATTAGGGTTCTTCCTAAGGGAAAAGCCGTGAAAGCAGCCATGTTGTGGCACTTCTGCACTCCCTTTGGGATGCCTTTGGCAGATGAAGTAAGCCTGGAACTCAGGGCTTCCTGGTTAAAGAAATCCAAGCCCTAGGCTGAACCCTAACCCTAACCCTAGGCAGATAAATCAGCCTAGGTATAGGGATGGTGCCAAGGAAAAAGCTGTGAAAGCTGCCATGTTGTAGCACTTTTGTACTCCCCTTGGGATGCCTTGAACAGCTGCAGTGTGTCTGGAGCCCAGGGCTTCCTAGTTTTAAAAATCCTAGCCCTAGGCCTAAGCCTAACAGTAACCCTGGGAAGGTAAATCAGCCTGGTGTTAGGCTTCTTGCCAAGGAAAAAGCCGTGAAAGCAGCCTTGTTGTGGCACTTTTGCACTCCCTTTTGGATGCCTTTCACAGCTGCAGTGTGCCTGGAACTCAGGGCTTCCTGATTTTAAAAATCCTAGCCCTAGGCCGAACCCCAACCCTAAGACGAGAAAGGCAAATCAGCCAGGAATTAGGCATGTCCCCAAGGAAAAAGCTGTGGAGGCAGGCATGTTGTGGTACTTTTGCGCTCTTCTTGGCTAGTCCTTCGCAGCTGCTGTGTTCTTGGAACTCAGGGCTTTCTGGTTAATAGACCCTTACCCTAGGCGTAACTCAAACCTTAACCCTAGGAAGGAAAATCAACCTATGGTTCGGGATGGTCTCATGGAAATATCAGTGGTGGCAGCCAAGTTGCGTCACTTTTGCGCTCCCCTTGGGATGCCTTTCGCAGCTGCAGTGTGCCTGGAGCCCAGGGCTTCCTGGTTTTAAAAGTCCTAGGCCTAAGCCTAACAGTAACCCTAGGAAGGTAAATCAGCCGGGTATTAGGGTTCTTCCTAAGGGAAAAGCCGTGAAAGCAGCCATGTTGTGGCACTTCTGCACTCCCTTTGGGATGCCTTTGGCATATGAAGTAAGCCTGGAACTCAGGGCTTCCTGGTTAAAGAAATCCGAGCCCTAGGCTGAAGCCTAACCCTAACCCTAGGCAGATATATCAGCCTAGGTATAGGGATGGTGCCAAGGAAAAAGCTGTGAAAGCTGCCATGTTGTAGCACTTTTGTAATCCCCTTGGGATGCCTTGAACAGCTGCAGTGTGTCTGGAGCCCAGGGCTTCCTAGTTTTAAAAATCCTAGCCCTAGGCCTAAGCCTAACAGTAACCCTGGGAAGGTAAATCAGCCTGGTGTTAGGCTTCTTGCCAAAGAAAAAGCCGTGAAAGCAGCCATGTTGTGGCACTTTTGCACTCCCTTTTGGATGCCTTTCACAGCTGCAGTGTGCCTGGAACTCAGGGCTTCCTGATTTTAAAAATCCTAGCCCTAGGCCGAACCCCAACCCTAAGACGAGAAAGGCAAATCAGCCAGGAATTAGGCATGTTCCCAAGGAAAAAGCTGTGGAGGCAGGCATGTTGTGCTACTTTTGCGCTCTTCTTGGCTAGTCCTTCGCAGCTGCTGTGTTCTTGGAACTCAGGGCTTTCTGGTTAATAGAGCCCTTACCCTAGGCGTAACTCAAACCTTAAGCCTAGGAAGGAAAATCAGCCTATGGTTCGGGATGGTCTCATGGAAATATCAGTGGTGGCAGCCAAGTTGCGTCACTTTTGCGCTCCCCTTGGGATGCCTTTCGCAGCTGCAGTGTGCCTGGAGCCCAGGGCTTCCTGGTTTTAAAAGTCCTAGACCTAAGCCTAACAGTAACCCTAGGAAGGTAAATCAGCCGGGTATTAGGGTTCTTGCTAAGGGAAAAGCCGTGAAAGCAGCCATGTTGTGGCACTTCTGCACTCCCTTTGGGATGCCTTTGGCAGATGAAGTAAGCCTGGAACTCAGGGCTTCCTGGTTAAAGAAATCCAAGCCCTAGGCTGAAGCCTAACCCTAACCCTAGGCAGATAAATCAGCCTAGGTATAGGGATGGTGCCAAGGAAAAAGCTGTGAAAGCTGCCATGTTGTTGCACTTTTGTACTCCCCTTGGGATGCCTTGAACAGCTGCAGTGTGTCTGGAGCCCAGGGCTTCCTAGTTTTAAAAATCCTAGCCCTAGGCCTAAGCCTAACAGTAACCCTGGGAAGGTAAATCAGCCTGGTGTTAGGCTTCTTGCCAAGGAAAAAGCCGTGAAAGCAGCCATGTTGTGGCACTTTTGCACTCCCTTTTGGATGCCTTTCACAGCTGCAGTGTGCCTGGAACTCAGGGCTTCCTGATTTTAAAAATCCTAGCCCTAGGCCGAACCCCAACCCTAAGACGAGAAAGGCAAATCAGCCAGGAATTAGGCATGTCCCCAAGGAAAAAGCTGTGGAGGCAGGCATGTTGTGGTACTTTTGCGCTCTTCTTGGCTAGTCCTTCGCAGCTGCTGTGTTCTTGGAACTCAGGGCTTTCTGGTTAATAGAGCCCTTACCCTAGGCGTAACTCAAACCTTAAGCCTAGGAAGGAAAATCAGCCTATGGTTCGGGATGGTCTCATGGAAATATCAGTGGTGGCAGCCAAGTTGCGTCACTTTTGCGCTCCCCTTGGGATGCCTTTCGCAGCTGCAGTGTGCCTGGAGCCCAGGGCTTCCTGGTTTTAAAAGTCCTAGGCCTAAGCCTAACAGTAACCCTAGGAAGGTAAATCAGCCGGGTATTAGGGTTCTTCCTAAGGGAAAAGCCGTGAAAGCAGCCATGTTGTGGCACTTCTGCACTCCCTTTGGGATGCCTTTGGCAGATGAAGTAAGCCTGGAACTCAGGGCTTCCTGGTTAAAGAAATCCGAGCCCTAGGCTGAAGCCTAACCCTAACCCTAGGCAGATATATCAGCCTAGGTATAGGGATGGTGCCAAGGAAAAAGCTGTGAAAGCTGCCATGTTGTAGCACTTTTGTAATCCCCTTGGGATGCCTTGAACAGCTGCAGTGTGTCTGGAGCCCAGGGCTTCCTAGTTTTAAAAATCCTAGCCCTAGGCCTAAGCCTAACAGTAACCCTGGGAAGGTAAATCAGCCTGGTGTTAGGCTTCTTGCCAAGGAAAAAGCCGTGAAAGCAGCCATGTTGTGGCACTTTTGCACTCCCTTTTGGATGCCTTTCACAGCTGCAGTGTGCCTGGAACTCAGGGCTTCCTGATTTTAAAAATCCTAGCCCTAGGCCGAACCCCAACCCTAAGACGAGAAAGGCAAATCAGCCAGGAATTAGGCATGTCCCCAAGGAAAAAGCTGTGGAGGCAGGCATGTTGTGCTACTTTTGCGCTCTTCTTGGCTAGTCCTTCGCAGCTGCTGTGTTCTTGGAACTCAGGGCTTTCTGGTTAATAGAGCCCTTACCCTAGGCGTAACTCAAACCTTAAGCCTAGGAAGGAAAATCAGCCTATGGTTCGGGATGGTCTCATGGAAATATCAGTGGTGGCAGCCAAGTTGCGTCACTTTTGCGCTCCCCTTGGGATGCCTTTCGCAGCTGCAGTGCGCCTGGAGCCCAGGGCTTCCTGGTTTTAAAAGTCCTAGGCCTAAGCCTAACAGTAACCCTAGGAAGGTAAATCAGCCGGGTATTAGGGTTCTTCCTAAGGGAAAAGCCGTGAAAGCAGCCATGTTGTGGCACTTCTGCACTCCCTTTGGGATGCCTTTGGCAGATGAAGTAAGCCTGGAACTCAGGGCTTCCTGGTTAAAGAAATCCAAGCCCTAGGCTGAACCCTAACCCTAACCCTAGGCAGATAAATCAGCCTAGGTATAGGGATGGTGCCAAGGAAAAAGCTGTGAAAGCTGCCATGTTGTAGCACTTTTGTACTCCCCTTGGGATGCCTTGAACAGCTGCAGTGTGCCTGGAGCCCAGGGCTTCCTAGTTTTAAAAATCCTAGCCCTAGGCCTAAGCCTAACAGTAACCCTGGGAAGGTAAATCAGCCTGGTGTTAGGCTTCTTGCCAAGGAAAAAGCCGTGAAAGCAGCCATGTTGTGGCACTTTTGCACTCCCTTTTGGATGCCTTTCACAGCTGCAGTGTGCCTGGAACTCAGGGCTTCCTGATTTTAAAAATCCTAGCCCTAGGCCGAACCCCAACCCTAAGACGAGAAAGGCAAATCAGCCAGGAATTAGGCATGTCCCCAAGGAAAAAGCTGTGGAGGCAGGCATGTTGTGGTACTTTTGCGCTCTTCTTGGCTAGTCCTTCGCAGCTGCTGTGTTCTTGGAACTCAGGGCTTTCTGGTTAATAGAGCCCTTACCCTAGGCGTAACTCAAACCTTAAGCCTAGGAAGGAAAATCAGCCTATGGTTCGGGATGGTCTCATGGAAATATCAGTGGTGGCAGCCAAGTTGCGTCACTTTTGCGCTCCCCTTGGGATGCCTTTCTCAGCTGCAGTGTGCCTGGAGCCCAGGGCTTCCTGGTTTTAAAAGTCCTAGGCCTAAGCCTAACAGTAACCCTAGGAAGGTAAATCAGCCGGGTATTAGGGTTCTTCCTAAGGGAAAAGCCGTGAAAGCAGCCATGTTGTGGCACTTCTGCACTCCCTTTGGGATGCCTTTGGCAGATGAAGTAAGCCTGGAACTCAGGGCTTCCTGGTTAAAGAAATCCGAGCCCTAGGCTGAAGCCTAACCCTAACCCTAGGCAGATAAATCAGCCTAGGTATAGGGATGGTGCCAAGGAAAAAGCTGTGAAAGCTGCCATGTTGTTGCACTTTTGTACTCCCCTTGGGATGCCTTGAACAGCTGCAGTGTGCCTGGAGCCCAGGGCTTCCTAGTTTTAAAAATCCTAGCCCTAGGCCTAAGCCTAACAGTAACCCTGGGAAGGTAAATCAGCCTGGTGTTAGGCTTCTTGCCAAGGAAAAAGCCGTGAAAGCAGCCATGTTGTGGCACTTTTGCACTCCCTTTTGGATGCCTTTCACAGCTGCAGTGTGCCTGGAACTCAGGGCTTCCTGATTTTAAAAATCCTAGCCCTAGGCCGAACCCCAACCCTAAGACGAGAAAGGCAAATCAGCCAGGAATTAGGCATGTCCCCAAGGAAAAAGCTGTGGAGGCAGGCATGTTGTGGTACTTTTGCGCTCTTCTTGGCTAGTCCTTCGCAGCTGCTGTGTTCTTGGAACTCAGGGCTTTCTGGTTAATAGAGCCCTTAGCCTAGGCGTAACTCAAACCTTAACCCTAGGAAGGAAAATCAACCTATGGTTCGGGATGGTCTCATGGAAATATCAGTGGTGGCAGCCAAGTTGCGTCACTTTTGCGCTCCCCTTGGGATGCCTTTCGCAGCTGCAGTGTGCCTGGAGCCCAGGGCTTCCTGGTTTTAAAAGTCCTAGGCCTAAGCCTAACAGTAACCCTAGGAAGGTAAATCAGCCGGGTATTAGGGTTCTTCCTAAGGGAAAAGCCGTGAAAGCAGCCATGTTGTGGCACTTCTGCACTCCCTTTGGGATGCCTTTGGCAGATGAAGTAAGCCTGGAACTCAGGGCTTCCTGGTTAAAGAAATCCAAGCCCTAGGCTGAACCCTAACCCTAACCCTAGGCAGATAAATCAGCCTAGGTATAGGGATGGTGCCAAGGAAAAAGCTGTGAAAGCTGCCATGTTGTAGCACTTTTGTACTCCCCTTGGGATGCCTTGAACAGCTGCAGTGTGTCTGGAGCCCAGGGCTTCCTAGTTTTAAAAATCCTAGCCCTAGGCCTAAGCCTAACAGTAACCCTGGGAAGGTAAATCAGCCTGCTGTTAGGCTTCTTGCCAAGGAAAAAGCCGTGAAAGCAGCCTTGTTGTGGCACTTTTGCACTCCCTTTTGGATGCCTTTCACAGCTGCAGTGTGCCTGGAACTCAGGGCTTCCTGATTTTAAAAATCCTAGCCCTAGGCCGAACCCCAACCCTAAGACGAGAAAGGCAAATCAGCCAGGAATTAGGCATGTCCCCAAGGAAAAAGCTGTGGAGGCAGGCATGTTGTGCTACTTTTGCGCTCTTCTTGGCTAGTCCTTCGCAGCTGCTGTGTTCTTGGAACTCAGGGCTTTCTGGTTAATAGAGCCCTTACCCTAGGCGTAACTCAAACCTTAACCCTAGGAAGGAAAATCAACCTATGGTTCGGGATGGTCTCATGGAAATATCAGTGGTGGCAGCCAAGTTGCGTCACTTTTGCGCTCCCCTTGGGATGCCTTTCGCAGCTGCAGTGTGCCTGGAGCCCAGGGCTTCCTGGTTTTAAAAGTCCTAGACCTAAGCCTAACAGTAACCCTAGGAAGGTAAATCAGCCGGGTATTAGGGTTCTTCCTAAGGGAAAAGCCGTGAAAGCAGCCATGTTGTGGCACTTCTGCACTCCCTTTGGGATGCCTTTGGCAGATGAAGTAAGCCTGGAACTCAGGGCTTCCTGGTTAAAGAAATCCAAGCCCTAGGCTGAAGCCTAACCCTAACCCTAGGCAGATAAATCAGCCTAGGTATAGGGATGGTGCCAAGGAAAAAGCTGTGAAAGCTGCCATGTTGTAGCACTTTTGTACTCCCCTTGGGATGCCTTGAACAGCTGCAGTGTGTCTGGAGCCCAGGGCTTCCTAGTTTTAAAAATCCTAGCCCTAGGCCTAAGCCTAACAGTAACCCTGGGAAGGTAAATCAGCCTGCTGTTAGGCTTCTTGCCAAGGAAAAAGCCGTGAAAGCAGCCTTGTTGTGGCACTTTTGCACTCCCTTTTGGATGCCTTTCACAGCTGCAGTGTGCCTGGAACTCAGGGCTTCCTGATTTTAAAAATCCTAGCCCTAGGCCGAACCCCAACCCTAAGACGAGAAAGGCAAATCAGCCAGGAATTAGGCATGTCCCCAAGGAAAAAGCTGTGGAGGCAGGCATGTTGTGGTACTTTTGCGCTCTTCTTGGCTAGTCCTTCGCAGCTGCTGTGTTCTTGGAACTCAGGGCTTTCTGGTTAATAGACCCTTACCCTAGGCGTAACTCAAACCTTAACCCTAGGAAGGAAAATCAGCCTATGGTTCGGGATGGTCTCATGGAAATATCAGTGGTGGCAGCCAAGTTGCGTCACTTTTGCGCTCCCCTTGGGATGCCTTTCGCAGCTGCAGTGTGCCTGGAGCCCAGGGCTTCCTGGTTTTAAAAGTCCTAGGCCTAAGCCTAACAGTAACCCTAGGAAGGTAAATCAGCCGGGTATTAGGGTTCTTCTTAAGGGAAAAGCCGTGAAAGCAGCCATGTTGTGGCACTTCTGCACTCCCTTTGGGATGCCTTTGGCATATGAAGTAAGCCTGGAACTCAGGGCTTCCTGGTTAAAGAAATCCGAGCCCTAGGCTGAAGCCTAACCCTAACCCTAGGCAGATATATCAGCCTAGGTATAGGGATGGTGCCAAGGAAAAAGCTGTGAAAGCTGCCATGTTGTAGCACTTTTGTAATCCCCTTGGGATGCCTTGAACAGCTGCAGTGTGTCTGGAGCCCAGGGCTTCCTAGTTTTAAAAATCCTAGCCCTAGGCCTAAGCCTAACAGTAACCCTGGGAAGGTAAATCAGCCTGCTGTTAGGCTTCTTGCCAAGGAAAAAGCCGTGAAAGCAGCCATGTTGTGGCACTTTTGCACTCCCTTTTGGATGCCTTTCACAGCTGCAGTGTGCCTGGAACTCAGGGCTTCCTGATTTTAAAAATCCTAGCCCTAGGCCGAACCCCAACCCTAAGACGAGAAAGGCAAATCAGCCAGGAATTAGGCATGTCCCCAAGGAAAAAGCTGTGGAGGCAGGCATGTTGTGCTACTTTTGCGCTCTTCTTGGCTAGTCCTTCGCAGCTGCTGTGTTCTTGGAACTCAGGGCTTTCTGGTTAATAGAGCCCTTACCCTAGGCGTAACTCAAACCTTAAGCCTAGGAAGGAAAATCAACCTATGGTTCGGGATGGTCTCATGGAAATATCAGTGGTGGCAGCCAAGTTGCGTCACTTTTGCGCTCCCCTTGGGATGCCTTTCGCAGCTGCAGTGTGCCTGGAGCCCAGGGCTTCCTGGTTTTAAAAGTCCTAGGCCTAAGCCTAACAGTAACCCTAGGAAGGTAAATCAGCCGGGTATTAGGGTTCTTCCTAAGGGAAAAGCCGTGAAAGCAGCCATGTTGTGGCACTTCTGCACTCCCTTTGGGATGCCTTTGGCATATGAAGTAAGCCTGGAACTCAGGGCTTCCTGGTTAAAGAAATCCGAGCCCTAGGCTGAAGCCTAACCCTAACCCTAGGCAGATATATCAGCCTAGGTATAGGGATGGTGCCAAGGAAAAAGCTGTGAAAGCTGCCATGTTGTAGCACTTTTGTAATCCCCTTGGGATGCCTTGAACAGCTGCAGTGTGTCTGGAGCCCAGGGCTTCCTAGTTTTAAAAATCCTAGCCCTAGGCCTAAGCCTAACAGTAACCCTGGGAAGGTAAATCAGCCTGGTGTTAGGCTTCTTGCCAAAGAAAAAGCCGTGAAAGCAGCCATGTTGTGGCACTTTTGCACTCCCTTTTGGATGCCTTTCACAGCTGCAGTGTGCCTGGAACTCAGGGCTTCCTGATTTTAAAAATCCTAGCCCTAGGCCGAACCCCAACCCTAAGACGAGAAAGGCAAATCAGCCAGGAATTAGGCATGTTCCCAAGGAAAAAGCTGTGGAGGCAGGCATGTTGTGCTACTTTTGCGCTCTTCTTGGCTAGTCCTTCGCAGCTGCTGTGTTCTTGGAACTCAGGGCTTTCTGGTTAATAGAGCCCTTACCCTAGGCGTAACTCAAACCTTAAGCCTAGGAAGGAAAATCAGCCTATGGTTCGGGATGGTCTCATGGAAATATCAGTGGTGGCAGCCAAGTTGCGTCACTTTTGCGCTCCCCTTGGGATGCCTTTCGCAGCTGCAGTGTGCCTGGAGCCCAGGGCTTCCTGGTTTTAAAAGTCCTAGACCTAAGCCTAACAGTAACCCTAGGAAGGTAAATCAGCCGGGTATTAGGGTTCTTGCTAAGGGAAAAGCCGTGAAAGCAGCCATGTTGTGGCACTTCTGCACTCCCTTTGGGATGCCTTTGGCAGATGAAGTAAGCCTGGAACTCAGGGCTTCCTGGTTAAAGAAATCCAAGCCCTAGGCTGAAGCCTAACCCTAACCCTAGGCAGATAAATCAGCCTAGGTATAGGGATGGTGCCAAGGAAAAAGCTGTGAAAGCTGCCATGTTGTTGCACTTTTGTACTCCCCTTGGGATGCCTTGAACAGCTGCAGTGTGTCTGGAGCCCAGGGCTTCCTAGTTTTAAAAATCCTAGCCCTAGGCCTAAGCCTAACAGTAACCCTGGGAAGGTAAATCAGCCTGGTGTTAGGCTTCTTGCCAAGGAAAAAGCCGTGAAAGCAGCCATGTTGTGGCACTTTTGCACTCCCTTTTGGATGCCTTTCACAGCTGCAGTGTGCCTGGAACTCAGGGCTTCCTGATTTTAAAAATCCTAGCCCTAGGCCGAACCCCAACCCTAAGACGAGAAAGGCAAATCAGCCAGGAATTAGGCATGTCCCCAAGGAAAAAGCTGTGGAGGCAGGCATGTTGTGGTACTTTTGCGCTCTTCTTGGCTAGTCCTTCGCAGCTGCTGTGTTCTTGGAACTCAGGGCTTTCTGGTTAATAGAGCCCTTACCCTAGGCGTAACTCAAACCTTAAGCCTAGGAAGGAAAATCAACCTATGGTTCGGGATGGTCTCATGGAAATATCAGTGGTGGCAGCCAAGTTGCGTCACTTTTGCGCTCCCCTTGGGATGCCTTTCGCAGCTGCAGTGTGCCTGGAGCCCAGGGCTTCCTGGTTTTAAAAGTCCTAGGCCTAAGCCTAACAGTAACCCTAGGAAGGTAAATCAGCCGGGTATTAGGGT
Source organism: Ammospiza caudacuta (assembly GCF_027887145.1). Taxonomy (NCBI): domain Eukaryota; kingdom Metazoa; phylum Chordata; class Aves; order Passeriformes; family Passerellidae; genus Ammospiza; species Ammospiza caudacuta. The sequence continues at coordinate 144,802 of NW_026682915.1, forward strand.
TCTTCCTAAGGGAAAAGCCGTGAAAGCAGCCATGTTGTGGCACTTCTGCACTCCCTTTGGGATGCCTTTGGCAGATGAAGTAAGCCTGGAACTCAGGGCTTCCTGGTTAAAGAAATCCAAGCCCTAGGCTGAACCCTAACCCTAACCCTAGGCAGATAAATCAGCCTAGGTATAGGGATGGTGCCAAGGAAAAAGCTGTGAAAGCTGCCATGTTGTAGCACTTTTGTACTCCCCTTGGGATGCCTTGAACAGCTGCAGTGTGTCTGGAGCCCAGGGCTTCCTAGTTTTAAAAATCCTAGCCCTAGGCCTAAGCCTAACAGTAACCCTGGGAAGGTAAATCAGCCTGCTGTTAGGCTTCTTGCCAAGGAAAAAGCCGTGAAAGCAGCCATGTTGTGGCACTTTTGCACTCCCTTTTGGATGCCTTTCACAGCTGCAGTGTGCCTGGAACTCAGGGCTTCCTGATTTTAAAAATCCTAGCCCTAGGCCGAACCCCAACCCTAAGACGAGAAAGGCAAATCAGCCAGGAATTAGGCATGTCCCCAAGGAAAAAGCTGTGGAGGCAGGCATGTTGTGCTACTTTTGCGCTCTTCTTGGCTAGTCCTTCGCAGCTGCTGTGTTCTTGGAACTCAGGGCTTTCTGGTTAATAGAGCCCTTACCCTAGGCGTAACTCAAACCTTAACCCTAGGAAGGAAAATCAACCTATGGTTCGGGATGGTCTCATGGAAATATCAGTGGTGGCAGCCAAGTTGCGTCACTTTTGCGCTCCCCTTGGGATGCCTTTCGCAGCTGCAGTGTGCCTGGAGCCCAGGGCTTCCTGGTTTTAAAAGTCCTAGGCCTAAGCCTAACAGTAACCCTAGGAAGGTAAATCAGCCGGGTATTAGGGTTCTTCCTAAGGGAAAAGCCGTGAAAGCAGCCATGTTGTGGCACTTCTGCACTCCCTTTGGGATGCCTTTGGCAGATGAAGTAAGCCTGGAACTCAGGGCTTCCTGGTTAAAGAAATCCGAGCCCTAGGCTGAAGCCTAACCCTAACCCTAGGCAGATATATCAGCCTAGGTATAGGGATGGTGCCAAGGAAAAAGCTGTGAAAGCTGCCATGTTGTAGCACTTTTGTAATCCCCTTGGGATGCCTTGAACAGCTGCAGTGTGTCTGGAGCCCAGGGCTTCCTAGTTTTAAAAATCCTAGCCCTAGGCCTAAGCCTAACAGTAACCCTGGGAAGGTAAATCAGCCTGGTGTTAGGCTTCTTGCCAAGGAAAAAGCCGTGAAAGCAGCCATGTTGTGGCACTTTTGCACTCCCTTTTGGATGCCTTTCACAGCTGCAGTGTGCCTGGAACTCAGGGCTTCCTGATTTTAAAAATCCTAGCCCTAGGCCGAACCCCAACCCTAAGACGAGAAAGGCAAATCAGCCAGGAATTAGGCATGTTCCCAAGGAAACAGCTGTAGAGGCAGGCATGTTGTGCTACTTTTGCGCTCTTCTTGGCTAGTCCTTCGCAGCTGCTGTGTTCTTGGAACTCAGGGCTTTCTGGTTAATAGAGCCCTTACCCTAGGCGTAACTCAAACCTTAACCCTAGGAAGGAAAATCAGCCTATGGTTCGGGATGGTCTCATGGAAATATCAGTGGTGGCAGCCAAGTTGCGTCACTTTTGCGCTCCCCTTGGGATGCCTTTCGCAGCTGCAGTGTGCCTGGAGCCCAGGGCTTCCTGGTTTTAAAAGTCCTAGACCTAAGCCTAACAGTAACCCTAGGAAGGTAAATCAGCCGGGTATTAGGGTTCTTCCTAAGGGAAAAGCCGTGAAAGCAGCCATGTTGTGGCACTTCTGCACTCCCTTTGGGATGCCTTTGGCAGATGAAGTAAGCCTGGAACTCAGGGCTTCCTGGTTAAAGAAATCCGAGCCCTAGGCTGAAGCCTAACCCTAACCCTAGGCAGATAAATCAGCCTAGGTATAGGGATGGTGCCAAGGAAAAAGCTGTGAAAGCTGCCATGTTGTTGCACTTTTGTACTCCCCTTGGGATGCCTTGAACAGCTGCAGTGTGCCTGGAGCCCAGGGCTTCCTAGTTTTAAAAATCCTAGCCCTAGGCCTAAGCCTAACAGTAACCCTGGGAAGGTAAATCAGCCTGGTGTTAGGCTTCTTGCCAAGGAAAAAGCCGTGAAAGCAGCCATGTTGTGGCACTTTTGCACTCCCTTTTGGATGCCTTTCACAGCTCCACTGTGCCTGGAACTCAGGGCTTCCTGATTTTAAAAATCCTAGCCCTAGGCCGAACCCCAACCCTAAGACGAGAAAGGCAAATCAGCCAGGAATTAGGCATGTCCCCAAGGAAAAAGCTGTGGAGGCAGGCATGTTGTGCTACTTTTGCGCTCTTCTTGGCTAGTCCTTCGCAGCTGCTGTGTTCTTGGAACTCAGGGCTTTCTGGTTAATAGAGCCCTTACCCTAGGCGTAACTCAAACCTTAACCCTAGGAAGGAAAATCAGCCTATGGTTCGGGATGGTCTCATGGAAATATCAGTGGTGGCAGCCAAGTTGCGTCACTTTTGCGCTCCCCTTGGGATGCCTTTCGCAGCTGCAGTGTGCCTGGAGCCCAGGGCTTCCTGGTTTTAAAAGTCCTAGGCCTAAGCCTAACAGTAACCCTAGGAAGGTAAATCAGCCGGGTATTAGGGTTCTTCCTAAGGGAAAAGCCGTGAAAGCAGCCATGTTGTGGCACTTCTGCACTCCCTTTGGGATGCCTTTGGCAGATGAAGTAAGCCTGGAACTCAGGGCTTCCTGGTTAAAGAAATCCGAGCCCTAGGCTGAAGCCTAACCCTAACCCTAGGCAGATATATCAGCCTAGGTATAGGGATGGTGCCAAGGAAAAAGCTGTGAAAGCTGCCATGTTGTAGCACTTTTGTAATCCCCTTGGGATGCCTTGAACAGCTGCAGTGTGCCTGGAGCCCAGGGCTTCCTAGTTTTAAAAATCCTAGCCCTAGGCCTAAGCCTAACAGTAACCCTGGCAAGGTAAATCAGCCTGGTGTTAGGCTTCTTGCCAAGGAAAAAGCCGTGAAAGCAGCCATGTTGTGGCACTTTTGCACTCCCTTTTGGATGCCTTTCACAGCTGCAGTGTGCCTGGAACTCAGGGCTTCCTGATTTTAAAAATCCTAGCCCTAGGCCGAACCCCAACCCTAAGACGAGAAAGGCAAATCAGCCAGGAATTAGGCATGTCCCCAAGGAAAAAGCTGTGGAGGCAGGCATGTTGTGGTACTTTTGCGCTCTTCTTGGCTAGTCCTTCGCAGCTGCTGTGTTCTTGGAACTCAGGGCTTTCTGGTTAATAGACCCTTACCCTAGGCGTAACTCAAACCTTAAGCCTAGGAAGGAAAATCAGCCTATGGTTCGGGATGGTCTCATGGAAATATCAGTGGTGGCAGCCAAGTTGCGTCACTTTTGCGCTCCCCTTGGGATGCCTTTCGCAGCTGCAGTGTGCCTGGAGCCCAGGGCTTCCTGGTTTTAAAAGTCCTAGGCCTAAGCCTAACAGTAACCCTAGGAAGGTAAATCAGCCGGGTATTAGGGTTCTTCCTAAGGGAAAAGCCGTGAAAGCAGCCATGTTGTGGCACTTCTGCACTCCCTTTGGGATGCCTTTGGCAGATGAAGTAAGCCTGGAACTCAGGGCTTCCTGGTTAAAGAAATCCGAGCCCTAGGCTGAAGCCTAACCCTAACCCTAGGCAGATAAATCAGCCTAGGTATAGGGATGGTGCCAAGGAAAAAGCTGTGAAAGCTGCCATGTTGTAGCACTTTTGTAATCCCCTTGGGATGCCTTGAACAGCTGCAGTGTGTCTGGAGCCCAGGGCTTCCTAGTTTTAAAAATCCTAGCCCTAGGCCTAAGCCTAACAGTAACCCTGGGAAGGTAAATCAGCCTGGTGTTAGGCTTCTTGCCAAGGAAAAAGCCGTGAAAGCAGCCATGTTGTGGCACTTTTGCACTCCCTTTTGGATGCCTTTCACAGCTCCACTGTGCCTGGAACTCAGGGCTTCCTGATTTTAAAAATCCTAGCCCTAGGCCGAACCCCAACCCTAAGACGAGAAAGGCAAATCAGCCAGGAATTAGGCATGTTCCCAAGGAAAAAGCTGTGGAGGCAGGCATGTTGTGGTACTTTTGCGCTCTTCTTGGCTAGTCCTTCGCAGCTGCTGTGTTCTTGGAACTCAGGGCTTTCTGGTTAATAGAGCCCTTACCCTAGGCGTAACTCAAACCTTAAGCCTAGGAAGGAAAATCAGCCTATGGTTCGGGATGGTCTCATGGAAATATCAGTGGTGGCAGCCAAGTTGCGTCACTTTTGCGCTCCCCTTGGGATGCCTTTCGCAGCTGCAGTGTGCCTGGAGCCCAGGGCTTCCTGGTTTTAAAAGTCCTAGGCCTAAGCCTAACAGTAACCCTAGGAAGGTAAATCAGCCGGGTATTAGGGTTCTTCCTAAGGGAAAAGCCGTGAAAGCAGCCATGTTGTGGCACTTCTGCACTCCCTTTGGGATGCCTTTGGCATATGAAGTAAGCCTGGAACTCAGGGCTTCCTGGTTAAAGAAATCCGAGCCCTAGGCTGAAGCCTAACCCTAACCCTAGGCAGATATATCAGCCTAGGTATAGGGATGGTGCCAAGGAAAAAGCTGTGAAAGCTGCCATGTTGTAGCACTTTTGTAATCCCCTTGGGATGCCTTGAACAGCTGCAGTGTGCCTGGAGCCCAGGGCTTCCTAGTTTTAAAAATCCTAGCCCTAGGCCTAAGCCTAACAGTAACCCTGGGAAGGTAAATCAGCCTGCTGTTAGGCTTCTTGCCAAGGAAAAAGCCGTGAAAGCAGCCATGTTGTGGCACTTTTGCACTCCCTTTTGGATGCCTTTCACAGCTGCAGTGTGCCTGGAACTCAGGGCTTCCTGATTTTAAAAATCCTAGCCCTAGGCCGAACCCCAACCCTAAGACGAGAAAGGCAAATCAGCCAGGAATTAGGCATGTCCCCAAGGAAAAAGCTGTGGAGGCAGGCATGTTGTGGTACTTTTGCGCTCTTCTTGGCTAGTCCTTCGCAGCTGCTGTGTTCTTGGAACTCAGGGCTTTCTGGTTAATAGAGCCCTTACCCTAGGCGTAACTCAAACCTTAAGCCTAGGAAGGAAAATCAGCCTATGGTTCGGGATGGTCTCATGGAAATATCAGTGGTGGCAGCCAAGTTGCGTCACTTTTGCGCTCCCCTTGGGATGCCTTTCGCAGCTGCAGTGTGCCTGGAGCCCAGGGCTTCCTGGTTTTAAAAGTCCTAGACCTAAGCCTAACAGTAACCCTAGGAAGGTAAATCAGCCGGGTATTAGGGTTCTTCCTAAGGGAAAAGCCGTGAAAGCAGCCATGTTGTGGCACTTCTGCACTCCCTTTGGGATGCCTTTGGCAGATGAAGTAAGCCTGGAACTCAGGGCTTCCTGGTTAAAGAAATCCGAGCCCTAGGCTGAAGCCTAACCCTAAGCCTAGGCAGATAAATCAGCCTAGGTATAGGGATGGTGCCAAGGAAAAAGCTGTGAAAGCTGCCATGTTGTTGCACTTTTGTACTCCCCTTGGGATGCCTTGAACAGCTGCCGTGTGCCTGGAGCCCAGGGCTTCCTAGTTTTAAAAATCCTAGCCCTAGGCCTAAGCCTAACAGTAACCCTGGGAAGGTAAATCAGCCTGGTGTTAGGCTTCTTGCCAAGGAAAAAGCCGTGAAAGCAGCCATGTTGTGGCACTTTTGCACTCCCTTTTGGATGCCTTTCACAGCTGCAGTGTGCCTGGAACTCAGGGCTTCCTGATTTTAAAAATCCTAGCCCTAGGCCGAACCCCAACCCTAAGACGAGAAAGGCAAATCAGCCAGGAATTAGGCATGTCCCCAAGGAAAAAGCTGTGGAGGCAGGCATGTTGTGGTACTTTTGCGCTCTTCTTGGCTAGTCCTTCGCAGCTGCTGTGTTCTTGGAACTCAGGGCTTTCTGGTTAATAGAGCCCTTACCCTAGGCGTAACTCAAACCTTAACCCTAGGAAGGAAAATCAGCCTATGGTTCGGGATGGTCTCATGGAAATATCAGTGGTGGCAGCCAAGTTGCGTCACTTTTGCGCTCCCCTTGGGATGCCTTTCGCAGCTGCAGTGTGCCTGGAGCCCAGGGCTTCCTGGTTTTAAAAGTCCTAGGCCTAAGCCTAACAGTAACCCTAGGAAGGTAAATCAGCCGGGTATTAGGGTTCTTCCTAAGGGAAAAGCCGTGAAAGCAGCCATGTTGTGGCACTTCTGCACTCCCTTTGGGATGCCTTTGGCATATGAAGTAAGCCTGGAACTCAGGGCTTCCTGGTTAAAGAAATCCGAGCCCTAGGCTGAAGCCTAACCCTAACCCTAGGCAGATATATCAGCCTAGGTATAGGGATGGTGCCAAGGAAAAAGCTGTGAAAGCTGCCATGTTGTAGCACTTTTGTAATCCCCTTGGGATGCCTTGAACAGCTGCAGTGTGCCTGGAGCCCAGGGCTTCCTAGTTTTAAAAATCCTAGCCCTAGGCCTAAGCCTAACAGTAACCCTGGGAAGGTAAATCAGCCTGCTGTTAGGCTTCTTGCCAAGGAAAAAGCCGTGAAAGCAGCCATGTTGTGGCACTTTTGCACTCCCTTTTGGATGCCTTTCACAGCTGCAGTGTGCCTGGAACTCAGGGCTTCCTGATTTTAAAAATCCTAGCCCTAGGCCGAACCCCAACCCTAAGACGAGAAAGGCAAATCAGCCAGGAATTAGGCATGTCCCCAAGGAAAAAGCTGTGGAGGCAGGCATGTTGTGGTACTTTTGCGCTCTTCTTGGCTAGTCCTTCGCAGCTGCTGTGTTCTTGGAACTCAGGGCTTTCTGGTTAATAGAGCCCTTACCCTAGGCGTAACTCAAACCTTAAGCCTAGGAAGGAAAATCAGCCTATGGTTCGGGATGGTCTCATGGAAATATCAGTGGTGGCAGCCAAGTTGCGTCACTTTTGCGCTCCCCTTGGGATGCCTTTCGCAGCTGCAGTGTGCCTGGAGCCCAGGGCTTCCTGGTTTTAAAAGTCCTAGACCTAAGCCTAACAGTAACCCTAGGAAGGTAAATCAGCCGGGTATTAGGGTTCTTCCTAAGGGAAAAGCCGTGAAAGCAGCCATGTTGTGGCACTTCTGCACTCCCTTTGGGATGCCTTTGGCAGATGAAGTAAGCCTGGAACTCAGGGCTTCCTGGTTAAAGAAATCCGAGCCCTAGGCTGAAGCCTAACCCTAACCCTAGGCAGATAAATCAGCCTAGGTATAGGGATGGTGCCAAGGAAAAAGCTGTGAAAGCTGCCATGTTGTTGCACTTTTGTACTCCCCTTGGGATGCCTTGAACAGTTGCAGTGTGTCTGGAGCCCAGGGCTTCCTAGTTTTAAAAATCCTAGCCCTAGGCCTAAGCCTAACAGTAACCCTGGGAAGGTAAATCAGCCTGCTGTTAGGCTTCTTGCCAAGGAAAAAGCCGTGAAAGCAGCCATGTTGTGGCACTTTTGCACTCCCTTTTGGATGCCTTTCACAGCTCCACTGTGCCTGGAACTCAGGGCTTCCTGATTTTAAAAATCCTAGCCCTAGGCCGAACCCCAACCCTAAGACGAGAAAGGCAAATCAGCCAGGAATTAGGCATGTCCCCAAGGAAAAAGCTGTGGAGGCAGGCATGTTGTGGTACTTTTGCGCTCTTCTTGGCTAGTCCTTCGCAGCTGCTGTGTTCTTGGAACTCAGGGCTTTCTGGTTAATAGAGCCCTTACCCTAGGCGTAACTCAAACCTTAACCCTAGGAAGGAAAATCAGCCTATGGTTCGGGATGGTCTCATGGAAATATCAGTGGTGGCAGCCAAGTTGCGTCACTTTTGCGCTCCCCTTGGGATGCCTTTCGCAGCTGCAGTGGGCCTGGAGCCCAGGGCTTCCTGGTTTTAAAAGTCCTAGGCCTAAGCCTAACAGTAACCCTAGGAAGGTAAATCAGCCGGGTATTAGGGTTCTTCCTAAGGGAAAAGCCGTGAAAGCAGCCATGTTGTGGCACTTCTGCACTCCCTTTGGGATGCCTTTGGCATATGAAGTAAGCCTGGAACTCAGGGCTTCCTGGTTAAAGAAATCCGAGCCCTAGGCTGAAGCCTAACCCTAACCCTAGGCAGATATATCAGCCTAGGTATAGGGATGGTGCCAAGGAAAAAGCTGTGAAAGCTGCCATGTTGTAGCACTTTTGTAATCCCCTTGGGATGCCTTGAACAGCTGCAGTGTGCCTGGAGCCCAGGGCTTCCTAGTTTTAAAAATCCTAGCCCTAGGCCTAAGCCTAACAGTAACCCTGGGAAGGTAAATCAGCCTGCTGTTAGGCTTCTTGCCAAGGAAAAAGCCGTGAAAGCAGCCATGTTGTGGCACTTTTGCACTCCCTTTTGGATGCCTTTCACAGCTGCAGTGTGCCTGGAACTCAGGGCTTCCTGATTTTAAAAATCCTAGCCCTAGGCCGAACCCCAACCCTAAGACGAGAAAGGCAAATCAGCCAGGAATTAGGCATGTCCCCAAGGAAAAAGCTGTGGAGGCAGGCATGTTGTGGTACTTTTGCGCTCTTCTTGGCTAGTCCTTCGCAGCTGCTGTGTTCTTGGAACTCAGGGCTTTCTGGTTAATAGAGCCCTTACCCTAGGCGTAACTCAAACCTTAACCCTAGGAAGGAAAATCAACCTATGGTTCGGGATGGTCTCATGGAAATATCAGTGGTGGCAGCCAAGTTGCGTCACTTTTGCGCTCCCCTTGGGATGCCTTTCGCAGCTGCAGTGTGCCTGGAGCCCAGGGCTTCCTGGTTTTAAAAGTCCTAGGCCTAAGCCTAACAGTAACCCTAGGAAGGTAAATCAGCCGGGTATTAGGGTTCTTCCTAAGGGAAAAGCCGTGAAAGCAGCCATGTTGTGGCACTTCTGCACTCCCTTTGGGATGCCTTTGGCATATGAAGTAAGCCTGGAACTCAGGGCTTCCTGGTTAAAGAAATCCGAGCCCTAGGCTGAAGCCTAACCCTAACCCTAGGCAGATATATCAGCCTAGGTATAGGGATGGTGCCAAGGAAAAAGCTGTGAAAGCTGCCATGTTGTAGCACTTTTGTAATCCCCTTGGGATGCCTTGAACAGCTGCAGTGTGCCTGGAGCCCAGGGCTTCCTAGTTTTAAAAATCCTAGCCCTAGGCCTAAGCCTAACAGTAACCCTGGGAAGGTAAATCAGCCTGGTGTTAGGCTTCTTGCCAAGGAAAAAGCCGTGAAAGCAGCCATGTTGTGGCACTTTTGCACTCCCTTTTGGATGCCTTTCACAGCTGCAGTGTGCCTGGAACTCAGGGCTTCCTGATTTTAAAAATCCTAGCCCTAGGCCGAACCCCAACCCTAAGACGAGAAAGGCAAATCAGCCAGGAATTAGGCATGTCCCCAAGGAAAAAGCTGTGGAGGCAGGCATGTTGTGGTACTTTTGCGCTCTTCTTGGCTAGTCCTTCGCAGCTGCTGTGTTCTTGGAACTCAGGGCTTTCTGGTTAATAGAGCCCTTACCCTAGGCGTAACTCAAACCTTAAGCCTAGGAAGGAAAATCAGCCTATGGTTCGGGATGGTCTCATGGAAATATCAGTGGTGGCAGCCAAGTTGCGTCACTTTTGCGCTCCCCTTGGGATGCCTTTCGCAGCTGCAGTGTGCCTGGAGCCCAGGGCTTCCTGGTTTTAAAAGTCCTAGGCCTAAGCCTAACAGTAACCCTAGGAAGGTAAATCAGCCGGGTATTAGGGTTCTTCCTAAGGGAAAAGCCGTGAAAGCAGCCATGTTGTGGCACTTCTGCACTCCCTTTGGGATGCCTTTGGCAGATGAAGTAAGCCTGGAACTCAGGGCTTCCTGGTTAAAGAAATCCAAGCCCTAGGCTGAACCCTAACCCTAACCCTAGGCAGATAAATCAGCCTAGGTATAGGGATGGTGCCAAGGAAAAAGCTGTGAAAGCTGCCATGTTGTAGCACTTTTGTACTCCCCTTGGGATGCCTTGAACAGCTGCAGTGTGCCTGGAGCCCAGGGCTTCCTAGTTTTAAAAATCCTAGCCCTAGGCCTAAGCCTAACAGTGACCCTGGGAAGGTAAATCAGCCTGGTGTTAGGCTTCTTGCCAAGGAAAAAGCCGTGAAAGCAGCCATGTTGTGGCACTTTTGCACTCCCTTTTGGATGCCTTTCACAGCTGCAGTGTGCCTGGAACTCAGGGCTTCCTGATTTTAAAAATCCTAGCCCTAGGCCGAACCCCAACCCTATGACGAGAAAGGCAAATCAGCCAGGAATTAGGCATGTCCCCAAGGAAAAAGCTGTGGAGGCAGGCATGTTGTGGTACTTTTGCGCTCTTCTTGGCTAGTCCTTCGCAGCTGCTGTGTTCTTGGAACTCAGGGCTTTCTGGTTAATAGAGCCCTTACCCTAGGCGTAACTCAAACCTTAACCCTAGGAAGGAAAATCAACCTATGGTTCGGGATGGTCTCATGGAAATATCAGTGGTGGCAGCCAAGTTGCGTCACTTTTGCGCTCCCCTTGGGATGCCTTTCGCAGCTGCAGTGTGCCTGGAGCCCAGGGCTTCCTGGTTTTAAAAGTCCTAGGCCTAAGCCTAACAGTAACCCTAGGAAGGTAAATCAGCCGGGTATTAGGGTTCTTCCTAAGGGAAAAGCCGTGAAAGCAGCCATGTTGTGGCACTTCTGCACTCCCTTTGGGATGCCTTTGGCATATGAAGTAAGCCTGGAACTCAGGGCTTCCTGGTTAAAGAAATCCGAGCCCTAGGCTGAAGCCTAACCCTAACCCTAGGCAGATATATCAGCCTAGGTATAGGGATGGTGCCAAGGAAAAAGCTGTGAAAGCTGCCATGTTGTAGCACTTTTGTAATCCCCTTGGGATGCCTTGAACAGCTGCAGTGTGCCTGGAGCCCAGGGCTTCCTAGTTTTAAAAATCCTAGCCCTAGGCCTAAGCCTAACAGTAACCCTGGGAAGGTAAATCAGCCTGGTGTTAGGCTTCTTGCCAAGGAAAAAGCCGTGAAAGCAGCCATGTTGTGGCACTTTTGCACTCCCTTTTGGATGCCTTTCACAGCTCCAGTGTGCCTGGAACTCAGGGCTTCCTGATTTTAAAAATCCTAGCCCTAGGCCGAACCCCAACCCTAAGACGAGAAAGGCAAATCAGCCAGGAATTAGGCATGTCCCCAAGGAAAAAGCTGTGGAGGCAGGCATGTTGTGGTACTTTTGCGCTCTTCTTGGCTAGTCCTTCGCAGCTGCTGTGTTCTTGGAACTCAGGGCTTTCTGGTTAATAGAGCCCTTACCCTAGGCGTAACTCAAACCTTAAGCCTAGGAAGGAAAATCAGCCTATGGTTCGGGATGGTCTCATGGAAATATCAGTGGTGGCAGCCAAGTTGCGTCACTTTTGCGCTCCCCTTGGGATGCCTTTCGCAGCTGCAGTGTGCCTGGAGCCCAGGGCTTCCTGGTTTTAAAAGTCCTAGGCCTAAGCCTAACAGTAACCCTAGGAAGGTAAATCAGCCGGGTATTAGGGTTCTTCCTAAGGGAAAAGCCGTGAAAGCAGCCATGTTGTGGCACTTCTGCACTCCCTTTGGGATGCCTTTGGCAGATGAAGTAAGCCTGGAACTCAGGGCTTCCTGGTTAAAGAAATCCAAGCCCTAGGCTGAAGCCTAACCCTAACCCTAGGCAGATAAATCAGCCTAGGTATAGGGATGGTGCCAAGGAAAAAGCTGTGAAAGCTGCCATGTTGTTGCACTTTTGTACTCCCCTTGGGATGCCTTGAACAGCTGCAGTGTGTCTGGAGCCCAGGGCTTCCTAGTTTTAAAAATCCTAGCCCTAGGCCTAAGCCTAACAGTAACCCTGGGAAGGTAAATCAGCCTGGTGTTAGGCTTCTTGCCAAGGAAAAAGCCGTGAAAGCAGCCATGTTGTGGCACTTTTGCACTCCCTTTTGGATGCCTTTCACAGCTGCAGTGTGCCTGGAACTCAGGGCTTCCTGATTTTAAAAATCCTAGCCCTAGGCCGAACCCCAACCCTAAGACGAGAAAGGCAAATCAGCCAGGAATTAGGCATGTCCCCAAGGAAAAAGCTGTGGAGGCAGGCATGTTGTGGTACTTTTGCGCTCTTCTTGGCTAGTCCTTCGCAGCTGCTGTGTTCTTGGAACTCAGGGCTTTCTGGTTAATAGAGCCCTTACCCTAGGCGTAACTCAAACCTTAAGCCTAGGAAGGAAAATCAACCTATGGTTCGGGATGGTCTCATGGAAATATCAGTGGTGGCAGCCAAGTTGCGTCACTTTTGCGCTCCCCTTGGGATGCCTTTCGCAGCTGCAGTGTGCCTGGAGCCCAGGGCTTCCTGGTTTTAAAAGTCCTAGGCCTAAGCCTAACAGTAACCCTAGGAAGGTAAATCAGCCGGGTATTAGGGTTCTTCCTAAGGGAAAAGCCGTGAAAGCAGCCATGTTGTGGCACTTCTGCACTCCCTTTGGGATGCCTTTGGCAGATGAAGTAAGCCTGGAACTCAGGGCTTCCTGGTTAAAGAAATCCAAGCCCTAGGCTGAAGCCTAACCCTAACCCTAGGCAGATAAATCAGCCTAGGTATAGGGATGGTGCCAAGGAAAAAGCTGTGAAAGCTGCCATGTTGTAGCACTTTTGTACTCCCCTTGGGATGCCTTGAACAGCTGCAGTGTGTCTGGAGCCCAGGGCTTCCTAGTTTTAAAAATCCTAGCCCTAGGCCTAAGCCTAACAGTAACCCTGGGAAGGTAAATCAGCCTGGTGTTAGGCTTCTTGCCAAGGAAAAAGCCGTGAAAGCAGCCATGTTGTGGCACTTTTGCACTCCCTTTTGGATGCCTTTCACAGCTCCACTGTGCCTGGAACTCAGGGCTTCCTGATTTTAAAAATCCTAGCCCTAGGCCGAACCCCAACCCTAAGACGAGAAAGGCAAATCAGCCAGGAATTAGGCATGTCCCCAAGGAAAAAGCTGTGGAGGCAGGCATGTTGTGCTACTTTTGCGCTCTTCTTGGCTAGTCCTTCGCAGCTGCTGTGTTCTTGGAACTCAGGGCTTTCTGGTTAATAGAGCCCTTACCCTAGGCGTAACTCAAACCTTAACCCTAGGAAGGAAAATCAACCTATGGTTCGGGATGGTCTCATGGAAATATCAGTGGTGGCAGCCAAGTTGCGTCACTTTTGCGCTCCCCTTGGGATGCCTTTCGCAGCTGCAGTGTGCCTGGAGCCCAGGGCTTCCTGGTTTTAAAAGTCCTAGGCCTAAGCCTAACAGTAACCCTAGGAAGGTAAATCAGCCGGGTATTAGGGTTCTTCCTAAGGGAAAAGCCGTGAAAGCAGCCATGTTGTGGCACTTCTGCACTCCCTTTGGGATGCCTTTGGCAGATGAAGTAAGCCTGGAACTCAGGGCTTCCTGGTTAAAGAAATCCGAGCCCTAGGCTGAAGCCTAACCCTAACCCTAGGCAGATATATCAGCCTAGGTATAGGGATGGTGCCAAGGAAAAAGCTGTGAAAGCTGCCATGTTGTAGCACTTTTGTAATCCCCTTGGGATGCCTTGAACAGCTGCAGTGTGTCTGGAGCCCAGGGCTTCCTAGTTTTAAAAATCCTAGCCCTAGGCCTAAGCCTAACAGTAACCCTGGGAAGGTAAATCAGCCTGGTGTTAGGCTTCTTGCCAAGGAAAAAGCCGTGAAAGCAGCCATGTTGTGGCACTTTTGCACTCCCTTTTGGATGCCTTTCACAGCTGCAGTGTGCCTGGAACTCAGGGCTTCCTGATTTTAAAAATCCTAGCCCTAGGCCGAACCCCAACCCTAAGACGAGAAAGGCAAATCAGCCAGGAATTAGGCATGTTCCCAAGGAAACAGCTGTAGAGGCAGGCATGTTGTGCTACTTTTGCGCTCTTCTTGGCTAGTCCTTCGCAGCTGCTGTGTTCTTGGAACTCAGGGCTTTCTGGTTAATAGAGCCCTTACCCTAGGCGTAACTCAAACCTTAACCCTAGGAAGGAAAATCAGCCTATGGTTCGGGATGGTCTCATGGAAATATCAGTGGTGGCAGCCAAGTTGCGTCACTTTTGCGCTCCCCTTGGGATGCCTTTCGCAGCTGCAGTGTGCCTGGAGCCCAGGGCTTCCTGGTTTTAAAAGTCCTAGGCCTAAGCCTAACAGTAACCCTAGGAAGGTAAATCAGCCGGGTATTAGGGTTCTTCCTAAGGGAAAAGCCGTGAAAGCAGCCATGTTGTGGCACTTCTGCACTCCCTTTGGGATGCCTTTGGCATATGAAGTAAGCCTGGAACTCAGGGCTTCCTGGTTAAAGAAATCCGAGCCCTAGGCTGAAGCCTAACCCTAACCCTAGGCAGATATATCAGCCTAGGTATAGGGATGGTGCCAAGGAAAAAGCTGTGAAAGCTGCCATGTTGTAGCACTTTTGTAATCCCCTTGGGATGCCTTGAACAGCTGCAGTGTGCCTGGAGCCCAGGGCTTCCTAGTTTTAAAAATCCTAGCCCTAGGCCTAAGCCTAACAGTAACCCTGGGAAGGTAAATCAGCCTGGTGTTAGGCTTCTTGCCAAGGAAAAAGCCGTGAAAGCAGCCATGTTGTGGCACTTTTGCACTCCCTTTTGGATGCCTTTCACAGCTGCAGTGTGCCTGGAACTCAGGGCTTCCTGATTTTAAAAATCCTAGCCCTAGGCCGAACCCCAACCCTAAGACGAGAAAGGCAAATCAGCCAGGAATTAGGCATGTCCCCAAGGAAAAAGCTGTGGAGGCAGGCATGTTGTGGTACTTTTGCGCTCTTCTTGGCTAGTCCTTCGCAGCTGCTGTGTTCTTGGAACTCAGGGCTTTCTGGTTAATAGAGCCCTTACCCTAGGCGTAACTCAAACCTTAAGCCTAGGAAGGAAAATCAGCCTATGGTTCGGGATGGTCTCATGGAAATATCAGTGGTGGCAGCCAAGTTGCGTCACTTTTGCGCTCCCCTTGGGATGCCTTTCGCAGCTGCAGTGTGCCTGGAGCCCAGGGCTTCCTGGTTTTAAAAGTCCTAGGCCTAAGCCTAACAGTAACCCTAGGAAGGTAAATCAGCCGGGTATTAGGGTTCTTCCTAAGGGAAAAGCCGTGAAAGCAGCCATGTTGTGGCACTTCTGCACTCCCTTTGGGATGCCTTTGGCAGATGAAGTAAGCCTGGAACTCAGGGCTTCCTGGTTAAAGAAATCCAAGCCCTAGGCTGAAGCCTAACCCTAACCCTAGGCAGATAAATCAGCCTAGGTATAGGGATGGTGCCAAGGAAAAAGCTGTGAAAGCTGCCATGTTGTTGCACTTTTGTACTCCCCTTGGGATGCCTTGAACAGCTGCAGTGTGTCTGGAGCCCAGGGCTTCCTAGTTTTAAAAATCCTAGCCCTAGGCCTAAGCCTAACAGTAACCCTGGGAAGGTAAATCAGCCTGGTGTTAGGCTTCTTGCCAAGGAAAAAGCCGTGAAAGCAGCCATGTTGTGGCACTTTTGCACTCCCTTTTGGATGCCTTTCACAGCTGCAGTGTGCCTGGAACTCAGGGCTTCCTGATTTTAAAAATCCTAGCCCTAGGCCGAACCCCAACCCTAAGACGAGAAAGGCAAATCAGCCAGGAATTAGGCATGTCCCCAAGGAAAAAGCTGTGGAGGCAGGCATGTTGTGGTACTTTTGCGCTCTTCTTGGCTAGTCCTTCGCAGCTGCTGTGTTCTTGGAACTCAGGGCTTTCTGGTTAATAGAGCCCTTACCCTAGGCGTAACTCAAACCTTAAGCCTAGGAAGGAAAATCAACCTATGGTTCGGGATGGTCTCATGGAAATATCAGTGGTGGCAGCCAAGTTGCGTCACTTTTGCGCTCCCCTTGGGATGCCTTTCGCAGCTGCAGTGTGCCTGGAGCCCAGGGCTTCCTGGTTTTAAAAGTCCTAGGCCTAAGCCTAACAGTAACCCTAGGAAGGTAAATCAGCCGGGTATTAGGGTTCTTCCTAAGGGAAAAGCCGTGAAAGCAGCCATGTTGTGGCACTTCTGCACTCCCTTTGGGATGCCTTTGGCAGATGAAGTAAGCCTGGAACTCAGGGCTTCCTGGTTAAAGAAATCCAAGCCCTAGGCTGAAGCCTAACCCTAACCCTAGGCAGATAAATCAGCCTAGGTATAGGGATGGTGCCAAGGAAAAAGCTGTGAAAGCTGCCATGTTGTAGCACTTTTGTACTCCCCTTGGGATGCCTTGAACAGCTGCAGTGTGTCTGGAGCCCAGGGCTTCCTAGTTTTAAAAATCCTAGCCCTAGGCCTAAGCCTAACAGTAACCCTGGGAAGGTAAATCAGCCTGCTGTTAGGCTTCTTGCCAAGGAAAAAGCCGTGAAAGCAGCCATGTTGTGGCACTTTTGCACTCCCTTTTGGATGCCTTTCACAGCTGCAGTGTGCCTGGAACTCAGGGCTTCCTGATTTTAAAAATCCTAGCCCTAGGCCGAACCCCAACCCTAAGACGAGAAAGGCAAATCAGCCAGGAATTAGGCATGTCCCCAAGGAAAAAGCTGTGGAGGCAGGCATGTTGTGCTACTTTTGCGCTCTTCTTGGCTAGTCCTTCGCAGCTGCTGTGTTCTTGGAACTCAGGGCTTTCTGGTTAATAGAGCCCTTACCCTAGGCGTAACTCAAACCTTAACCCTAGGAAGGAAAATCAACCTATGGTTCGGGATGGTCTCATGGAAATATCAGTGGTGGCAGCCAAGTTGCGTCACTTTTGCGCTCCCCTTGGGATGCCTTTCGCAGCTGCAGTGTGCCTGGAGCCCAGGGCTTCCTGGTTTTAAAAGTCCTAGGCCTAAGCCTAACAGTAACCCTAGGAAGGTAAATCAGCCGGGTATTAGGGTTCTTCCTAAGGGAAAAGCCGTGAAAGCAGCCATGTTGTGGCACTTCTGCACTCCCTTTGGGATGCCTTTGGCAGATGAAGTAAGCCTGGAACTCAGGGCTTCCTGGTTAAAGAAATCCGAGCCCTAGGCTGAAGCCTAACCCTAACCCTAGGCAGATATATCAGCCTAGGTATAGGGATGGTGCCAAGGAAAAAGCTGTGAAAGCTGCCATGTTGTAGCACTTTTGTAATCCCCTTGGGATGCCTTGAACAGCTGCAGTGTGTCTGGAGCCCAGGGCTTCCTAGTTTTAAAAATCCTAGCCCTAGGCCTAAGCCTAACAGTAACCCTGGGAAGGTAAATCAGCCTGGTGTTAGGCTTCTTGCCAAGGAAAAAGCCGTGAAAGCAGCCATGTTGTGGCACTTTTGCACTCCCTTTTGGATGCCTTTCACAGCTGCAGTGTGCCTGGAACTCAGGGCTTCCTGATTTTAAAAATCCTAGCCCTAGGCCGAACCCCAACCCTAAGACGAGAAAGGCAAATCAGCCAGGAATTAGGCATGTTCCCAAGGAAACAGCTGTAGAGGCAGGCATGTTGTGCTACTTTTGCGCTCTTCTTGGCTAGTCCTTCGCAGCTGCTGTGTTCTTGGAACTCAGGGCTTTCTGGTTAATAGAGCCCTTACCCTAGGCGTAACTCAAACCTTAACCCTAGGAAGGAAAATCAGCCTATGGTTCGGGATGGTCTCATGGAAATATCAGTGGTGGCAGCCAAGTTGCGTCACTTTTGCGCTCCCCTTGGGATGCCTTTCGCAGCTGCAGTGTGCCTGGAGCCCAGGGCTTCCTGGTTTTAAAAGTCCTAGACCTAAGCCTAACAGTAACCCTAGGAAGGTAAATCAGCCGGGTATTAGGGTTCTTCCTAAGGGAAAAGCCGTGAAAGCAGCCATGTTGTGGCACTTCTGCACTCCCTTTGGGATGCCTTTGGCAGATGAAGTAAGCCTGGAACTCAGGGCTTCCTGGTTAAAGAAATCCGAGCCCTAGGCTGAAGCCTAACCCTAACCCTAGGCAGATAAATCAGCCTAGGTATAGGGATGGTGCCAAGGAAAAAGCTGTGAAAGCTGCCATGTTGTTGCACTTTTGTACTCCCCTTGGGATGCCTTGAACAGCTGCAGTGTGCCTGGAGCCCAGGGCTTCCTAGTTTTAAAAATCCTAGCCCTAGGCCTAAGCCTAACAGTAACCCTGGGAAGGTAAATCAGCCTGGTGTTAGGCTTCTTGCCAAGGAAAAAGCCGTGAAAGCAGCCATGTTGTGGCACTTTTGCACTCCCTTTTGGATGCCTTTCACAGCTGCAGTGTGCCTGGAACTCAGGGCTTCCTGATTTTAAAAATCCTAGCCCTAGGCCGAACCCCAACCCTAAGACGAGAAAGGCAAATCAGCCAGGAATTAGGCATGTCCCCAAGGAAAAAGCTGTGGAGGCAGGCATGTTGTGCTACTTTTGCGCTCTTCTTGGCTAGTCCTTCGCAGCTGCTGTGTTCTTGGAACTCAGGGCTTTCTGGTTAATAGAGCCCTTACCCTAGGCGTAACTCAAACCTTAACCCTAGGAAGGAAAATCAGCCTATGGTTCGGGATGGTCTCATGGAAATATCAGTGGTGGCAGCCAAGTTGCGTCACTTTTGCGCTCCCCTTGGGATGCCTTTCGCAGCTGCAGTGTGCCTGGAGCCCAGGGCTTCCTGGTTTTAAAAGTCCTAGGCCTAAGCCTAACAGTAACCCTAGGAAGGTAAATCAGCCGGGTATTAGGGTTCTTCCTAAGGGAAAAGCCGTGAAAGCAGCCATGTTGTGGCACTTCTGCACTCCCTTTGGGATGCCTTTGGCAGATGAAGTAAGCCTGGAACTCAGGGCTTCCTGGTTAAAGAAATCCGAGCCCTAGGCTGAAGCCTAACCCTAAACCTAGGCAGATATATCAGCCTAGGTATAGGGATGGTGCCAAGGAAAAAGCTGTGAAAGCTGCCATGTTGTAGCACTTTTGTAATCCCCTTGGGATGCCTTGAACAGCTGCAGTGTGCCTGGAGCCCAGGGCTTCCTAGTTTTAAAAATCCTAGCCCTAGGCCTAAGCCTAACAGTAACCCTGGCAAGGTAAATCAGCCTGGTGTTAGGCTTCTTGCCAAGGAAAAAGCCGTGAAAGCAGCCATGTTGTGGCACTTTTGCACTCCCTTTTGGATGCCTTTCACAGCTGCAGTGTGCCTGGAACTCAGGGCTTCCTGATTTTAAAAATCCTAGCCCTAGGCCGAACCCCAACCCTAAGACGAGAAAGGCAAATCAGCCAGGAATTAGGCATGTCCCCAAGGAAAAAGCTGTGGAGGCAGGCATGTTGTGGTACTTTTGCGCTCTTCTTGGCTAGTCCTTCGCAGCTGCTGTGTTCTTGGAACTCAGGGCTTTCTGGTTAATAGACCCTTACCCTAGGCGTAACTCAAACCTTAAGCCTAGGAAGGAAAATCAGCCTATGGTTCGGGATGGTCTCATGGAAATATCAGTGGTGGCAGCCAAGTTGCGTCACTTTTGCGCTCCCCTTGGGATGCCTTTCGCAGCTGCAGTGTGCCTGGAGCCCAGGGCTTCCTGGTTTTAAAAGTCCTAGGCCTAAGCCTAACAGTAACCCTAGGAAGGTAAATCAGCCGGGTATTAGGGTTCTTCCTAAGGGAAAAGCCGTGAAAGCAGCCATGTTGTGGCACTTCTGCACTCCCTTTGGGATGCCTTTGGCAGATGAAGTAAGCCTGGAACTCAGGGCTTCCTGGTTAAAGAAATCCGAGCCCTAGGCTGAAGCCTAACCCTAACCCTAGGCAGATAAATCAGCCTAGGTATAGGGATGGTGCCAAGGAAAAAGCTGTGAAAGCTGCCATGTTGTAGCACTTTTGTAATCCCCTTGGGATGCCTTGAACAGCTGCAGTGTGTCTGGAGCCCAGGGCTTCCTAGTTTTAAAAATCCTAGCCCTAGGCCTAAGCCTAACAGTAACCCTGGGAAGGTAAATCAGCCTGGTGTTAGGCTTCTTGCCAAGGAAAAAGCCGTGAAAGCAGCCATGTTGTGGCACTTTTGCACTCCCTTTTGGATGCCTTTCACAGCTCCACTGTGCCTGGAACTCAGGGCTTCCTGATTTTAAAAATCCTAGCCCTAGGCCGAACCCCAACCCTAAGACGAGAAAGGCAAATCAGCCAGGAATTAGGCATGTTCCCAAGGAAAAAGCTGTGGAGGCAGGCATGTTGTGGTACTTTTGCGCTCTTCTTGGCTAGTCCTTCGCAGCTGCTGTGTTCTTGGAACTCAGGGCTTTCTGGTTAATAGAGCCCTTACCCTAGGCGTAACTCAAACCTTAAGCCTAGGAAGGAAAATCAGCCTATGGTTCGGGATGGTCTCATGGAAATATCAGTGGTGGCAGCCAAGTTGCGTCACTTTTGCGCTCCCCTTGGGATGCCTTTCGCAGCTGCAGTGTGCCTGGAGCCCAGGGCTTCCTGGTTTTAAAAGTCCTAGACCTAAGCCTAACAGTAACCCTAGGAAGGTAAATCAGCCGGGTATTAGGGTTCTTCCTAAGGGAAAAGCCGTGAAAGCAGCCATGTTGTGGCACTTCTGCACTCCCTTTGGGATGCCTTTGGCAGATGAAGTAAGCCTGGAACTCAGGGCTTCCTGGTTAAAGAAATCCGAGCCCTAGGCTGAAGCCTAACCCTAACCCTAGGCAGATAAATCAGCCTAGGTATAGGGATGGTGCCAAGGAAAAAGCTGTGAAAGCTGCCATGTTGTTGCACTTTTGTACTCCCCTTGGGATGCCTTGAACAGCTGCAGTGTGCCTGGAGCCCAGGGCTTCCTAGTTTTAAAAATCCTAGCCCTAGGCCTAAGCCTAACAGTAACCCTGGGAAGGTAAATCAGCCTGGTGTTAGGCTTCTTGCCAAGGAAAAAGCCGTGAAAGCAGCCATGTTGTGGCACTTTTGCACTCCCTTTTGGATGCCTTTCACAGCTGCAGTGTGCCTGGAACTCAGGGCTTCCTGATTTTAAAAATCCTAGCCCTAGGCCGAACCCCAACCCTAAGACGAGAAAGGCAAATCAGCCAGGAATTAGGCATGTCCCCAAGGAAAAAGCTGTGGAGGCAGGCATGTTGTGGTACTTTTGCGCTCTTCTTGGCTAGTCCTTCGCAGCTGCTGTGTTCTTGGAACTCAGGGCTTTCTGGTTAATAGACCCTTACCCTAGGCGTAACTCAAACCTTAACCCTAGGAAGCAAAATCAGCCTATGGTTCGGGATGGTCTCATGGAAATATCAGTGGTGGCAGCCAAGTTGCGTCACTTTTGCGCTCCCCTTGGGATGCCTTTCGCAGCTGCAGTGTGCCTGGAGCCCAGGGCTTCCTGGTTTTAAAAGTCCTAGGCCTAAGCCTAACAGTAACCCTAGGAAGGTAAATCAGCCGGGTATTAGGGTTCTTCCTAAGGGAAAAGCCGTGAAAGCAGCCATGTTGTGGCACTTCTGCACTCCCTTTGGGATGCCTTTGGCATATGAAGTAAGCCTGGAACTCAGGGCTTCCTGGTTAAAGAAATCCGAGCCCTAGGCTGAAGCCTAACCCTAACCCTAGGCAGATATATCAGCCTAGGTATAGGGATGGTGCCAAGGAAAAAGCTGTGAAAGCTGCCATGTTGTAGCACTTTTGTAATCCCCTTGGGATGCCTTGAACAGCTGCAGTGTGCCTGGAGCCCAGGGCTTCCTAGTTTTAAAAATCCTAGCCCTAGGCCTAAGCCTAACAGTAACCCTGGGAAGGTAAATCAGCCTGCTGTTAGGCTTCTTGCCAAGGAAAAAGCCGTGAAAGCAGCCATGTTGTGGCACTTTTGCACTCCCTTTTGGATGCCTTTCACAGCTGCAGTGTGCCTGGAACTCAGGGCTTCCTGATTTTAAAAATCCTAGCCCTAGGCCGAACCCCAACCCTAAGACGAGAAAGGCAAATCAGCCAGGAATTAGGCATGTCCCCAAGGAAAAAGCTGTGGAGGCAGGCATGTTGTGGTACTTTTGCGCTCTTCTTGGCTAGTCCTTCGCAGCTGCTGTGTTCTTGGAACTCAGGGCTTTCTGGTTAATAGAGCCCTTACCCTAGGCGTAACTCAAACCTTAAGCCTAGGAAGGAAAATCAGCCTATGGTTCGGGATGGTCTCATGGAAATATCAGTGGTGGCAGCCAAGTTGCGTCACTTTTGCGCTCCCCTTGGGATGCCTTTCGCAGCTGCAGTGTGCCTGGAGCCCAGGGCTTCCTGGTTTTAAAAGTCCTAGACCTAAGCCTAACAGTAACCCTAGGAAGGTAAATCAGCCGGGTATTAGGGTTCTTCCTAAGGGAAAAGCCGTGAAAGCAGCCATGTTGTGGCACTTCTGCACTCCCTTTGGGATGCCTTTGGCAGATGAAGTAAGCCTGGAACTCAGGGCTTCCTGGTTAAAGAAATCCGAGCCCTAGGCTGAAGCCTAACCCTAAGCCTAGGCAGATAAATCAGCCTAGGTATAGGGATGGTGCCAAGGAAAAAGCTGTGAAAGCTGCCATGTTGTTGCACTTTTGTACTCCCCTTGGGATGCCTTGAACAGCTGCAGTGTGCCTGGAGCCCAGGGCTTCCTAGTTTTAAAAATCCTAGCCCTAGGCCTAAGCCTAACAGTAACCCTGGGAAGGTAAATCAGCCTGGTGTTAGGCTTCTTGCCAAGGAAAAAGCCGTGAAAGCAGCCATGTTGTGGCACTTTTGCACTCCCTTTTGGATGCCTTTCACAGCTGCAGTGTGCCTGGAACTCAGGGCTTCCTGATTTTAAAAATCCTAGCCCTAGGCCGAACCCCAACCCTAAGACGAGAAAGGCAAATCAGCCAGGAATTAGGCATGTCCCCAAGGAAAAAGCTGTGGAGGCAGGCATGTTGTGGTACTTTTGCGCTCTTCTTGGCTAGTCCTTCGCAGCTGCTGTGTTCTTGGAACTCAGGGCTTTCTGGTTAATAGAGCCCTTACCCTAGGCGTAACTCAAACCTTAACCCTAGGAAGGAAAATCAGCCTATGGTTCGGGATGGTCTCATGGAAATATCAGTGGTGGCAGCCAAGTTGCGTCACTTTTGCGCTCCCCTTGGGATGCCTTTCGCAGCTGCAGTGTGCCTGGAGCCCAGGGCTTCCTGGTTTTAAAAGTCCTAGGCCTAAGCCTAACAGTAACCCTAGGAAGGTAAATCAGCCGGGTATTAGGGTTCTTCCTAAGGGAAAAGCCGTGAAAGCAGCCATGTTGTGGCACTTCTGCACTCCCTTTGGGATGCCTTTGGCATATGAAGTAAGCCTGGAACTCAGGGCTTCCTGGTTAAAGAAATCCGAGCCCTAGGCTGAAGCCTAACCCTAACCCTAGGCAGATATATCAGCCTAGGTATAGGGATGGTGCCAAGGAAAAAGCTGTGAAAGCTGCCATGTTGTAGCACTTTTGTAATCCCCTTGGGATGCCTTGAACAGCTGCAGTGTGCCTGGAGCCCAGGGCTTCCTAGTTTTAAAAATCCTAGCCCTAGGCCTAAGCCTAACAGTAACCCTGGGAAGGTAAATCAGCCTGCTGTTAGGCTTCTTGCCAAGGAAAAAGCCGTGAAAGCAGCCATGTTGTGGCACTTTTGCACTCCCTTTTGGATGCCTTTCACAGCTGCAGTGTGCCTGGAACTCAGGGCTTCCTGATTTTAAAAATCCTAGCCCTAGGCCGAACCCCAACCCTAAGACGAGAAAGGCAAATCAGCCAGGAATTAGGCATGTCCCCAAGGAAAAAGCTGTGGAGGCAGGCATGTTGTGGTACTTTTGCGCTCTTCTTGGCTAGTCCTTCGCAGCTGCTGTGTTCTTGGAACTCAGGGCTTTCTGGTTAATAGAGCCCTTACCCTAGGCGTAACTCAAACCTTAAGCCTAGGAAGGAAAATCAGCCTATGGTTCGGGATGGTCTCATGGAAATATCAGTGGTGGCAGCCAAGTTGCGTCACTTTTGCGCTCCCCTTGGGATGCCTTTCGCAGCTGCAGTGTGCCTGGAGCCCAGGGCTTCCTGGTTTTAAAAGTCCTAGACCTAAGCCTAACAGTAACCCTAGGAAGGTAAATCAGCCGGGTATTAGGGTTCTTCCTAAGGGAAAAGCCGTGAAAGCAGCCATGTTGTGGCACTTCTGCACTCCCTTTGGGATGCCTTTGGCAGATGAAGTAAGCCTGGAACTCAGGGCTTCCTGGTTAAAGAAATCCGAGCCCTAGGCTGAAGCCTAACCCTAACCCTAGGCAGATAAATCAGCCTAGGTATAGGGATGGTGCCAAGGAAAAAGCTGTGAAAGCTGCCATGTTGTTGCACTTTTGTACTCCCCTTGGGATGCCTTGAACAGTTGCAGTGTGTCTGGAGCCCAGGGCTTCCTAGTTTTAAAAATCCTAGCCCTAGGCCTAAGCCTAACAGTAACCCTGGGAAGGTAAATCAGCCTGCTGTTAGGCTTCTTGCCAAGGAAAAAGCCGTGAAAGCAGCCATGTTGTGGCACTTTTGCACTCCCTTTTGGATGCCTTTCACAGCTGCAGTGTGCCTGGAACTCAGGGCTTCCTGATTTTAAAAATCCTAGCCCTAGGCCGAACCCCAACCCTAAGACGAGAAAGGCAAATCAGCCAGGAATTAGGCATGTCCCCAAGGAAAAAGCTGTGGAGGCAGGCATGTTGTGGTACTTTTGCGCTCTTCTTGGCTAGTCCTTCGCAGCTGCTGTGTTCTTGGAACTCAGGGCTTTCTGGTTAATAGAGCCCTTACCCTAGGCGTAACTCAAACCTTAAGCCTAGGAAGGAAAATCAGCCTATGGTTCGGGATGGTCTCATGGAAATATCAGTGGTGGCAGCCAAGTTGCGTCACTTTTGCGCTCCCCTTGGGATGCCTTTCTCAGCTGCAGTGTGCCTGGAGCCCAGGGCTTCCTGGTTTTAAAAGTCCTAGACCTAAGCCTAACAGTAACCCTAGGAAGGTAAATCAGCCGGGTATTAGGGTTCTTCCTAAGGGAAAAGCCGTGAAAGCAGCCATGTTGTGGCACTTCTGCACTCCCTTTGGGATGCCTTTGGCAGATGAAGTAAGCCTGGAACTCAGGGCTTCCTGGTTAAAGAAATCCGAGCCCTAGGCTGAAGCCTAACCCTAACCCTAGGCAGATAAATCAGCCTAGGTATAGGGATGGTGCCAAGGAAAAAGCTGTGAAAGCTGCCATGTTGTAGCACTTTTGTACTCCCCTTGGGATGCCTTGAACAGCTGCAGTGTGTCTGGAGCCCAGGGCTTCCTAGTTTTAAAAATCCTAGCCCTAGGCCTAAGCCTAACAGTAACCCTGGGAAGGTAAATCAGCCTGCTGTTAGGCTTCTTGCCAAGGAAAAAGCCGTGAAAGCAGCCATGTTGTGGCACTTTTGCACTCCCTTTTGGATGCCTTTCACAGCTGCAGTGTGCCTGGAACTCAGGGCTTCCTGATTTTAAAAATCCTAGCCCTAGGCCGAACCCCAACCCTAAGACGAGAAAGGCAAATCAGCCAGGAATTAGGCATGTCCCCAAGGAAAAAGCTGTGGAGGCAGGCATGTTGTGGTACTTTTGCGCTCTTCTTGGCTAGTCCTTCGCAGCTGCTGTGTTCTTGGAACTCAGGGCTTTCTGGTTAATAGAGCCCTTACCCTAGGCGTAACTCAAACCTTAACCCTAGGAAGGAAAATCAACCTATGGTTCGGGATGGTCTCATGGAAATATCAGTGGTGGCAGCCAAGTTGCGTCACTTTTGCGCTCCCCTTGGGATGCCTTTCGCAGCTGCAGTGTGCCTGGAGCCCAGGGCTTCCTGGTTTTAAAAGTCCTAGGCCTAAGCCTAACAGTAACCCTAGGAAGGTAAATCAGCCGGGTATTAGGGTTCTTCCTAAGGGAAAAGCCGTGAAAGCAGCCATGTTGTGGCACTTCTGCACTCCCTTTGGGATGCCTTTGGCATATGAAGTAAGCCTGGAACTCAGGGCTTCCTGGTTAAAGAAATCCGAGCCCTAGGCTGAAGCCTAACCCTAACCCTAGGCAGATATATCAGCCTAGGTATAGGGATGGTGCCAAGGAAAAAGCTGTGAAAGCTGCCATGTTGTAGCACTTTTGTAATCCCCTTGGGATGCCTTGAACAGCTGCAGTGTGCCTGGAGCCCAGGGCTTCCTAGTTTTAAAAATCCTAGCCCTAGGCCTAAGCCTAACAGTAACCCTGGGAAGGTAAATCAGCCTGGTGTTAGGCTTCTTGCCAAGGAAAAAGCCGTGAAAGCAGCCATGTTGTGGCACTTTTGCACTCCCTTTTGGATGCCTTTCACAGCTGCAGTGTGCCTGGAACTCAGGGCTTCCTGATTTTAAAAATCCTAGCCCTAGGCCGAACCCCAACCCTAAGACGAGAAAGGCAAATCAGCCAGGAATTAGGCATGTCCCCAAGGAAAAAGCTGTGGAGGCAGGCATGTTGTGGTACTTTTGCGCTCTTCTTGGCTAGTCCTTCGCAGCTGCTGTGTTCTTGGAACTCAGGGCTTTCTGGTTAATAGAGCCCTTACCCTAGGCGTAACTCAAACCTTAAGCCTAGGAAGGAAAATCAGCCTATGGTTCGGGATGGTCTCATGGAAATATCAGTGGTGGCAGCCAAGTTGCGTCACTTTTGCGCTCCCCTTGGGATGCCTTTCGCAGCTGCAGTGTGCCTGGAGCCCAGGGCTTCCTGGTTTTAAAAGTCCTAGGCCTAAGCCTAACAGTAACCCTAGGAAGGTAAATCAGCCGGGTATTAGGGTTCTTCCTAAGGGAAAAGCCGTGAAAGCAGCCATGTTGTGGCACTTCTGCACTCCCTTTGGGATGCCTTTGGCAGATGAAGTAAGCCTGGAACTCAGGGCTTCCTGGTTAAAGAAATCCAAGCCCTAGGCTGAACCCTAACCCTAACCCTAGGCAGATAAATCAGCCTAGGTATAGGGATGGTGCCAAGGAAAAAGCTGTGAAAGCTGCCATGTTGTAGCACTTTTGTACTCCCCTTGGGATGCCTTGAACAGCTGCAGTGTGCCTGGAGCCCAGGGCTTCCTAGTTTTAAAAATCCTAGCCCTAGGCCTAAGCCTAACAGTAACCCTGGGAAGGTAAATCAGCCTGGTGTTAGGCTTCTTGCCAAGGAAAAAGCCGTGAAAGCAGCCATGTTGTGGCACTTTTGCACTCCCTTTTGGATGCCTTTCACAGCTGCAGTGTGCCTGGAACTCAGGGCTTCCTGATTTTAAAAATCCTAGCCCTAGGCCGAACCCCAACCCTATGACGAGAAAGGCAAATCAGCCAGGAATTAGGCATGTCCCCAAGGAAAAAGCTGTGGAGGCAGGCATGTTGTGGTACTTTTGCGCTCTTCTTGGCTAGTCCTTCGCAGCTGCTGTGTTCTTGGAACTCAGGGCTTTCTGGTTAATAGAGCCCTTACCCTAGGCGTAACTCAAACCTTAACCCTAGGAAGGAAAATCAACCTATGGTTCGGGATGGTCTCATGGAAATATCAGTGGTGGCAGCCAAGTTGCGTCACTTTTGCGCTCCCCTTGGGATGCCTTTCGCAGCTGCAGTGTGCCTGGAGCCCAGGGCTTCCTGGTTTTAAAAGTCCTAGGCCTAAGCCTAACAGTAACCCTAGGAAGGTAAATCAGCCGGGTATTAGGGTTCTTCCTAAGGGAAAAGCCGTGAAAGCAGCCATGTTGTGGCACTTCTGCACTCCCTTTGGGATGCCTTTGGCATATGAAGTAAGCCTGGAACTCAGGGCTTCCTGGTTAAAGAAATCCGAGCCCTAGGCTGAAGCCTAACCCTAACCCTAGGCAGATATATCAGCCTAGGTATAGGGATGGTGCCAAGGAAAAAGCTGTGAAAGCTGCCATGTTGTAGCACTTTTGTAATCCCCTTGGGATGCCTTGAACAGCTGCAGTGTGCCTGGAGCCCAGGGCTTCCTAGTTTTAAAAATCCTAGCCCTAGGCCTAAGCCTAACAGTAACCCTGGGAAGGTAAATCAGCCTGGTGTTAGGCTTCTTGCCAAGGAAAAAGCCGTGAAAGCAGCCATGTTGTGGCACTTTTGCACTCCCTTTTGGATGCCTTTCACAGCTGCAGTGTGCCTGGAACTCAGGGCTTCCTGATTTTAAAAATCCTAGCCCTAGGCCGAACCCCAACCCTAAGACGAGAAAGGCAAATCAGCCAGGAATTAGGCATGTCCCCAAGGAAAAAGCTGTGGAGGCAGGCATGTTGTGGTACTTTTGCGCTCTTCTTGGCTAGTCCTTCGCAGCTGCTGTGTTCTTGGAACTCAGGGCTTTCTGGTTAATAGAGCTCTTACCCTAGGCGTAACTCAAACCTTAAGCCTAGGAAGGAAAATCAGCCTATGGTTCGGGATGGTCTCATGGAAATATCAGTGGTGGCAGCCAAGTTGCGTCACTTTTGCGCTCCCCTTGGGATGCCTTTCGCAGCTGCAGTGTGCCTGGAGCCCAGGGCTTCCTGGTTTTAAAAGTCCTAGGCCTAAGCCTAACAGTAACCCTAGGAAGGTAAATCAGCCGGGTATTAGGGTTCTTCCTAAGGGAAAAGCCGTGAAAGCAGCCATGTTGTGGCACTTCTGCACTCCCTTTGGGATGCCTTTGGCAGATGAAGTAAGCCTGGAACTCAGGGCTTCCTGGTTAAAGAAATCCAAGCCCTAGGCTGAACCCTAACCCTAACCCTAGGCAGATAAATCAGCCTAGGTATAGGGATGGTGCCAAGGAAAAAGCTGTGAAAGCTGCCATGTTGTAGCACTTTTGTACTCCCCTTGGGATGCCTTGAACAGCTGCAGTGTGCCTGGAGCCCAGGGCTTCCTAGTTTTAAAAATCCTAGCCCTAGGCCTAAGCCTAACAGTAACCCTGGGAAGGTAAATCAGCCTGGTGTTAGGCTTCTTGCCAAGGAAAAAGCCGTGAAAGCAGCCATGTTGTGGCACTTTTGCACTCCCTTTTGGATGCCTTTCACAGCTGCAGTGTGCCTGGAACTCAGGGCTTCCTGATTTTAAAAATCCTAGCCCTAGGCCGAACCCCAACCCTATGACGAGAAAGGCAAATCAGCCAGGAATTAGGCATGTCCCCAAGGAAAAAGCTGTGGAGGCAGGCATGTTGTGGTACTTTTGCGCTCTTCTTGGCTAGTCCTTCGCAGCTGCTGTGTTCTTGGAACTCAGGGCTTTCTGGTTAATAGAGCCCTTACCCTAGGCGTAACTCAAACCTTAACCCTAGGAAGGAAAATCAACCTATGTTTCGGGATGGTCTCATGGAAATATCAGTGGTGGCATCCAAGTTGCGTCACTTTTGCGCTCCCCTTGGGATGCCTTTCGCAGCTGCAGTGTGCCTGGAGCCCAGGGCTTCCTGGTTTTAAAAGTCCTAGGCCTAAGCCTAACAGTAACCCTAGGAAGGTAAATCAGCCGGGTATTAGGGTTCTTCGTAAGGGAAAAGCCGTGAAAGCAGCCATGTTGTGGCACTTCTGCACTCCCTTTGGGATGCCTTTGGCAGATGAAGTAAGCCTGGAACTCAGGGCTTCCTGGTTAAAGAAATCCGAGCCCTAGGCTGAAGCCTAACCCTAACCCTAGGCAGATAAATCAGCCTAGGTATAGGGATGGTGCCAAGGAAAAAGCTGTGAAAGCTGCCATGTTGTAGCACTTTTGTACTCCCCTTGGGATGCCTTGAACAGCTGCAGTGTGTCTGGAGCCCAGGGCTTCCTAGTTTTAAAAATCCTAGCCCTAGGCCTAAGCCTAACAGTAACCCTGGGAAGGTAAATCAGCCTGCTGTTAGGCTTCTTGCCAAGGAAAAAGCCGTGAAAGCAGCCTTGTTGTGGCACTTTTGCACTCCCTTTTGGATGCCTTTCACAGCTGCAGTGTGCCTGGAACTCAGGGCTTCCTGATTTTAAAAATCCTAGCCCTAGGCCGAACCCCAACCCTAAGACGAGAAAGGCAAATCAGCCAGGAATTAGGCATGTCCCCAAGGAAAAAGCTGTGGAGGCAGGCATGTTGTGGTACTTTTGCGCTCTTCTTGGCTAGTCCTTCGCAGCTGCTGTGTTCTTGGAACTCAGGGCTTTCTGGTTAATAGAGCCCTTACCCTAGGCGTAACTCAAACCTTAAGCCTAGGAAGGAAAATCAGCCTATGGTTCGGGATGGTCTCATGGAAATATCAGTGGTGGCAGCCAAGTTGCGTCACTTTTGCGCTCCCCTTGGGATGCCTTTCGCAGCTGCAGTGTGCCTGGAGCCCAGGGCTTCCTGGTTTTAAAAGTCCTAGGCCTAAGCCTAACAGTAACCCTAGGAAGGTAAATCAGCCGGGTATTAGGGTTCTTCCTAAGGGAAAAGCCGTGAAAGCAGCCATGTTGTGGCACTTCTGCACTCCCTTTGGGATGCCTTTGGCAGATGAAGTAAGCCTGGAACTCAGGGCTTCCTGGTTAAAGAAATCCAAGCCCTAGGCTGAACCCTAACCCTAACCCTAGGCAGATAAATCAGCCTAGGTATAGGGATGGTGCCAAGGAAAAAGCTGTGAAAGCTGCCATGTTGTTGCACTTTTGTACTCCCCTTGGGATGCCTTGAACAGCTGCAGTGTGTCTGGAGCCCAGGGCTTCCTAGTTTTAAAAATCCTAGCCCTAGGCCTAAGCCTAACAGTAACCCTGGGAAGGTAAATCAGCCTGGTGTTAGGCTTCTTGCCAAGGAAAAAGCCGTGAAAGCAGCCATGTTGTGGCACTTTTGCACTCCCTTTTGGATGCCTTTCACAGCTGCAGTGTGCCTGGAACTCAGGGCTTCCTGATTTTAAAAATCCTAGCCCTAGGCCGAACCCCAACCCTAAGACGAGAAAGGCAAATCAGCCAGGAATTAGGCATGTCCCCAAGGAAAAAGCTGTGGAGGCAGGCATGTTGTGGTACTTTTGCGCTCTTCTTGGCTAGTCCTTCGCAGCTGCTGTGTTCTTGGAACTCAGGGCTTTCTGGTTAATAGAGCCCTTACCCTAGGCCTAACTCAAACCTTAAGCCTAGGAAGCAAAATCAGCCTATGGTTCGGGATGGTCTCATGGAAATATCAGTGGTGGCAGCCAAGTTGCGTCACTTTTGCGCTCCCCTTGGGATGCCTTTCGCAGCTGCAGTGTGCCTGGAGCCCAGGGCTTCCTGGTTTTAAAAGTCCTAGGCCTAAGCCTAACAGTAACCCTAGGAAGGTAAATCAGCCGGGTATTAGGGTTCTTCCTAAGGGAAAAGCCGTGAAAGCAGCCATGTTGTGGCACTTCTGCACTCCCTTTGGGATGCCTTTGGCAGATGAAGTAAGCCTGGAACTCAGGGCTTCCTGGTTAAAGAAATCAAAGCCCTAGGCTGAACCCTAACCCTAACCCTAGGCAGATAAATCAGCCTTGGTATATGGATGGTGCCAAGGAAAAAGCTGTGAAAGCTGCCATGTTGTAGCACTTTTGTACTCCCCTTGGGATGCCTTGAACAGCTGCAGTGTGCCTGGAGCCCAGGGCTTCCTAGTTTTAAAAATCCTAGCCCTAGGCCTAAGCCTAACAGTAACCCTGGGAAGGTAAATCAGCCTGGTGTTAGGCTTCTTGCCAAGGAAAAAGCCGTGAAAGCAGCCATGTTGTGGCACTTTTGC
This sequence comes from Ammospiza caudacuta, assembly GCF_027887145.1. Lineage (NCBI taxonomy): Eukaryota > Metazoa > Chordata > Aves > Passeriformes > Passerellidae > Ammospiza > Ammospiza caudacuta. The sequence continues at coordinate 176,144 of NW_026682915.1, forward strand.
ACTCCCTTTTGGATGCCTTTCACAGCTGCAGTGTGCCTGGAACTCAGGGCTTCCTGATTTTAAAAATCCTAGCCCTAGGCCGAACCCCAACCCTAAGACGAGAAAGGCAAATCAGCCAGGAATTAGGCATGTCCCCAAGGAAAAAGCTGTGGAGGCAGGCATGTTGTGGTACTTTTGCGCTCTTCTTGGCTAGTCCTTCGCAGCTGCTGTGTTCTTGGAACTCAGGGCTTTCTGGTTAATAGAGCCCTTACCCTAGGCGTAACTCAAACCTTAACCCTAGGAAGGAAAATCAACCTATGGTTCGGGATGGTCTCATGGAAATATCAGTGGTGGCAGCCAAGTTGCGTCACTTTTGCGCTCCCTTTGGGATGCCTTTCGCAGCTGCAGTGTGCCTGGAGCCCAGGGCTTCCTGGTTTTAAAAGTCCTAGGCCTAAGCCTAACAGTAACCCTAGGAAGGTAAATCAGCCGGGTATTAGGGTTCTTCCTAAGGGAAAAGCCGTGAAAGCAGCCATGTTGTGGCACTTCTGCACTCCCTTTGGGATGCCTTTGGCAGATGAAGTAAGCCTGGAACTCAGGGCTTCCTGGTTAAAGAAATCCGAGCCCTAGGCTGAAGCCTAACCCTAACCCTAGGCAGATAAATCAGCCTAGGTATAGGGATGGTGCCAAGGAAAAAGCTGTGAAAGCTGCCATGTTGTAGCACTTTTGTACTCCCCTTGGGATGCCTTGAACAGCTGCAGTGTGTCTGGAGCCCAGGGCTTCCTAGTTTTAAAAATCCTAGCCCTAGGCCTAAGCCTAACAGTAACCCTGGGAAGGTAAATCAGCCTGCTGTTAGGCTTCTTGCCAAGGAAAAAGCCGTGAAAGCAGCCTTGTTGTGGCACTTTTGCACTCCCTTTTGGATGCCTTTCACAGCTGCAGTGTGCCTGGAACTCAGGGCTTCCTGATTTTAAAAATCCTAGCCCTAGGCCGAACCCCAACCCTAAGACGAGAAAGGCAAATCAGCCAGGAATTAGGCATGTCCCCAAGGAAAAAGCTGTGGAGGCAGGCATGTTGTGGTACTTTTGCGCTCTTCTTGGCTAGTCCTTCGCAGCTGCTGTGTTCTTGGAACTCAGGGCTTTCTGGTTAATAGAGCCCTTACCCTAGGCGTAACTCAAACCTTAACCCTAGGAAGGAAAATCAACCTATGGTTCGGGATGGTCTCATGGAAATATCAGTGGTGGCAGCCAAGTTGCGTCACTTTTGCGCTCCCCTTGGGATGCCTTTCGCAGCTGCAGTGTGCCTGGAGCCCAGGGCTTCCTGGTTTTAAAAGTCCTAGGCCTAAGCCTAACAGTAACCCTAGGAAGGTAAATCAGCCGGGTATTAGGGTTCTTCCTAAGGGAAAAGCCGTGAAAGCAGCCATGTTGTGGCACTTCTGCACTCCCTTTGGGATGCCTTTGGCATATGAAGTAAGCCTGGAACTCAGGGCTTCCTGGTTAAAGAAATCCAAGCCCTAGGCTGAACCCTAACCCTAACCCTAGGCAGATAAATCAGCCTAGGTATAGGGATGGTGCCAAGGAAAAAGCTGTGAAAGCTGCCATGTTGTAGCACTTTTGTACTCCCCTTGGGATGCCTTGAACAGCTGCAGTGTGCCTGGAGCCCAGGGCTTCCTGGTTTTAAAAGTCCTAGACCTAAGCCTAACAGTAACCCTAGGAAGGTAAATCAGCCGGGTATTAGGGTTCTTCCTAAGGGAAAAGCCGTGAAAGCAGCCATGTTGTGGCACTTCTGCACTCCCTTTGGGATGCCTTTGGCAGATGAAGTAAGCCTGGAACTCAGGGCTTCCTGGTTAAAGAAATCCGAGCCCTAGGCTGAAGCCTAACCCTAACCCTAGGCAGATAAATCAGCCTAGGTATAGGGATGGTGCCAAGGAAAAAGCTGTGAAAGCTGCCATGTTGTAGCACTTTTGTAATCCCCTTGGGATGCCTTGAACAGCTGCAGTGTGTCTGGAGCCCAGGGCTTCCTAGTTTTAAAAATCCTAGCCCTAGGCCTAAGCCTAACAGTAACCCTGGGAAGGTAAATCAGCCTGCTGTTAGGCTTCTTGCCAAGGAAAAAGCCGTGAAAGCAGCCATGTTGTGGCACTTTTGCACTCCCTTTTGGATGCCTTTCACAGCTGCAGTGTGCCTGGAACTCAGGGCTTCCTGATTTTAAAAATCCTAGCCCTAGGCCGAACCCCAACCCTAAGACGAGAAAGGCAAATCAGCCAGGAATTAGGCATGTCCCCAAGGAAAAAGCTGTGGAGGCAGGCATGTTGTGGTACTTTTGCGCTCTTCTTGGCTAGTCCTTCGCAGCTGCTGTGTTCTTGGAACTCAGGGCTTTCTGGTTAATAGAGCCCTTACCCTAGGCGTAACTCAAACCTTAACCCTAGGAAGGAAAATCAACCTATGGTTCGGGATGGTCTCATGGAAATATCAGTGGTGGCAGCCAAGTTGCGTCACTTTTGCGCTCCCCTTGGGATGCCTTTCGCAGCTGCAGTGTGCCTGGAGCCCAGGGCTTCCTGGTTTTAAAAGTCCTAGGCCTAAGCCTAACAGTAACCCTAGGAAGGTAAATCAGCCGGGTATTAGGGTTCTTCCTAAGGGAAAAGCCGTGAAAGCAGCCATGTTGTGGCACTTCTGCACTCCCTTTGGGATGCCTTTGGCATATGAAGTAAGCCTGGAACTCAGGGCTTCCTGGTTAAAGAAATCCGAGCCCTAGGCTGAAGCCTAACCCTAACCCTAGGCAGATATATCAGCCTAGGTATAGGGATGGTGCCAAGGAAAAAGCTGTGAAAGCTGCCATGTTGTAGCACTTTTGTAATCCCCTTGGGATGCCTTGAACAGCTGCAGTGTGCCTGGAGCCCAGGGCTTCCTAGTTTTAAAAATCCTAGCCCTAGGCCTAAGCCTAACAGTAACCCTGGGAAGGTAAATCAGCCTGGTGTTAGGCTTCTTGCCAAGGAAAAAGCCGTGAAAGCAGCCATGTTGTGGCACTTTTGCACTCCCTTTTGGATGCCTTTCACAGCTGCAGTGTGCCTGGAACTCAGGGCTTCCTGATTTTAAAAATCCTAGCCCTAGGCCGAACCCCAACCCTAAGACGAGAAAGGCAAATCAGCCAGGAATTAGGCATGTCCCCAAGGAAAAAGCTGTGGAGGCAGGCATGTTGTGGTACTTTTGCGCTCTTCTTGGCTAGTCCTTCGCAGCTGCTGTGTTCTTGGAACTCAGGGCTTTCTGGTTAATAGAGCCCTTACCCTAGGCGTAACTCAAACCTTAAGCCTAGGAAGGAAAATCAGCCTATGGTTCGGGATGGTCTCATGGAAATATCAGTGGTGGCAGCCAAGTTGCGTCACTTTTGCGCTCCCCTTGGGATGCCTTTCGCAGCTGCAGTGTGCCTGGAGCCCAGGGCTTCCTGGTTTTAAAAGTCCTAGGCCTAAGCCTAACAGTAACCCTAGGAAGGTAAATCAGCCGGGTATTAGGGTTCTTCCTAAGGGAAAAGCCGTGAAAGCAGCCATGTTGTGGCACTTCTGCACTCCCTTTGGGATGCCTTTGGCAGATGAAGTAAGCCTGGAACTCAGGGCTTCCTGGTTAAAGAAATCCAAGCCCTAGGCTGAACCCTAACCCTAACCCTAGGCAGATAAATCAGCCTAGGTATAGGGATGGTGCCAAGGAAAAAGCTGTGAAAGCTGCCATGTTGTAGCACTTTTGTAATCCCCTTGGGATGCCTTGAACAGCTGCAGTGTGCCTGGAGCCCAGGGCTTCCTAGTTTTAAAAATCCTAGCCCTAGGCCTAAGCCTAACAGTAACCCTGGGAAGGTAAATCAGCCTGGTGTTAGGCTTCTTGCCAAGGAAAAAGCCGTGAAAGCAGCCATGTTGTGGCACTTCTGCACTCCCTTTGGGATGCCTTTCACAGCTGCAGTGTGCCTGGAACTCAGGGCTTCCTGATTTTAAAAATCCTAGCCCTAGGCCGAACCCCAACCCTAAGACGAGAAAGGCAAATCAGCCAGGAATTAGGCATGTCCCCAAGGAAAAAGCTGTGGAGGCAGGCATGTTGTGGTACTTTTGCGCTCTTCTTGGCTAGTCCTTCGCAGCTGCTGTGTTCTTGGAACTCAGGGCTTTCTGGTTAATAGAGCCCTTACCCTAGGCGTAACTCAAACCTTAAGCCTAGGAAGGAAAATCAGCCTATGGTTCGGGATGGTCTCATGGAAATATCAGTGGTGGCAGCCAAGTTGCGTCACTTTTGCGCTCCCCTTGGGATGCCTTTCGCAGCTGCAGTGTGCCTGGAGCCCAGGGCTTCCTGGTTTTAAAAGTCCTAGACCTAAGCCTAACAGTAACCCTAGGAAGGTAAATCAGCCGGGTATTAGGGTTCTTCCTAAGGGAAAAGCCGTGAAAGCAGCCATGTTGTGGCACTTCTGCACTCCCTTTGGGATGCCTTTGGCAGATGAAGTAAGCCTGGAACTCAGGGCTTCCTGGTTAAAGAAATCCGAGCCCTAGGCTGAAGCCTAACCCTAACCCTAGGCAGATAAATCAGCCTAGGTATAGGGATGGTGCCAAGGAAAAAGCTGTGAAAGCTGCCATGTTGTTGCACTTTTGTACTCCCCTTGGGATGCCTTGAACAGCTGCAGTGTGCCTGGAGCCCAGGGCTTCCTAGTTTTAAAAATCCTAGCCCTAGGCCTAAGCCTAACAGTAACCCTGGGAAGGTAAATCAGCCTGGTGTTAGGCTTCTTGCCAAGGAAAAAGCCGTGAAAGCAGCCATGTTGTGGCACTTTTGCACTCCCTTTTGGATGCCTTTCACAGCTGCAGTGTGCCTGGAACTCAGGGCTTCCTGATTTTAAAAATCCTAGCCCTAGGCCGAACCCCAACCCTAAGACGAGAAAGGCAAATCAGCCAGGAATTAGGCATGTCCCCAAGGAAAAAGCTGTGGAGGCAGGCATGTTGTGGTACTTTTGCGCTCTTCTTGGCTAGTCCTTCGCAGCTGCTGTGTTCTTGGAACTCAGGGCTTTCTGGTTAATAGAGCCCTTACCCTAGGCGTAACTCAAACCTTAACCCTAGGAAGGAAAATCAGCCTATGGTTCGGGATGGTCTCATGGAAATATCAGTGGTGGCAGCCAAGTTGCGTCACTTTTGCGCTCCCCTTGGGATGCCTTTCGCAGCTGCAGTGTGCCTGGAGCCCAGGGCTTCCTGGTTTTAAAAGTCCTAGACCTAAGCCTAACAGTAACCCTAGGAAGGTAAATCAGCCGGGTATTAGGGTTCTTCCTAAGGGAAAAGCCGTGAAAGCAGCCATGTTGTGGCACTTCTGCACTCCCTTTGGGATGCCTTTGGCAGATGAAGTAAGCCTAGAACTCAGGGCTTCCTGGTTAAAGAAATCCGAGCCCTAGGCTGAAGCCTAACCCTAACCCTAGGCAGATAAATCAGCCTAGGTATAGGGATGGTGCCAAGGAAAAAGCTGTGAAAGCTGCCATGTTGTTGCACTTTTGTACTCCCCTTGGGATGCCTTGAACAGTTGCAGTGTGTCTGGAGCCCAGGGCTTCCTAGTTTTAAAAATCCTAGCCCTAGGCCTAAGCCTAACAGTAACCCTGGGAAGGTAAATCAGCCTGGTGTTAGGCTTCTTGCCAAGGAAAAAGCCGTGAAAGCAGCCATGTTGTGGCACTTTTGCACTCCCTTTTGGATGCCTTTCACAGCTGCAGTGTGCCTGGAACTCAGGGCTTCCTGATTTTAAAAATCCTAGCCCTAGGCCGAACCCCAACCCTAAGACGAGAAAGGCAAATCAGCCAGGAATTAGGCATGTCCCCAAGGAAAAAGCTGTGGAGGCAGGCATGTTGTGGTACTTTTGCGCTCTTCTTGGCTAGTCCTTCGCAGCTGCTGTGTTCTTGGAACTCAGGGCTTTCTGGTTAATAGAGCCCTTACCCTAGGCGTAACTCAAACCTTAAGCCTAGGAAGGAAAATCAGCCTATGGTTCGGGATGGTCTCATGGAAATATCAGTGGTGGCAGCCAAGTTGCGTCACTTTTGCGCTCCCCTTGGGATGCCTTTCTCAGCTGCAGTGTGCCTGGAGCCCAGGGCTTCCTGGTTTTAAAAGTCCTAGACCTAAGCCTAACAGTAACCCTAGGAAGGTAAATCAGCCGGGTATTAGGGTTCTTCCTAAGGGAAAAGCCGTGAAAGCAGCCATGTTGTGGCACTTCTGCACTCCCTTTGGGATGCCTTTGGCAGATGAAGTAAGCCTGGAACTCAGGGCTTCCTGGTTAAAGAAATCCGAGCCCTAGGCTGAAGCCTAACCCTAACCCTAGGCAGATAAATCAGCCTAGGTATAGGGATGGTGCCAAGGAAAAAGCTGTGAAAGCTGCCATGTTGTTGCACTTTTGTACTCCCCTTGCGATGCCTTGAACAGCTGCAGTGTGCCTGGAGCCCAGGGCTTCCTAGTTTTAAAAATCCTAGCCCTAGGCCTGAGCCTAACAGTAACCCTGGGAAGGTAAATCAGCCTGCTGTTAGGCTTCTTGCCAAGGAAAAAGCCGTGAAAGCAGCCATGTTGTGGCACTTTTGCACTCCCTTTTGGATGCCTTTCACAGCTGCAGTGTGCCTGGAACTCAGGGCTTCCTGATTTTAAAAATCCTAGCCCTAGGCCGAACCCCAACCCTAAGACGAGAAAGGCAAATCAGCCAGGAATTAGGCATGTCCCCAAGGAAAAAGCTGTGGAGGCAGGCATGTTGTGGTACTTTTGCGCTCTTCTTGGCTAGTCCTTCGCAGCTGCTGTGTTCTTGGAACTCAGGGCTTTCTGGTTAATAGAGCCCTTACCCTAGGCGTAACTCAAACCTTAACCCTAGGAAGCAAAATCAACCTATGGTTCGGGATGGTCTCATGGAAATATCAGTGGTGGCAGCCAAGTTGCGTCACTTTTGCGCTCCCCTTGGGATGCCTTTCGCAGCTGCAGTGTGCCTGGAGCCCAGGGCTTCCTGGTTTTAAAAGTCCTAGGCCTAAGCCTAACAGTAACCCTAGGAAGGTAAATCAGCCGGGTATTAGGGTTCTTCCTAAGGGAAAAGCCGTGAAAGCAGCCATGTTGTGGCACTTCTGCACTCCCTTTGGGATGCCTTTGGCATATGAAGTAAGCCTGGAACTCAGGGCTTCCTGGTTAAAGAAATCCGAGCCCTAGGCTGAAGCCTAACCCTAACCCTAGGCAGATATATCAGCCTAGGTATAGGGATGGTGCCAAGGAAAAAGCTGTGAAAGCTGCCATGTTGTAGCACTTTTGTAATCCCCTTGGGATGCCTTGAACAGCTGCAGTGTGCCTGGAGCCCAGGGCTTCCTAGTTTTAAAAATCCTAGCCCTAGGCCTAAGCCTAACAGTAACCCTGGGAAGGTAAATCAGCCTGGTGTTAGGCTTCTTGCCAAGGAAAAAGCCGTGAAAGCAGCCATGTTGTGGCACTTTTGCACTCCCTTTTGGATGCCTTTCACAGCTGCAGTGTGCCTGGAACTCAGGGCTTCCTGATTTTAAAAATCCTAGCCCTAGGCCGAACCCCAACCCTAAGACGAGAAAGGCAAATCAGCCAGGAATTAGGCATGTCCCCAAGGAAAAAGCTGTGGAGGCAGGCATGTTGTGGTACTTTTGCGCTCTTCTTGGCTAGTCCTTCGCAGCTGCTGTGTTCTTGGAACTCAGGGCTTTCTGGTTAATAGAGCCCTTACCCTAGGCGTAACTCAAACCTTAAGCCTAGGAAGGAAAATCAGCCTATGGTTCGGGATGGTCTCATGGAAATATCAGTGGTGGCAGCCAAGTTGCGTCACTTTTGCGCTCCCCTTGGGATGCCTTTCGCAGCTGCAGTGTGCCTGGAGCCCAGGGCTTCCTGGTTTTAAAAGTCCTAGGCCTAAGCCTAACAGTAACCCTAGGAAGGTAAATCAGCCGGGTATTAGGGTTCTTCCTAAGGGAAAAGCCGTGAAAGCAGCCATGTTGTGGCACTTCTGCACTCCCTTTGGGATGCCTTTGGCAGATGAAGTAAGCCTGGAACTCAGGGCTTCCTGGTTAAAGAAATCCAAGCCCTAGGCTGAACCCTAACCCTAACCCTAGGCAGATAAATCAGCCTAGGTATAGGGATGGTGCCAAGGAAAAAGCTGTGAAAGCTGCCATGTTGTAGCACTTTTGTACTCCCCTTGGGATGCCTTGAACAGCTGCAGTGTGCCTGGAGCCCAGGGCTTCCTAGTTTTAAAAATCCTAGCCCTAGGCCTAAGCCTAACAGTAACCCTGGGAAGGTAAATCAGCCTGGTGTTAGGCTTCTTGCCAAGGAAAAAGCCGTGAAAGCAGCCATGTTGTGGCACTTCTGCACTCCCTTTGGGATGCCTTTCACAGCTGCAGTGTGCCTGGAACTCAGGGCTTCCTGATTTTAAAAATCCTAGCCCTAGGCCGAACCCCAACCCTAAGACGAGAAAGGCAAATCAGCCAGGAATTAGGCATGTCCCCAAGGAAAAAGCTGTGGAGGCAGGCATGTTGTGGTACTTTTGCGCTCTTCTTGGCTAGTCCTTCGCAGCTGCTGTGTTCTTGGAACTCAGGGCTTTCTGGTTAATAGAGCCCTTACCCTAGGCGTAACTCAAACCTTAACCCTAGGAAGGAAAATCAACCTATGGTTCGGGATGGTCTCATGGAAATATCAGTGGTGGCATCCAAGTTGCGTCACTTTTGCGCTCCCCTTGGGATGCCTTTCGCAGCTGCAGTGTGCCTGGAGCCCAGGGCTTCCTGGTTTTAAAAGTCCTAGGCCTAAGCCTAACAGTAACCCTAGGAAGGTAAATCAGCCGGGTATTAGGGTTCTTCGTAAGGGAAAAGCCGTGAAAGCAGCCATGTTGTGGCACTTCTGCACTCCCTTTGGGATGCCTTTGGCATATGAAGTAAGCCTGGAACTCAGGGCTTCCTGGTTAAAGAAATCCGAGCCCTAGGCTGAAGCCTAACCCTAACCCTAGGCAGATATATCAGCCTAGGTATAGGGATGGTGCCAAGGAAAAAGCTGTGAAAGCTGCCATGTTGTAGCACTTTTGTAATCCCCTTGGGATGCCTTGAACAGCTGCAGTGTGTCTGGAGCCCAGGGCTTCCTAGTTTTAAAAATCCTAGCCCTAGGCCTAAGCCTAACAGTAACCCTGGGAAGGTAAATCAGCCTGCTGTTAGGCTTCTTGCCAAGGAAAAAGCCGTGAAAGCAGCCTTGTTGTGGCACTTTTGCACTCCCTTTTGGATGCCTTTCACAGCTGCAGTGTGCCTGGAACTCAGGGCTTCCTGATTTTAAAAATCCTAGCCCTAGGCCGAACCCCAACCCTAAGACGAGAAAGGCAAATCAGCCAGGAATTAGGCATGTCCCCAAGGAAAAAGCTGTGGAGGCAGGCATGTTGTGGTACTTTTGCGCTCTTCTTGGCTAGTCCTTCGCAGCTGCTGTGTTCTTGGAACTCAGGGCTTTCTGGTTAATAGAGCCCTTACCCTAGGCGTAACTCAAACCTTAAGCCTAGGAAGGAAAATCAGCCTATGGTTCGGGATGGTCTCATGGAAATATCAGTGGTGGCAGCCAAGTTGCGTCACTTTTGCGCTCCCCTTGGGATGCCTTTCTCAGCTGCAGTGTGCCTGGAGCCCAGGGCTTCCTGGTTTTAAAAGTCCTAGGCCTAAGCCTAACAGTAACCCTAGGAAGGTAAATCAGCCGGGTATTAGGGTTCTTCCTAAGGGAAAAGCCGTGAAAGCAGCCATGTTGTGGCACTTCTGCACTCCCTTTGGGATGCCTTTGGCAGATGAAGTAAGCCTGGAACTCAGGGCTTCCTGGTTAAAGAAATCCGAGCCCTAGGCTGAAGCCTAACCCTAACCCTAGGCAGATAAATCAGCCTAGGTATAGGGATGGTGCCAAGGAAAAAGCTGTGAAAGCTGCCATGTTGTTGCACTTTTGTACTCCCCTTGGGATGCCTTGAACAGCTGCAGTGTGTCTGGAGCCCAGGGCTTCCTAGTTTTAAAAATCCTAGCCCTAGGCCTAAGCCTAACAGTAACCCTGGGAAGGTAAATCAGCCTGGTGTTAGGCTTCTTGCCAAGGAAAAAGCCGTGAAAGCAGCCATGTTGTGGCACTTTTGCACTCCCTTTTGGATGCCTTTCACAGCTGCAGTGTGCCTGGAACTCAGGGCTTCCTGATTTTAAAAATCCTAGCCCTAGGCCGAACCCCAACCCTAAGACGAGAAAGGCAAATCAGCCAGGAATTAGGCATGTCCCCAAGGAAAAAGCTGTGGAGGCAGGCATGTTGTGGTACTTTTGCGCTCTTCTTGGCTAGTCCTTCGCAGCTGCTGTGTTCTTGGAACTCAGGGCTTTCTGGTTAATAGAGCCCTTACCCTAGGCGTAACTCAAACCTTAAGCCTAGGAAGCAAAATCAGCCTATGGTTCGGGATGGTCTCATGGAAATATCAGTGGTGGCAGCCAAGTTGCGTCACTTTTGCGCTCCACTTGGGATGCCTTTCGCAGCTGCAGTGTGCCTGGAGCCCAGGGCTTCCTGGTTTTAAAAGTCCTAGGCCTAAGCCTAACAGTAACCCTAGGAAGGTAAATCAGCCGGGTATTAGGGTTCTTCCTAAGGGAAAAGCCGTGAAAGCAGCCATGTTGTGGCACTTCTGCACTCCCTTTGGGATGCCTTTGGCAGATGAAGTAAGCCTGGAACTCAGGGCTTCCTGGTTAAAGAAATCAAAGCCCTAGGCTGAACCCTAACCCTAACCCTAGGCAGATAAATCAGCCTTGGTATATGGATGGTGCCAAGGAAAAAGCTGTGAAAGCTGCCATGTTGTAGCACTTTTGTACTCCCCTTGGGATGCCTTGAACAGCTGCAGTGTGCCTGGAGCCCAGGGCTTCCTAGTTTTAAAAATCCTAGCCCTAGGCCTAAGCCTAACAGTAACCCTGGGAAGGTAAATCAGCCTGCTGTTAGGCTTCTTGCCAAGGAAAAAGCCGTGAAAGCAGCCATGTTGTGGCACTTTTGCACTCCCTTTTGGATGCCTTTCACAGCTGCAGTGTGCCTGGAACTCAGGGCTTCCTGATTTTAAAAATCCTAGCCCTAGGCCGAACCCCAACCCTAAGACGAGAAAGGCAAATCAGCCAGGAATTAGGCATGTCCCCAAGGAAAAAGCTGTGGAGGCAGGCATGTTGTGGTACTTTTGCGCTCTTCTTGGCTAGTCCTTCGCAGCTGCTGTGTTCTTGGAACTCAGGGCTTTCTGGTTAATAGAGCCCTTACCCTAGGCGTAACTCAAACCTTAACCCTAGGAAGGAAAATCAACCTATGGTTCGGGATGGTCTCATGGAAATATCAGTGGTGGCAGCCAAGTTGCGTCACTTTTGCGCTCCCTTTGGGATGCCTTTCGCAGCTGCAGTGTGCCTGGAGCCCAGGGCTTTCTGGTTTTAAAAGTCCTAGGCCTAAGCCTAACAGTAACCCTAGGAAGGTAAATCAGCCGGGTATTAGGGTTCTTCCTAAGGGAAAAGCCGTGAAAGCAGCCATGTTGTGGCACTTCTGCACTCCCTTTGGGATGCCTTTGGCAGATGAAGTAAGCCTGGAACTCAGGGCTTCCTGGTTAAAGAAATCCGAGCCCTAGGCTGAAGCCTAACCCTAACCCTAGGCAGATAAATCAGCCTAGGTATAGGGATGGTGCCAAGGAAAAAGCTGTGAAAGCTGCCATGTTGTAGCACTTTTGTACTCCCCTTGGGATGCCTTGAACAGCTGCAGTGTGTCTGGAGCCCAGGGCTTCCTAGTTTTAAAAATCCTAGCCCTAGGCCTAAGCCTAACAGTAACCCTGGGAAGGTAAATCAGCCTGCTGTTAGGCTTCTTGCCAAGGAAAAAGCCGTGAAAGCAGCCTTGTTGTGGCACTTTTGCACTCCCTTTTGGATGCCTTTCACAGCTGCAGTGTGCCTGGAACTCAGGGCTTCCTGATTTTAAAAATCCTAGCCCTAGGCCGAACCCCAACCCTAAGACGAGAAAGGCAAATCAGCCAGGAATTAGGCATGTCCCCAAGGAAAAAGCTGTGGAGGCAGGCATGTTGTGGTACTTTTGCGCTCTTCTTGGCTAGTCCTTCGCAGCTGCTGTGTTCTTGGAACTCAGGGCTTTCTGGTTAATAGAGCCCTTACCCTAGGCGTAACTCAAACCTTAACCCTAGGAAGGAAAATCAGCCTATGGTTCGGGATGGTCTCATGGAAATATCAGTGGTGGCAGCCAAGTTGCGTCACTTTTGCGCTCCCCTTGGGATGCCTTTCGCAGCTGCAGTGTGCCTGGAGCCCAGGGCTTCCTGGTTTTAAAAGTCCTAGGCCTAAGCCTAACAGTAACCCTAGGAAGGTAAATCAGCCGGGTATTAGGGTTCTTCCTAAGGGAAAAGCCGTGAAAGCAGCCATGTTGTGGCACTTCTGCACTCCCTTTGGGATGCCTTTGGCAGATGAAGTAAGCCTGGAACTCAGGGCTTCCTGGTTAAAGAAATCCAAGCCCTAGGCTGAAGCCTAACCCTAACCCTAGGCAGATATATCAGCCTAGGTATAGGGATGGTGCCAAGGAAAAAGCTGTGAAAGCTGCCATGTTGTAGCACTTTTGTAATCCCCTTGGGATGCCTTGAACAGCTGCAGTGTGCCTGGAGCCCAGGGCTTCCTAGTTTTAAAAATCCTAGCCCTAGGCCTAAGCCTAACAGTAACCCTGGGAAGGTAAATCAGCCTGCTGTTAGGCTTCTTGCCAAGGAAAAAGCCGTGAAAGCAGCCATGTTGTGGCACTTTTGCACTCCCTTTTGGATGCCTTTCACAGCTGCAGTGTGCCTGGAACTCAGGGCTTCCTGATTTTAAAAATCCTAGCCCTAGGCCGAACCCCAACCCTAAGACGAGAAAGGCAAATCAGCCAGGAATTAGGCATGTCCCCAAGGAAAAAGCTGTGGAGGCAGGCATGTTGTGCTACTTTTGCGCTCTTCTTGGCTAGTCCTTCGCAGCTGCTGTGTTCTTGGAACTCAGGGCTTTCTGGTTAATAGAGCCCTTACCCTAGGCGTAACTCAAACCTTAACCCTAGGAAGGAAAATCAGCCTATGGTTCGGGATGGTCTCATGGAAATATCAGTGGTGGCAGCCAAGTTGCGTCACTTTTGCGCTCCCCTTGGGATGCCTTTCGCAGCTGCAGTGTGCCTGGAGCCCAGGGCTTCCTGGTTTTAAAAGTCCTAGGCCTAAGCCTAACAGTAACCCTAGGAAGGTAAATCAGCCGGGTATTAGGGTTCTTCCTAAGGGAAAAGCCGTGAAAGCAGCCATGTTGTGGCACTTCTGCACTCCCTTTGGGATGCCTTTGGCAGATGAAGTAAGCCTGGAACTCAGGGCTTCCTGGTTAAAGAAATCCAAGCCCTAGGCTGAAGCCTAACCCTAACCCTAGGCAGATAAATCAGCCTAGGTATAGGGATGGTGCCAAGGAAAAAGCTGTGAAAGCTGCCATGTTGTAGCACTTTTGTACTCCCCTTGGGATGCCTTGAACAGCTGCAGTGTGCCTGGAGCCCAGGGCTTCCTGGTTTTAAAAGTCCTAGACCTAAGCCTAACAGTAACCCTAGGAAGGTAAATCAGCCGGGTATTAGGGTTCTTCCTAAGGGAAAAGCCGTGAAAGCAGCCATGTTGTGGCACTTCTGCACTCCCTTTGGGATGCCTTTGGCAGATGAAGTAAGCCTGGAACTCAGGGCTTCCTGGTTAAAGAAATCCAAGCCCTAGGCTGAAGCCTAACCCTAACCCTAGGCAGATAAATCAGCCTAGGTATAGGGATGGTGCCAAGGAAAAAGCTGTGAAAGCTGCCATGTTGTAGCACTTTTGTAATCCCCTTGGGATGCCTTGAACAGCTGCAGTGTGTCTGGAGCCCAGGGCTTCCTAGTTTTAAAAATCCTAGCCCTAGGCCTAAGCCTAACAGTAACCCTGGGAAGGTAAATCAGCCTGCTGTTAGGCTTCTTGCCAAGGAAAAAGCCGTGAAAGCAGCCATGTTGTGGCACTTTTGCACTCCCTTTTGGATGCCTTTCACAGCTGCAGTGTGCCTGGAACTCAGGGCTTCCTGATTTTAAAAATCCTAGCCCTAGGCCGAACCCCAACCCTAAGACGAGAAAGGCAAATCAGCCAGGAATTAGGCATGTCCCCAAGGAAAAAGCTGTGGAGGCAGGCATGTTGTGCTACTTTTGCGCTCTTCTTGGCTAGTCCTTCGCAGCTGCTGTGTTCTTGGAACTCAGGGCTTTCTGGTTAATAGAGCCCTTACCCTAGGCGTAACTCAAACCTTAACCCTAGGAAGGAAAATCAACCTATGGTTCGGGATGGTCTCATGGAAATATCAGTGGTGGCAGCCAAGTTGCGTCACTTTTGCGCTCCCCTTGGGATGCCTTTCGCAGCTGCAGTGTGCCTGGAGCCCAGGGCTTCCTGGTTTTAAAAGTCCTAGGCCTAAGCCTAACAGTAACCCTAGGAAGGTAAATCAGCCGGGTATTAGGGTTCTTCCTAAGGGAAAAGCCGTGAAAGCAGCCATGTTGTGGCACTTCTGCACTCCCTTTGGGATGCCTTTGGCATATGAAGTAAGCCTGGAACTCAGGGCTTCCTGGTTAAAGAAATCCGAGCCCTAGGCTGAAGCCTAACCCTAACCCTAGGCAGATATATCAGCCTAGGTATAGGGATGGTGCCAAGGAAAAAGCTGTGAAAGCTGCCATGTTGTAGCACTTTTGTAATCCCCTTGGGATGCCTTGAACAGCTGCAGTGTGCCTGGAGCCCAGGGCTTCCTAGTTTTAAAAATCCTAGCCCTAGGCCTAAGCCTAACAGTAACCCTGGGAAGGTAAATCAGCCTGGTGTTAGGCTTCTTGCCAAGGAAAAAGCCGTGAAAGCAGCCATGTTGTGGCACTTTTGCACTCCCTTTTGGATGCCTTTCACAGCTGCAGTGTGCCTGGAACTCAGGGCTTCCTGATTTTAAAAATCCTAGCCCTAGGCCGAACCCCAACCCTAAGACGAGAAAGGCAAATCAGCCAGGAATTAGGCATGTCCCCAAGGAAAAAGCTGTGGAGGCAGGCATGTTGTGGTACTTTTGCGCTCTTCTTGGCTAGTCCTTCGCAGCTGCTGTGTTCTTGGAACTCAGGGCTTTCTGGTTAATAGAGCCCTTACCCTAGGCGTAACTCAAACCTTAAGCCTAGGAAGGAAAATCAGCCTATGGTTCGGGATGGTCTCATGGAAATATCAGTGGTGGCAGCCAAGTTGCGTCACTTTTGCGCTCCCCTTGGGATGCCTTTCGCAGCTGCAGTGTGCCTGGAGCCCAGGGCTTCCTGGTTTTAAAAGTCCTAGGCCTAAGCCTAACAGTAACCCTAGGAAGGTAAATCAGCCGGGTATTAGGGTTCTTCCTAAGGGAAAAGCCGTGAAAGCAGCCATGTTGTGGCACTTCTGCACTCCCTTTGGGATGCCTTTGGCATATGAAGTAAGCCTGGAACTCAGGGCTTCCTGGTTAAAGAAATCCGAGCCCTAGGCTGAAGCCTAACCCTAACCCTAGGCAGATATATCAGCCTAGGTATAGGGATGGTGCCAAGGAAAAAGCTGTGAAAGCTGCCATGTTGTAGCACTTTTGTAATCCCCTTGGGATGCCTTGAACAGCTGCAGTGTGTCTGGAGCCCAGGGCTTCCTAGTTTTAAAAATCCTAGCCCTAGGCCTAAGCCTAACAGTAACCCTGGGAAGGTAAATCAGCCTGGTGTTAGGCTTCTTGCCAAGGAAAAAGCCGTGAAAGCAGCCATGTTGTGGCACTTTTGCACTCCCTTTTGGATGCCTTTCACAGCTGCAGTGTGCCTGGAACTCAGGGCTTCCTGATTTTAAAAATCCTAGCCCTAGGCCGAACCCCAACCCTAAGACGAGAAAGGCAAATCAGCCAGGAATTAGGCATGTCCCCAAGGAAAAAGCTGTGGAGGCAGGCATGTTGTGGTACTTTTGCGCTCTTCTTGGCTAGTCCTTCGCAGCTGCTGTGTTCTTGGAACTCAGGGCTTTCTGGTTAATAGAGCCCTTACCCTAGGCGTAACTCAAACCTTAAGCCTAGGAAGGAAAATCAGCCTATGGTTCGGGATGGTCTCATGGAAATATCAGTGGTGGCAGCCAAGTTGCGTCACTTTTGCGCTCCCCTTGGGATGCCTTTCGCAGCTGCAGTGTGCCTGGAGCCCAGGGCTTCCTGGTTTTAAAAGTCCTAGACCTAAGCCTAACAGTAACCCTAGGAAGGTAAATCAGCCGGGTATTAGGGTTCTTCCTAAGGGAAAAGCCGTGAAAGCAGCCATGTTGTGGCACTTCTGCACTCCCTTTGGGATGCCTTTGGCAGATGAAGTAAGCCTGGAACTCAGGGCTTCCTGGTTAAAGAAATCCGAGCCCTAGGCTGAAGCCTAACCCTAACCCTAGGCAGATAAATCAGCCTAGGTATAGGGATGGTGCCAAGGAAAAAGCTGTGAAAGCTGCCATGTTGTTGCACTTTTGTACTCCCCTTGGGATGCCTTGAACAGCTGCAGTGTGCCTGGAGCCCAGGGCTTCCTAGTTTTAAAAATCCTAGCCCTAGGCCTAAGCCTAACAGTAACCCTGGGAAGGTAAATCAGCCTGGTGTTAGGCTTCTTGCCAAGGAAAAAGCCGTGAAAGCAGCCATGTTGTGGCACTTTTGCACTCCCTTTTGGATGCCTTTCACAGCTGCAGTGTGCCTGGAACTCAGGGCTTCCTGATTTTAAAAATCCTAGCCCTAGGCCGAACCCCAACCCTAAGACGAGAAAGGCAAATCAGCCAGGAATTAGGCATGTTCCCAAGGAAAAAGCTGTGGAGGCAGGCATGTTGTGCTACTTTTGCGCTCTTCTTGGCTAGTCCTTCGCAGCTGCTGTGTTCTTGGAACTCAGGGCTTTCTGGTTAATAGAGCCCTTACCCTAGGCGTAACTCAAACCTTAACCCTAGGAAGGAAAATCAGCCTATGGTTCGGGATGGTCTCATGGAAATATCAGTGGTGGCAGCCAAGTTGCGTCACTTTTGCGCTCCCCTTGGGATGCCTTTCGCAGCTGCAGTGTGCCTGGAGCCCAGGGCTTCCTGGTTTTAAAAGTCCTAGACCTAAGCCTAACAGTAACCCTAGGAAGGTAAATCAGCCGGGTATTAGGGTTCTTCCTAAGGGAAAAGCCGTGAAAGCAGCCATGTTGTGGCACTTCTGCACTCCCTTTGGGATGCCTTTGGCAGATGAAGTAAGCCTAGAACTCAGGGCTTCCTGGTTAAAGAAATCCGAGCCCTAGGCTGAAGCCTAACCCTAACCCTAGGCAGATAAATCAGCCTAGGTATAGGGATGGTGCCAAGGAAAAAGCTGTGAAAGCTGCCATGTTGTTGCACTTTTGTACTCCCCTTGGGATGCCTTGAACAGTTGCAGTGTGTCTGGAGCCCAGGGCTTCCTAGTTTTAAAAATCCTAGCCCTAGGCCTAAGCCTAACAGTAACCCTGGGAAGGTAAATCAGCCTGCTGTTAGGCTTCTTGCCAAGGAAAAAGCCGTGAAAGCAGCCATGTTGTGGCACTTTTGCACTCCCTTTTGGATGCCTTTCACAGCTGCAGTGTGCCTGGAACTCAGGGCTTCCTGATTTTAAAAATCCTAGCCCTAGGCCGAACCCCAACCCTAAGACGAGAAAGGCAAATCAGCCAGGAATTAGGCATGTCCCCAAGGAAAAAGCTGTGGAGGCAGGCATGTTGTGGTACTTTTGCGCTCTTCTTGGCTAGTCCTTCGCAGCTGCTGTGTTCTTGGAACTCAGGGCTTTCTGGTTAATAGAGCCCTTACCCTAGGCGTAACTCAAACCTTAACCCTAGGAAGGAAAATCAGCCTATGGTTCGGGATGGTCTCATGGAAATATCAGTGGTGGCAGCCAAGTTGCGTCACTTTTGCGCTCCCCTTGGGATGCCTTTCTCAGCTGCAGTGTGCCTGGAGCCCAGGGCTTCCTGGTTTTAAAAGTCCTAGACCTAAGCCTAACAGTAACCCTAGGAAGGTAAATCAGCCGGGTATTAGGGTTCTTCCTAAGGGAAAAGCCGTGAAAGCAGCCATGTTGTGGCACTTCTGCACTCCCTTTGGGATGCCTTTGGCAGATGAAGTAAGCCTGGAACTCAGGGCTTCCTGGTTAAAGAAATCCAAGCCCTAGGCTGAAGCCTAACCCTAACCCTAGGCAGATATATCAGCCTAGGTATAGGGATGGTGCCAAGGAAAAAGCTGTGAAAGCTGCCATGTTGTAGCACTTTTGTAATCCCCTTGGGATGCCTTGAACAGCTGCAGTGTGCCTGGAGCCCAGGGCTTCCTAGTTTTAAAAATCCTAGCCCTAGGCCTAAGCCTAACAGTAACCCTGGGAAGGTAAATCAGCCTGCTGTTAGGCTTCTTGCCAAGGAAAAAGCCGTGAAAGCAGCCATGTTGTGGCACTTTTGCACTCCCTTTTGGATGCCTTTCACAGCTGCAGTGTGCCTGGAACTCAGGGCTTCCTGATTTTAAAAATCCTAGCCCTAGGCCGAACCCCAACCCTAAGACGAGAAAGGCAAATCAGCCAGGAATTAGGCATGTCCCCAAGGAAAAAGCTGTGGAGGCAGGCATGTTGTGCTACTTTTGCGCTCTTCTTGGCTAGTCCTTCGCAGCTGCTGTGTTCTTGGAACTCAGGGCTTTCTGGTTAATAGAGCCCTTACCCTAGGCGTAACTCAAACCTTAACCCTAGGAAGGAAAATCAGCCTATGGTTCGGGATGGTCTCATGGAAATATCAGTGGTGGCAGCCAAGTTGCGTCACTTTTGCGCTCCCCTTGGGATGCCTTTCGCAGCTGCAGTGTGCCTGGAGCCCAGGGCTTCCTGGTTTTAAAAGTCCTAGGCCTAAGCCTAACAGTAACCCTAGGAAGGTAAATCAGCCGGGTATTAGGGTTCTTCCTAAGGGAAAAGCCGTGAAAGCAGCCATGTTGTGGCACTTCTGCACTCCCTTTGGGATGCCTTTGGCAGATGAAGTAAGCCTGGAACTCAGGGCTTCCTGGTTAAAGAAATCCAAGCCCTAGGCTGAAGCCTAACCCTAACCCTAGGCAGATAAATCAGCCTAGGTATAGGGATGGTGCCAAGGAAAAAGCTGTGAAAGCTGCCATGTTGTAGCACTTTTGTACTCCCCTTGGGATGCCTTGAACAGCTGCAGTGTGCCTGGAGCCCAGGGCTTCCTGGTTTTAAAAGTCCTAGACCTAAGCCTAACAGTAACCCTAGGAAGGTAAATCAGCCGGGTATTAGGGTTCTTCCTAAGGGAAAAGCCGTGAAAGCAGCCATGTTGTGGCACTTCTGCACTCCCTTTGGGATGCCTTTGGCAGATGAAGTAAGCCTGGAACTCAGGGCTTCCTGGTTAAAGAAATCCGAGCCCTAGGCTGAAGCCTAACCCTAACCCTAGGCAGATAAATCAGCCTAGGTATAGGGATGGTGCCAAGGAAAAAGCTGTGAAAGCTGCCATGTTGTAGCACTTTTGTAATCCCCTTGGGATGCCTTGAACAGCTGCAGTGTGTCTGGAGCCCAGGGCTTCCTAGTTTTAAAAATCCTAGCCCTAGGCCTAAGCCTAACAGTAACCCTGGGAAGGTAAATCAGCCTGCTGTTAGGCTTCTTGCCAAGGAAAAAGCCGTGAAAGCAGCCATGTTGTGGCACTTTTGCACTCCCTTTTGGATGCCTTTCACAGCTGCAGTGTGCCTGGAACTCAGGGCTTCCTGATTTTAAAAATCCTAGCCCTAGGCCGAACCCCAACCCTAAGACGAGAAAGGCAAATCAGCCAGGAATTAGGCATGTCCCCAAGGAAAAAGCTGTGGAGGCAGGCATGTTGTGCTACTTTTGCGCTCTTCTTGGCTAGTCCTTCGCAGCTGCTGTGTTCTTGGAACTCAGGGCTTTCTGGTTAATAGAGCCCTTACCCTAGGCGTAACTCAAACCTTAACCCTAGGAAGGAAAATCAACCTATGGTTCGGGATGGTCTCATGGAAATATCAGTGGTGGCAGCCAAGTTGCGTCACTTTTGCGCTCCCCTTGGGATGCCTTTCGCAGCTGCAGTGTGCCTGGAGCCCAGGGCTTCCTGGTTTTAAAAGTCCTAGGCCTAAGCCTAACAGTAACCCTAGGAAGGTAAATCAGCCGGGTATTAGGGTTCTTCCTAAGGGAAAAGCCGTGAAAGCAGCCATGTTGTGGCACTTCTGCACTCCCTTTGGGATGCCTTTGGCATATGAAGTAAGCCTGGAACTCAGGGCTTCCTGGTTAAAGAAATCCGAGCCCTAGGCTGAAGCCTAACCCTAACCCTAGGCAGATATATCAGCCTAGGTATAGGGATGGTGCCAAGGAAAAAGCTGTGAAAGCTGCCATGTTGTAGCACTTTTGTAATCCCCTTGGGATGCCTTGAACAGCTGCAGTGTGCCTGGAGCCCAGGGCTTCCTAGTTTTAAAAATCCTAGCCCTAGGCCTAAGCCTAACAGTAACCCTGGGAAGGTAAATCAGCCTGGTGTTAGGCTTCTTGCCAAGGAAAAAGCCGTGAAAGCAGCCATGTTGTGGCACTTTTGCACTCCCTTTTGGATGCCTTTCACAGCTGCAGTGTGCCTGGAACTCAGGGCTTCCTGATTTTAAAAATCCTAGCCCTAGGCCGAACCCCAACCCTAAGACGAGAAAGGCAAATCAGCCAGGAATTAGGCATGTCCCCAAGGAAAAAGCTGTGGAGGCAGGCATGTTGTGGTACTTTTGCGCTCTTCTTGGCTAGTCCTTCGCAGCTGCTGTGTTCTTGGAACTCAGGGCTTTCTGGTTAATAGAGCCCTTACCCTAGGCGTAACTCAAACCTTAAGCCTAGGAAGGAAAATCAGCCTATGGTTCGGGATGGTCTCATGGAAATATCAGTGGTGGCAGCCAAGTTGCGTCACTTTTGCGCTCCCCTTGGGATGCCTTTCGCAGCTGCAGTGTGCCTGGAGCCCAGGGCTTCCTGGTTTTAAAAGTCCTAGGCCTAAGCCTAACAGTAACCCTAGGAAGGTAAATCAGCCGGGTATTAGGGTTCTTCCTAAGGGAAAAGCCGTGAAAGCAGCCATGTTGTGGCACTTCTGCACTCCCTTTGGGATGCCTTTGGCATATGAAGTAAGCCTGGAACTCAGGGCTTCCTGGTTAAAGAAATCCGAGCCCTAGGCTGAAGCCTAACCCTAACCCTAGGCAGATATATCAGCCTAGGTATAGGGATGGTGCCAAGGAAAAAGCTGTGAAAGCTGCCATGTTGTAGCACTTTTGTAATCCCCTTGGGATGCCTTGAACAGCTGCAGTGTGTCTGGAGCCCAGGGCTTCCTAGTTTTAAAAATCCTAGCCCTAGGCCTAAGCCTAACAGTAACCCTGGGAAGGTAAATCAGCCTGGTGTTAGGCTTCTTGCCAAGGAAAAAGCCGTGAAAGCAGCCATGTTGTGGCACTTTTGCACTCCCTTTTGGATGCCTTTCACAGCTGCAGTGTGCCTGGAACTCAGGGCTTCCTGATTTTAAAAATCCTAGCCCTAGGCCGAACCCCAACCCTAAGACGAGAAAGGCAAATCAGCCAGGAATTAGGCATGTCCCCAAGGAAAAAGCTGTGGAGGCAGGCATGTTGTGGTACTTTTGCGCTCTTCTTGGCTAGTCCTTCGCAGCTGCTGTGTTCTTGGAACTCAGGGCTTTCTGGTTAATAGAGCCCTTACCCTAGGCGTAACTCAAACCTTAAGCCTAGGAAGGAAAATCAGCCTATGGTTCGGGATGGTCTCATGGAAATATCAGTGGTGGCAGCCAAGTTGCGTCACTTTTGCGCTCCCCTTGGGATGCCTTTCTCAGCTGCAGTGTGCCTGGAGCCCAGGGCTTCCTGGTTTTAAAAGTCCTAGACCTAAGCCTAACAGTAACCCTAGGAAGGTAAATCAGCCGGGTATTAGGGTTCTTCCTAAGGGAAAAGCCGTGAAAGCAGCCATGTTGTGGCACTTCTGCACTCCCTTTGGGATGCCTTTGGCAGATGAAGTAAGCCTGGAACTCAGGGCTTCCTGGTTAAAGAAATCCGAGCCCTAGGCTGAAGCCTAACCCTAACCCTAGGCAGATAAATCAGCCTAGGTATAGGGATGGTGCCAAGGAAAAAGCTGTGAAAGCTGCCATGTTGTTGCACTTTTGTACTCCCCTTGGGATGCCTTGAACAGCTGCAGTGTGCCTGGAGCCCAGGGCTTCCTAGTTTTAAAAATCCTAGCCCTAGGCCTAAGCCTAACAGTAACCCTGGGAAGGTAAATCAGCCTGGTGTTAGGCTTCTTGCCAAGGAAAAAGCCGTGAAAGCAGCCATGTTGTGGCACTTTTGCACTCCCTTTTGGATGCCTTTCACAGCTGCAGTGTGCCTGGAACTCAGGGCTTCCTGATTTTAAAAATCCTAGCCCTAGGCCGAACCCCAACCCTAAGACGAGAAAGGCAAATCAGCCAGGAATTAGGCATGTTCCCAAGGAAAAAGCTGTGGAGGCAGGCATGTTGTGGTACTTTTGCGCTCTTCTTGGCTAGTCCTTCGCAGCTGCTGTGTTCTTGGAACTCAGGGCTTTCTGGTTAATAGAGCCCTTACCCTAGGCGTAACTCAAACCTTAACCCTAGGAAGGAAAATCAGCCTATGGTTCGGGATGGTCTCATGGAAATATCAGTGGTGGCAGCCAAGTTGCGTCACTTTTGCGCTCCCCTTGGGATGCCTTTCTCAGCTGCAGTGTGCCTGGAGCCCAGGGCTTCCTGGTTTTAAAAGTCCTAGACCTAAGCCTAACAGTAACCCTAGGAAGGTAAATCAGCCGGGTATTAGGGTTCTTCCTAAGGGAAAAGCCGTGAAAGCAGCCATGTTGTGGCACTTCTGCACTCCCTTTGGGATGCCTTTGGCAGATGAAGTAAGCCTGGAACTCAGGGCTTCCTGGTTAAAGAAATCCGAGCCCTAGGCTGAAGCCTAACCCTAACCCTAGGCAGATAAATCAGCCTAGGTATAGGGATGGTGCCAAGGAAAAAGCTGTGAAAGCTGCCATGTTGTAGCACTTTTGTAATCCCCTTGGGATGCCTTGAACAGCTGCAGTGTGTCTGGAGCCCAGGGCTTCCTAGTTTTAAAAATCCTAGCCCTAGGCCTAAGCCTAACAGTAACCCTGGGAAGGTAAATCAGCCTGCTGTTAGGCTTCTTGCCAAGGAAAAAGCCGTGAAAGCAGCCATGTTGTGGCACTTTTGCACTCCCTTTTGGATGCCTTTCACAGCTGCAGTGTGCCTGGAACTCAGGGCTTCCTGATTTTAAAAATCCTAGCCCTAGGCCGAACCCCAACCCTAAGACGAGAAAGGCAAATCAGCCAGGAATTAGGCATGTCCCCAAGGAAAAAGCTGTGGAGGCAGGCATGTTGTGCTACTTTTGCGCTCTTCTTGGCTAGTCCTTCGCAGCTGCTGTGTTCTTGGAACTCAGGGCTTTCTGGTTAATAGAGCCCTTACCCTAGGCGTAACTCAAACCTTAAGCCTAGGAAGGAAAATCAACCTATGGTTCGGGATGGTCTCATGGAAATATCAGTGGTGGCAGCCAAGTTGCGTCACTTTTGCGCTCCCCTTGGGATGCCTTTCGCAGCTGCAGTGTGCCTGGAGCCCAGGGCTTCCTGGTTTTAAAAGTCCTAGGCCTAAGCCTAACAGTAACCCTAGGAAGGTAAATCAGCCGGGTATTAGGGTTCTTCCTAAGGGAAAAGCCGTGAAAGCAGCCATGTTGTGGCACTTCTGCACTCCCTTTGGGATGCCTTTGGCATATGAAGTAAGCCTGGAACTCAGGGCTTCCTGGTTAAAGAAATCCGAGCCCTAGGCTGAAGCCTAACCCTAACCCTAGGCAGATATATCAGCCTAGGTATAGGGATGGTGCCAAGGAAAAAGCTGTGAAAGCTGCCATGTTGTAGCACTTTTGTAATCCCCTTGGGATGCCTTGAACAGCTGCAGTGTGCCTGGAGCCCAGGGCTTCCTAGTTTTAAAAATCCTAGCCCTAGGCCTAAGCCTAACAGTAACCCTGGGAAGGTAAATCAGCCTGGTGTTAGGCTTCTTGCCAAGGAAAAAGCCGTGAAAGCAGCCATGTTGTGGCACTTTTGCACTCCCTTTTGGATGCCTTTCACAGCTGCAGTGTGCCTGGAACTCAGGGCTTCCTGATTTTAAAAATCCTAGCCCTAGGCCGAACCCCAACCCTAAGACGAGAAAGGCAAATCAGCCAGGAATTAGGCATGTCCCCAAGGAAAAAGCTGTGGAGGCAGGCATGTTGTGGTACTTTTGCGCTCTTCTTGGCTAGTCCTTCGCAGCTGCTGTGTTCTTGGAACTCAGGGCTTTCTGGTTAATAGAGCCCTTACCCTAGGCGTAACTCAAACCTTAAGCCTAGGAAGGAAAATCAGCCTATGGTTCGGGATGGTCTCATGGAAATATCAGTGGTGGCAGCCAAGTTGCGTCACTTTTGCGCTCCCCTTGGGATGCCTTTCGCAGCTGCAGTGTGCCTGGAGCCCAGGGCTTCCTGGTTTTAAAAGTCCTAGGCCTAAGCCTAACAGTAACCCTAGGAAGGTAAATCAGCCGGGTATTAGGGTTCTTCCTAAGGGAAAAGCCGTGAAAGCAGCCATGTTGTGGCACTTCTGCACTCCCTTTGGGATGCCTTTGGCAGATGAAGTAAGCCTGGAACTCAGGGCTTCCTGGTTAAAGAAATCCAAGCCCTAGGCTGAACCCGAACCCTAACCCTAGGCAGATAAATCAGCCTAGGTATAGGGATGGTGCCAAGGAAAAAGCTGTGAAAGCTGCCATGTTGTAGCACTTTTGTACTCCCCTTGGGATGCCTTGAACAGCTGCAGTGTGCCTGGAGCCCAGGGCTTCCTAGTTTTAAAAATCCTAGCCCTAGGCCTAAGCCTAACAGTAACCCTGGGAAGGTAAATCAGCCTGGTGTTAGGCTTCTTGCCAAGGAAAAAGCCGTGAAAGCAGCCATGTTGTGGCACTTTTGCACTCCCTTTTGGATGCCTTTCACAGCTGCAGTGTGCCTGGAACTCAGGGCTTCCTGATTTTAAAAATCCTAGCCCTAGGCCGAACCCCAACCCTATGACGAGAAAGGCAAATCAGCCAGGAATTAGGCATGTCTCCAAGGAAAAAGCTGTGGAGGCAGGCATGTTGTGGTACTTTTGCGCTCTTCTTGGCTAGTCCTTCGCAGCTGCTGTGTTCTTGGAACTCAGGGCTTTCTGGTTAATAGAGCCCTTACCCTAGGCGTAACTCAAACCTTAACCCTAGGAAGGAAAATCAGCCTATGGTTCGGGATGGTCTCATGGAAATATCAGTGGTGGCAGCCAAGTTGCGTCACTTTTGCGCTCCCCTTGGGATGCCTTTCGCAGCTGCAGTGTGCCTGGAGCCCAGGGCTTCCTGGTTTTAAAAGTCCTAGGCCTAAGCCTAACAGTAACCCTAGGAAGGTAAATCAGCCGGGTATTAGGGTTCTTCGTAAGGGAAAAGCCGTGAAAGCAGCCATGTTGTGGCACTTCTGCACTCCCTTTGGGATGCCTTTGGCATATGAAGTAAGCCTGGAACTCAGGGCTTCCTGGTTAAAGAAATCCGAGCCCTAGGCTGAAGCCTAACCCTAACCCTAGGCAGATATATCAGCCTAGGTATAGGGATGGTGCCAAGGAAAAAGCTGTGAAAGCTGCCATGTTGTAGCACTTTTGTAATCCCCTTGGGATGCCTTGAACAGCTGCAGTGTGCCTGGAGCCCAGGGCTTCCTAGTTTTAAAAATCCTAGCCCTAGGCCTAAGCCTAACAGTAACCCTGGGAAGGTAAATCAGCCTGCTGTTAGGCTTCTTGCCAAGGAAAAAGCCGTGAAAGCAGCCATGTTGTGGCACTTTTGCACTCCCTTTTGGATGCCTTTCACAGCTGCAGTGTGCCTGGAACTCAGGGCTTCCTGATTTTAAAAATCCTAGCCCTAGGCCGAACCCCAACCCTAAGACGAGAAAGGCAAATCAGCCAGGAATTAGGCATGTCCCCAAGGAAAAAGCTGTGGAGGCAGGCATGTTGTGGTACTTTTGCGCTCTTCTTGGCTAGTCCTTCGCAGCTGCTGTGTTCTTGGAACTCAGGGCTTTCTGGTTAATAGAGCCCTTACCCTAGGCGTAACTCAAACCTTAAGCCTAGGAAGGAAAATCAGCCTATGGTTCGGGATGGTCTCATGGAAATATCAGTGGTGGCAGCCAAGTTGCGTCACTTTTGCGCTCCCCTTGGGATGCCTTTCTCAGCTGCAGTGTGCCTGGAGCCCAGGGCTTCCTGGTTTTAAAAGTCCTAGACCTAAGCCTAACAGTAACCCTAGGAAGGTAAATCAGCCGGGTATTAGGGTTCTTCCTAAGGGAAAAGCCGTGAAAGCAGCCATGTTGTGGCACTTCTGCACTCCCTTTGGGATGCCTTTGGCAGATGAAGTAAGCCTGGAACTCAGGGCTTCCTGGTTAAAGAAATCCGAGCCCTAGGCTGAAGCCTAACCCTAACCCTAGGCAGATAAATCAGCCTAGGTATAGGGATGGTGCCAAGGAAAAAGCTGTGAAAGCTGCCATGTTGTTGCACTTTTGTACTCCCCTTGGGATGCCTTGAACAGCTGCAGTGTGCCTGGAGCCCAGGGCTTCCTAGTTTTAAAAATCCTAGCCCTAGGCCTAAGCCTAACAGTAACCCTGGGAAGGTAAATCAGCCTGGTGTTAGGCTTCTTGCCAAGGAAAAAGCCGTGAAAGCAGCCATGTTGTGGCACTTTTGCACTCCCTTTTGGATGCCTTTCACAGCTGCAGTGTGCCTGGAACTCAGGGCTTCCTGATTTTAAAAATCCTAGCCCTAGGCCGAACCCCAACCCTAAGACGAGAAAGGCAAATCAGCCAGGAATTAGGCATGTTCCCAAGGAAAAAGCTGTGGAGGCAGGCATGTTGTGCTACTTTTGCGCTCTTCTTGGCTAGTCCTTCGCAGCTGCTGTGTTCTTGGAACTCAGGGCTTTCTGGTTAATAGAGCCCTTACCCTAGGCGTAACTCAAACCTTAAGCCTAGGAAGGAAAATCAGCCTATGGTTCGGGATGGTCTCATGGAAATATCAGTGGTGGCAGCCAAGTTGCGTCACTTTTGCGCTCCCCTTGGGATGCCTTTCGCAGCTGCAGTGTGCCTGGAGCCCAGGGCTTCCTGGTTTTAAAAGTCCTAGACCTAAGCCTAACAGTAACCCTAGGAAGGTAAATCAGCCGGGTATTAGGGTTCTTCCTAAGGGAAAAGCCGTGAAAGCAGCCATGTTGTGGCACTTCTGCACTCCCTTTGGGATGCCTTTGGCAGATGAAGTAAGCCTGGAACTCAGGGCTTCCTGGTTAAAGAAATCCGAGCCCTAGGCTGAAGCCTAACCCTAACCCTAGGCAGATAAATCAGCCTAGGTATAGGGATGGTGCCAAGGAAAAAGCTGTGAAAGCTGCCATGTTGTTGCACTTTTGTACTCCCCTTGGGATGCCTTGAACAGCTGCAGTGTGCCTGGAGCCCAGGGCTTCCTAGTTTTAAAAATCCTAGCCCTAGGCCTAAGCCTAACAGTAACCCTGGGAAGGTAAATCAGCCTGGTGTTAGGCTTCTTGCCAAGGAAAAAGCCGTGAAAGCAGCCATGTTGTGGCACTTTTGCACTCCCTTTTGGATGCCTTTCACAGCTGCAGTGTGCCTGGAACTCAGGGCTTCCTGATTTTAAAAATCCTAGCCCTAGGCCGAACCCCAACCCTAAGACGAGAAAGGCAAATCAGCCAGGAATTAGGCATGTTCCCAAGGAAAAAGCTGTGGAGGCAGGCATGTTGTGGTACTTTTGCGCTCTTCTTGGCTAGTCCTTCGCAGCTGCTGTGTTCTTGGAACTCAGGGCTTTCTGGTTAATAGAGCCCTTACCCTAGGCGTAACTCAAACCTTAACCCTAGGAAGGAAAATCAGCCTATGGTTCGGGATGGTCTCATGGAAATATCAGTGGTGGCAGCCAAGTTGCGTCACTTTTGCGCTCCCCTTGGGATGCCTTTCTCAGCTGCAGTGTGCCTGGAGCCCAGGGCTTCCTGGTTTTAAAAGTCCTAGACCTAAGCCTAACAGTAACCCTAGGAAGGTAAATCAGCCGGGTATTAGGGTTCTTCCTAAGGGAAAAGCCGTGAAAGCAGCCATGTTGTGGCACTTCTGCACTCCCTTTGGGATGCCTTTGGCAGATGAAGTAAGCCTGGAACTCAGGGCTTCCTGGTTAAAGAAATCCGAGCCCTAGGCTGAAGCCTAACCCTAACCCTAGGCAGATAAATCAGCCTAGGTATAGGGATGGTGCCAAGGAAAAAGCTGTGAAAGCTGCCATGTTGTAGCACTTTTGTAATCCCCTTGGGATGCCTTGAACAGCTGCAGTGTGTCTGGAGCCCAGGGCTTCCTAGTTTTAAAAATCCTAGCCCTAGGCCTAAGCCTAACAGTAACCCTGGGAAGGTAAATCAGCCTGCTGTTAGGCTTCTTGCCAAGGAAAAAGCCGTGAAAGCAGCCATGTTGTGGCACTTTTGCACTCCCTTTTGGATGCCTTTCACAGCTGCAGTGTGCCTGGAACTCAGGGCTTCCTGATTTTAAAAATCCTAGCCCTAGGCCGAACCCCAACCCTAAGACGAGAAAGGCAAATCAGCCAGGAATTAGGCATGTCCCCAAGGAAAAAGCTGTGGAGGCAGGCATGTTGTGGTACTTTTGCGCTCTTCTTGGCTAGTCCTTCGCAGCTGCTGTGTTCTTGGAACTCAGGGCTTTCTGGTTAATAGAGCCCTTACCCTAGGCGTAACTCAAACCTTAAGCCTAGGAAGGAAAATCAACCTATGGTTCGGGATGGTCTCATGGAAATATCAGTGGTGGCAGCCAAGTTGCGTCACTTTTGCGCTCCCCTTGGGATGCCTTTCGCAGCTGCAGTGTGCCTGGAGCCCAGGGCTTCCTGGTTTTAAAAGTCCTAGGCCTAAGCCTAACAGTAACCCTAGGAAGGTAAATCAGCCGGGTATTAGGGTTCTTCCTAAGGGAAAAGCCGTGAAAGCAGCCATGTTGTGGCACTTCTGCACTCCCTTTGGGATGCCTTTGGCATATGAAGTAAGCCTGGAACTCAGGGCTTCCTGGTTAAAGAAATCCGAGCCCTAGGCTGAAGCCTAACCCTAACCCTAGGCAGATATATCAGCCTAGGTATAGGGATGGTGCCAAGGAAAAAGCTGTGAAAGCTGCCATGTTGTAGCACTTTTGTAATCCCCTTGGGATGCCTTGAACAGCTGCAGTGTGCCTGGAGCCCAGGGCTTCCTAGTTTTAAAAATCCTAGCCCTAGGCCTAAGCCTAACAGTAACCCTGGGAAGGTAAATCAGCCTGGTGTTAGGCTTCTTGCCAAGGAAAAAGCCGTGAAAGCAGCCATGTTGTGGCACTTTTGCACTCCCTTTTGGATGCCTTTCACAGCTGCAGTGTGCCTGGAACTCAGGGCTTCCTGATTTTAAAAATCCTAGCCCTAGGCCGAACCCCAACCCTAAGACGAGAAAGGCAAATCAGCCAGGAATTAGGCATGTCCCCAAGGAAAAAGCTGTGGAGGCAGGCATGTTGTGGTACTTTTGCGCTCTTCTTGGCTAGTCCTTCGCAGCTGCTGTGTTCTTGGAACTCAGGGCTTTCTGGTTAATAGAGCCCTTACCCTAGGCGTAACTCAAACCTTAAGCCTAGGAAGGAAAATCAGCCTATGGTTCGGGATGGTCTCATGGAAATATCAGTGGTGGCAGCCAAGTTGCGTCACTTTTGCGCTCCCCTTGGGATGCCTTTCGCAGCTGCAGTGTGCCTGGAGCCCAGGGCTTCCTGGTTTTAAAAGTCCTAGGCCTAAGCCTAACAGTAACCCTAGGAAGGTAAATCAGCCGGGTATTAGGGTTCTTCCTAAGGGAAAAGCCGTGAAAGCAGCCATGTTGTGGCACTTCTGCACTCCCTTTGGGATGCCTTTGGCAGATGAAGTAAGCCTGGAACTCAGGGCTTCCTGGTTAAAGAAATCCAAGCCCTAGGCTGAACCCGAACCCTAACCCTAGGCAGATAAATCAGCCTAGGTATAGGGATGGTGCCAAGGAAAAAGCTGTGAAAGCTGCCATGTTGTAGCACTTTTGTACTCCCCTTGGGATGCCTTGAACAGCTGCAGTGTGCCTGGAGCCCAGGGCTTCCTAGTTTTAAAAATCCTAGCCCTAGGCCTAAGCCTAACAGTAACCCTGGGAAGGTAAATCAGCCTGGTGTTAGGCTTCTTGCCAAGGAAAAAGCCGTGAAAGCAGCCATGTTGTGGCACTTTTGCACTCCCTTTTGGATGCCTTTCACAGCTGCAGTGTGCCTGGAACTCAGGGCTTCCTGATTTTAAAAATCCTAGCCCTAGGCCGAACCCCAACCCTATGACGAGAAAGGCAAATCAGCCAGGAATTAGGCATGTCTCCAAGGAAAAAGCTGTGGAGGCAGGCATGTTGTGGTACTTTTGCGCTCTTCTTGGCTAGTCCTTCGCAGCTGCTGTGTTCTTGGAACTCAGGGCTTTCTGGTTAATAGAGCCCTTACCCTAGGCGTAACTCAAACCTTAACCCTAGGAAGGAAAATCAGCCTATGGTTCGGGATGGTCTCATGGAAATATCAGTGGTGGCAGCCAAGTTGCGTCACTTTTGCGCTCCCCTTGGGATGCCTTTCGCAGCTGCAGTGTGCCTGGAGCCCAGGGCTTCCTGGTTTTAAAAGTCCTAGGCCTAAGCCTAACAGTAACCCTAGGAAGGTAAATCAGCCGGGTATTAGGGTTCTTCGTAAGGGAAAAGCCGTGAAAGCAGCCATGTTGTGGCACTTCTGCACTCCCTTTGGGATGCCTTTGGCATATGAAGTAAGCCTGGAACTCAGGGCTTCCTGGTTAAAGAAATCCGAGCCCTAGGCTGAAGCCTAACCCTAACCCTAGGCAGATATATCAGCCTAGGTATAGGGATGGTGCCAAGGAAAAAGCTGTGAAAGCTGCCATGTTGTAGCACTTTTGTAATCCCCTTGGGATGCCTTGAACAGCTGCAGTGTGCCTGGAGCCCAGGGCTTCCTAGTTTTAAAAATCCTAGCCCTAGGCCTAAGCCTAACAGTAACCCTGGGAAGGTAAATCAGCCTGCTGTTAGGCTTCTTGCCAAGGAAAAAGCCGTGAAAGCAGCCATGTTGTGGCACTTTTGCACTCCCTTTTGGATGCCTTTCACAGCTGCAGTGTGCCTGGAACTCAGGGCTTCCTGATTTTAAAAATCCTAGCCCTAGGCCGAACCCCAACCCTAAGACGAGAAAGGCAAATCAGCCAGGAATTAGGCATGTCCCCAAGGAAAAAGCTGTGGAGGCAGGCATGTTGTGGTACTTTTGCGCTCTTCTTGGCTAGTCCTTCGCAGCTGCTGTGTTCTTGGAACTCAGGGCTTTCTGGTTAATAGAGCCCTTACCCTAGGCGTAACTCAAACCTTAAGCCTAGGAAGGAAAATCAGCCTATGGTTCGGGATGGTCTCATGGAAATATCAGTGGTGGCAGCCAAGTTGCGTCACTTTTGCGCTCCCCTTGGGATGCCTTTCTCAGCTGCAGTGTGCCTGGAGCCCAGGGCTTCCTGGTTTTAAAAGTCCTAGACCTAAGCCTAACAGTAACCCTAGGAAGGTAAATCAGCCGGGTATTAGGGTTCTTCCTAAGGGAAAAGCCGTGAAAGCAGCCATGTTGTGGCACTTCTGCACTCCCTTTGGGATGCCTTTGGCAGATGAAGTAAGCCTGGAACTCAGGGCTTCCTGGTTAAAGAAATCCGAGCCCTAGGCTGAAGCCTAACCCTAACCCTAGGCAGATAAATCAGCCTAGGTATAGGGATGGTGCCAAGGAAAAAGCTGTGAAAGCTGCCATGTTGTTGCACTTTTGTACTCCCCTTGGGATGCCTTGAACAGCTGCAGTGTGCCTGGAGCCCAGGGCTTCCTAGTTTTAAAAATCCTAGCCCTAGGCCTAAGCCTAACAGTAACCCTGGGAAGGTAAATCAGCCTGGTGTTAGGCTTCTTGCCAAGGAAAAAGCCGTGAAAGCAGCCATGTTGTGGCACTTTTGCACTCCCTTTTGGATGCCTTTCACAGCTGCAGTGTGCCTGGAACTCAGGGCTTCCTGATTTTAAAAATCCTAGCCCTAGGCCGAACCCCAACCCTAAGACGAGAAAGGCAAATCAGCCAGGAATTAGGCATGTTCCCAAGGAAAAAGCTGTGGAGGCAGGCATGTTGTGCTACTTTTGCGCTCTTCTTGGCTAGTCCTTCGCAGCTGCTGTGTTCTTGGAACTCAGGGCTTTCTGGTTAATAGAGCCCTTACCCTAGGCGTAACTCAAACCTTAACCCTAGGAAGGAAAATCAGCCTATGGTTCGGGATGGTCTCATGGAAATATCAGTGGTGGCAGCCAAGTTGCGTCACTTTTGCGCTCCCCTTGGGATGCCTTTCGCAGCTGCAGTGTGCCTGGAGCCCAGGGCTTCCTGGTTTTAAAAGTCCTAGACCTAAGCCTAACAGTAACCCTAGGAAGGTAAATCAGCCGGGTATTAGGGTTCTTCCTAAGGGAAAAGCCGTGAAAGCAGCCATGTTGTGGCACTTCTGCACTCCCTTTGGGATGCCTTTGGCAGATGAAGTAAGCCTGGAACTCAGGGCTTCCTGGTTAAAGAAATCCAAGCCCTAGGCTGAAGCCTAACCCTAACCCTAGGCAGATAAATCAGCCTAGGTATAGGGATGGTGCCAAGGAAAAAGCTGTGAAAGCTGCCATGTTGTTGCACTTTTGTACTCCCCTTGGGATGCCTTGAACAGTTGCAGTGTGTCTGGAGCCCAGGGCTTCCTAGTTTTAAAAATCCTAGCCCTAGGCCTAAGCCTAACAGTAACCCTGGGAAGGTAAATCAGCCTGCTGTTAGGCTTCTTGCCAAGGAAAAAGCCGTGAAAGCAGCCATGTTGTGGCACTTTTGCACTCCCTTTTGGATGCCTTTCACAGCTGCAGTGTGCCTGGAACTCAGGGCTTCCTGATTTTAAAAATCCTAGCCCTAGGCCGAACCCCAAGCCTAAGACGAGAAAGGCAAATCAGCCAGGAATTAGGCATGTCCCCAAGGAAAAAGCTGTGGAGGCAGGCATGTTGTGGTACTTTTGCGCTCTTCTTGGCTAGTCCTTCGCAGCTGCTGTGTTCTTGGAACTCAGGGCTTTCTGGTTAATAGAGCCCTTACCCTAGGCGTAACTCAAACCTTAACCCTAGGAAGGAAAATCAGCCTATGGTTCGGGATGGTCTCATGGAAATATCAGTGGTGGCAGCCAAGTTGCGTCACTTTTGCGCTCCCCTTGGGATGCCTTTCTCAGCTGCAGTGTGCCTGGAGCCCAGGGCTTCCTGGTTTTAAAAGTCCTAGGCCTAAGCCTAACAGTAACCCTAGGAAGGTAAATCAGCCGGGTATTAGGGTTCTTCCTAAGGGAAAAGCCGTGAAAGCAGCCATGTTGTGGCACTTCTGCACTCCCTTTGGGATGCCTTTGGCAGATGAAGTAAGCCTGGAACTCAGGGCTTCCTGGTTAAAGAAATCCGAGCCCTAGGCTGAAGCCTAACCCTAACCCTAGGCAGATAAATCAGCCTAGGTATAGGGATGGTGCCAAGGAAAAAGCTGTGAAAGCTGCCATGTTGTTGCACTTTTGTACTCCCCTTGGGATGCCTTGAACAGCTGCAGTGTGCCTCGAGCCCAGGGCTTCCTAGTTTTAAAAATCCTAGCCCTAGGCCTAAGCCTAACAGTAACCCTGGGAAGGTAAATCAGCCTGCTGTTAGGCTTCTTGCCAAGGAAAAAGCCGTGAAAGCAGCCATGTTGTGGCACTTTTGCACTCCCTTTTGGATGCCTTTCACAGCTGCAGTGTGCCTGGAACTCAGGGCTTCCTGATTTTAAAAATCCTAGCCCTAGGCCGAACCCCAACCCTAAGACGAGAAAGGCAAATCAGCCAGGAATTAGGCATGTCCCCAAGGAAAAAGCTGTGGAGGCAGGCATGTTGTGCTACTTTTGCGCTCTTCTTGGCTAGTCCTTCGCAGCTGCTGTGTTCTTGGAACTCAGGGCTTTCTGGTTAATAGAGCCCTTACCCTAGGCGTAACTCAAACCTTAACCCTAGGAAGGAAAATAAACCTATGGTTCGGGATGGTCTCATGGAAATATCAGTGGTGGCAGCCAAGTTGCGTCACTTTTGCGCTCCCCTTGGGATGCCTTTCGCAGCTGCAGTGTGCCTGGAGCCCAGGGCTTCCTGGTTTTAAAAGTCCTAGGCCTAAGCCTAACAGTAACCCTAGGAAGGTAAATCAGCCGGGTATTAGGGTTCTTCCTAAGGGAAAAGCCGTGAAAGCAGCCATGTTGTGGCACTTCTGCACTCCCTTTGGGATGCCTTTGGCATATGAAGTAAGCCTGGAACTCAGGGCTTCCTGGTTAAAGAAATCCGAGCCCTAGGCTGAAGCCTAACCCTAACCCTAGGCAGATATATCAGCCTAGGTATAGGGATGGTGCCAAGGAAAAAGCTGTGAAAGCTGCCATGTTGTAGCACTTTTGTAATCCCCTTGGGATGCCTTGAACAGCTGCAGTGTGTCTGGAGCCCAGGGCTTCCTAGTTTTAAAAATCCTAGCCCTAGGCCTAAGCCTAACAGTAACCCTGGGAAGGTAAATCAGCCTGGTGTTAGGCTTCTTGCCAAGGAAAAAGCCGTGAAAGCAGCCATGTTGTGGCACTTTTGCACTCCCTTTTGGATGCCTTTCACAGCTGCAGTGTGCCTGGAACTCAGGGCTTCCTGATTTTAAAAATCCTAGCCCTAGGCCGAACCCCAACCCTAAGACGAGAAAGGCAAATCAGCCAGGAATTAGGCATGTCCCCAAGGAAAAAGCTGTGGAGGCAGGCATGTTGTGGTACTTTTGCGCTCTTCTTGGCTAGTCCTTCGCAGCTGCTGTGTTCTTGGAACTCAGGGCTTTCTGGTTAATAGAGCCCTTACCCTAGGCGTAACTCAAACCTTAAGCCTAGGAAGGAAAATCAGCCTATGGTTCGGGATGGTCTCATGGAAATATCAGTGGTGGCAGCCAAGTTGCGTCACTTTTGCGCTCCCCTTGGGATGCCTTTCGCAGCTGCAGTGTGCCTGGAGCCCAGGGCTTCCTGGTTTTAAAAGTCCTAGGCCTAAGCCTAACAGTAACCCTAGGAAGGTAAATCAGCCGGGTATTAGGGTTCTTCCTAA
This sequence comes from Ammospiza caudacuta, assembly GCF_027887145.1. Classification (NCBI taxonomy): domain Eukaryota; kingdom Metazoa; phylum Chordata; class Aves; order Passeriformes; family Passerellidae; genus Ammospiza; species Ammospiza caudacuta. The sequence goes on from NW_026682915.1 coordinate 211,274, forward strand.
GGGAAAAGCCGTGAAAGCAGCCATGTTGTGGCACTTCTGCACTCCCTTTGGGATGCCTTTGGCAGATGAAGTAAGCCTGGAACTCAGGGCTTCCTGGTTAAAGAAATCCAAGCCCTAGGCTGAACCCTAACCCTAACCCTAGGCAGATAAATCAGCCTAGGTATAGGGATGGTGCCAAGGAAAAAGCTGTGAAAGCTGCCATGTTGTAGCACTTTTGTACTCCCCTTGGGATGCCTTGAACAGCTGCAGTGTGCCTGGAGCCCAGGGCTTCCTAGTTTTAAAAATCCTAGCCCTAGGCCTAAGCCTAACAGTGACCCTGGGAAGGTAAATCAGCCTGGTGTTAGGCTTCTTGCCAAGGAAAAAGCCGTGAAAGCAGCCATGTTGTGGCACTTCTGCACTCCCTTTGGGATGCCTTTCACAGCTGCAGTGTGCCTGGAACTCAGGGCTTCCTGATTTTAAAAATCCTAGCCCTAGGCCGAACCCCAACCCTAAGACGAGAAAGGCAAATCAGCCAGGAATTAGGCATGTCCCCAAGGAAAAAGCTGTGGAGGCAGGCATGTTGTGGTACTTTTGCGCTCTTCTTGGCTAGTCCTTCGCAGCTGCTGTGTTCTTGGAACTCAGGGCTTTCTGGTTAATAGAGCCCTTACCCTAGGCGTAACTCAAACCTTAACCCTAGGAAGGAAAATCAACCTATGGTTCGGGATGGTCTCATGGAAATATCAGTGGTGGCAGCCAAGTTGCGTCACTTTTGCGCTCCCCTTGGGATGCCTTTCGCAGCTGCAGTGTGCCTGGAGCCCAGGGCTTCCTGGTTTTAAAAGTCCTAGGCCTAAGCCTAACAGTAACCCTAGGAAGGTAAATCAGCCGGGTATTAGGGTTCTTCCTAAGGGAAAAGCCGTGAAAGCAGCCATGTTGTGGCACTTCTGCACTCCCTTTGGGATGCCTTTGGCATATGAAGTAAGCCTGGAACTCAGGGCTTCCTGGTTAAAGAAATCCGAGCCCTAGGCTGAAGCCTAACCCTAACCCTAGGCAGATATATCAGCCTAGGTATAGGGATGGTGCCAAGGAAAAAGCTGTGAAAGCTGCCATGTTGTAGCACTTTTGTAATCCCCTTGGGATGCCTTGAACAGCTGCAGTGTGTCTGGAGCCCAGGGCTTCCTAGTTTTAAAAATCCTAGCCCTAGGCCTAAGCCTAACAGTAACCCTGGGAAGGTAAATCAGCCTGGTGTTAGGCTTCTTGCCAAGGAAAAAGCCGTGAAAGCAGCCATGTTGTGGCACTTTTGCACTCCCTTTTGGATGCCTTTCACAGCTGCAGTGTGCCTGGAACTCAGGGCTTCCTGATTTTAAAAATCCTAGCCCTAGGCCGAACCCCAACCCTAAGACGAGAAAGGCAAATCAGCCAGGAATTAGGCATGTCCCCAAGGAAAAAGCTGTGGAGGCAGGCATGTTGTGGTACTTTTGCGCTCTTCTTGGCTAGTCCTTCGCAGCTGCTGTGTTCTTGGAACTCAGGGCTTTCTGGTTAATAGAGCCCTTACCCTAGGCGTAACTCAAACCTTAACCGTAGGAAGGAAAATCAGCCTATGGTTCGGGATGGTCTCATGGAAATATCAGTGGTGGCAGCCAAGTTGCGTCACTTTTGCGCTCCCCTTGGGATGCCTTTCGCAGCTGCAGTGTGCCTGGAGCCCAGGGCTTCCTGGTTTTAAAAGTCCTAGGCCTAAGCCTAACAGTAACCCTAGGAAGGTAAATCAGCCGGGTATTAGGGTTCTTCCTAAGGGAAAAGCCGTGAAAGCAGCCATGTTGTGGCACTTCTGCACTCCCTTTGGGATGCCTTTGGCAGATGAAGTAAGCCTGGAACTCAGGGCTTCCTGGTTAAAGAAATCCAAGCCCTAGGCTGAAGCCTAACCCTAACCCTAGGCAGATAAATCAGCCTAGGTATAGGGATGGTGCCAAGGAAAAAGCTGTGAAAGCTGCCATGTTGTAGCACTTTTGTAATCCCCTTGGGATGCCTTGAACAGCTGCAGTGTGCCTGGAGCCCAGGGCTTCCTAGTTTTAAAAATCCTAGCCCTAGGCCTAAGCCTAACAGTAACCCTGGCAAGGTAAATCAGCCTGGTGTTAGGCTTCTTGCCAAGGAAAAAGCCGTGAAAGCAGCCATGTTGTGGCACTTTTGCACTCCCTTTTGGATGCCTTTCACAGCTGCAGTGTGCCTGGAACTCAGGGCTTCCTGATTTTAAAAATCCTAGCCCTAGGCCGAACCCCAACCCTATGACGAGAAAGGCAAATCAGCCAGGAATTAGGCATGTCCCCAAGGAAAAAGCTGTGGAGGCAGGCATGTTGTGGTACTTTTGCGCTCTTCTTGGCTAGTCCTTCGCAGCTGCTGTGTTCTTGGAACTCAGGGCTTTCTGGTTAATAGAGCCCTTACCCTAGGCGTAACTCAAACCTTAACCCTAGGAAGCAAAATCAGCCTATGGTTCGGGATGGTCTCATGGAAATATCAGTGGTGGCAGCCAAGTTGCGTCACTTTTGCGCTCCCCTTGGGATGCCTTTCGCAGCTGCAGTGTGCCTGGAGCCCAGGGCTTCCTGGTTTTAAAAGTCCTAGGCCTAAGCCTAACAGTAACCCTAGGAAGGTAAATCAGCCGGGTATTAGGGTTCTTCCTAAGGGAAAAGCCGTGAAAGCAGCCATGTTGTGGCACTTCTGCACTCCCTTTGGGATGCCTTTGGCAGATGAAGTAAGCCTGGAACTCAGGGCTTCCTGGTTAAAGAAATCCAAGCCCTAGGCTGAAGCCTAACCCTAACCCTAGGCAGATAAATCAGCCTTGGTATATGGATGGTGCCAAGGAAAAAGCTGTGAAAGCTGCCATGTTGTTGCACTTTTGTACTCCCCTTGGGATGCCTTGAACAGCTGCAGTGTGCCTGGAGCCCAGGGCTTCCTAGTTTTAAAAATCCTAGCCCTAGGCCTAAGCCTAACAGTAACCCTGGGAAGGTAAATCAGCCTGGTGTTAGGCTTCTTGCCAAGGAAAAAGCCGTGAAAGCAGCCATGTTGTGGCACTTTTGCACTCCCTTTTGGATGCCTTTCACAGCTGCAGTGTGCCTGGAACTCAGGGCTTCCTGATTTTAAAAATCCTAGCCCTAGGCCGAACCCCAACCCTAAGACGAGAAAGGCAAATCAGCCAGGAATTAGGCATGTCCCCAAGGAAAAAGCTGTGGAGGCAGGCATGTTGTGGTACTTTTGCGCTCTTCTTGGCTAGTCCTTCGCAGCTGCTGTGTTCTTGGAACTCAGGGCTTTCTGGTTAATAGAGCCCTTACCCTAGGCGTAACTCAAACCTTAACCCTAGGAAGGAAAATCAACCTATGGTTCGGGATGGTCTCATGGAAATATCAGTGGTGGCATCCAAGTTGCGTCACTTTTGCGCTCCCCTTGGGATGCCTTTCGCAGCTGCAGTGTGCCTGGAGCCCAGGGCTTCCTGGTTTTAAAAGTCCTAGGCCTAAGCCTAACAGTAACCCTAGGAAGGTAAATCAGCCGGGTATTAGGGTTCTTCCTAAGGGAAAAGCCGTGAAAGCAGCCATGTTGTGGCACTTCTGCACTCCCTTTGGGATGCCTTTGGCATATGAAGTAAGCCTGGAACTCAGGGCTTCCTGGTTAAAGAAATCCGAGCCCTAGGCTGAAGCCTAACCCTAACCCTAGGCAGATATATCAGCCTAGGTATAGGGATGGTGCCAAGGAAAAAGCTGTGAAAGCTGCCATGTTGTAGCACTTTTGTAATCCCCTTGGGATGCCTTGAACAGCTGCAGTGTGTCTGGAGCCCAGGGCTTCCTAGTTTTAAAAATCCTAGCCCTAGGCCTAAGCCTAACAGTAACCCTGGGAAGGTAAATCAGCCTGCTGTTAGGCTTCTTGCCAAGGAAAAAGCCGTGAAAGCAGCCATGTTGTGGCACTTTTGCACTCCCTTTTGGATGCCTTTCACAGCTGCAGTGTGCCTGGAACTCAGGGCTTCCTGATTTTAAAAATCCTAGCCCTAGGCCGAACCCCAACCCTAAGACGAGAAAGGCAAATCAGCCAGGAATTAGGCATGTCCCCAAGGAAAAAGCTGTGGAGGCAGGCATGTTGTGCTACTTTTGCGCTCTTCTTGGCTAGTCCTTCGCAGCTGCTGTGTTCTTGGAACTCAGGGCTTTCTGGTTAATAGAGCCCTTACCCTAGGCGTAACTCAAACCTTAAGCCTAGGAAGGAAAATCAGCCTATGGTTCGGGATGGTCTCATGGAAATATCAGTGGTGGCAGCCAAGTTGCGTCACTTTTGCGCTCCCCTTGGGATGCCTTTCGCAGCTGCAGTGTGCCTGGAGCCCAGGGCTTCCTGGTTTTAAAAGTCCTAGACCTAAGCCTAACAGTAACCCTAGGAAGGTAAATCAGCCGGGTATTAGGGTTCTTCCTAAGGGAAAAGCCGTGAAAGCAGCCATGTTGTGGCACTTCTGTACTCCCTTTGGGATGCCTTTGGCAGATGAAGTAAGCCTGGAACTCAGGGCTTCCTGGTTAAAGAAATCCGAGCCCTAGGCTGAAGCCTAACCCTAACCCTAGGCAGATATATCAGCCTAGGTATAGGGATGGTGCCAAGGAAAAAGCTGTGAAAGCTGCCATGTTGTAGCACTTTTGTACTCCCCTTGGGATGCCTTGAACAGCTGCAGTGTGCCTGGAGCCCAGGGCTTCCTAGTTTTAAAAATCCTAGCCCTAGGCCTAAGCCTAACAGTAACCCTGGGAAGGTAAATCAGCCTGGTGTTAGGCTTCTTGCCAAGGAAAAAGCCGTGAAAGCAGCCATGTTGTGGCACTTTTGCACTCCCTTTTGGATGCCTTTCACAGCTGCAGTGTGCCTGGAACTCAGGGCTTCCTGATTTTAAAAATCCTAGCCCTAGGCCGAACCCCAACCCTAAGACGAGAAAGGCAAATCAGCCAGGAATTAGGCATGTCCCCAAGGAAAAAGCTGTGGAGGCAGGCATGTTGTGGTACTTTTGCGCTCTTCTTGGCTAGTCCTTCGCAGCTGCTGTGTTCTTGGAACTCAGGGCTTTCTGGTTAATAGAGCCCTTACCCTAGGCGTAACTCAAACCTTAAGCCTAGGAAGGAAAATCAGCCTATGGTTCGGGATGGTCTCATGGAAATATCAGTGGTGGCAGCCAAGTTGCGTCACTTTTGCGCTCCCCTTGGGATGCCTTTCTCAGCTGCAGTGTGCCTGGAGCCCAGGGCTTCCTGGTTTTAAAAGTCCTAGGCCTAAGCCTAACAGTAACCCTAGGAAGGTAAATCAGCCGGGTATTAGGGTTCTTCCTAAGGGAAAAGCCGTGAAAGCAGCCATGTTGTGGCACTTCTGCACTCCCTTTGGGATGCCTTTGGCAGATGAAGTAAGCCTGGAACTCAGGGCTTCCTGGTTAAAGAAATCCGAGCCCTAGGCTGAAGCCTAACCCTAACCCTAGGCAGATAAATCAGCCTAGGTATAGGGATGGTGCCAAGGAAAAAGCTGTGAAAGCTGCCATGTTGTTGCACTTTTGTAATCCCCTTGGGATGCCTTGAACAGCTGCAGTGTGTCTGGAGCCCAGGGCTTCCTAGTTTTAAAAATCCTAGCCCTAGGCCTAAGCCTAACAGTAACCCTGGGAAGGTAAATCAGCCTGCTGTTAGGCTTCTTGCCAAGGAAAAAGCCGTGAAAGCAGCCATGTTGTGGCACTTTTGCACTCCCTTTTGGATGCCTTTCACAGCTGCAGTGTGCCTGGAACTCAGGGCTTCCTGATTTTAAAAATCCTAGCCCTAGGCCGAACCCCAACCCTAAGACGAGAAAGGCAAATCAGCCAGGAATTAGGCATGTCCCCAAGGAAAAAGCTGTGGAGGCAGGCATGTTGTGGTACTTTTGCGCTCTTCTTGGCTAGTCCTTCGCAGCTGCTGTGTTCTTGGAACTCAGGGCTTTCTGGTTAATAGAGCCCTTACCCTAGGCGTAACTCAAACCTTAACCCTAGGAAGCAAAATCAGCCTATGGTTCGGGATGGTCTCATGGAAATATCAGTGGTGGCAGCCAAGTTGCGTCACTTTTGCGCTCCCCTTGGGATGCCTTTCGCAGCTGCAGTGTGCCTGGAGCCCAGGGCTTCCTGGTTTTAAAAGTCCTAGGCCTAAGCCTAACAGTAACCCTAGGAAGGTAAATCAGCCGGGTATTAGGGTTCTTCCTAAGGGAAAAGCCGTGAAAGCAGCCATGTTGTGGCACTTCTGCACTCCCTTTGGGATGCCTTTGGCAGATGAAGTAAGCCTGGAACTCAGGGCTTCCTGGTTAAAGAAATCCAAGCCCTAGGCTGAACCCTAACCCTAACCCTAGGCAGATAAATCAGCCTTGGTATATGGATGGTGCCAAGGAAAAAGCTGTGAAAGCTGCCATGTTGTAGCACTTTTGTACTCCCCTTGGGATGCCTTGAACAGCTGCAGTGTGCCTGGAGCCCAGGGCTTCCTAGTTTTAAAAATCCTAGCCCTAGGCCTAAGCCTAACAGTAACCCTGGCAAGGTAAATCAGCCTGCTGTTAGGCTTCTTGCCAAGGAAAAAGCCGTGAAAGCAGCCATGTTGTGGCACTTTTGCACTCCCTTTTGGATGCCTTTCACAGCTGCAGTGTGCCTGGAACTCAGGGCTTCCTGATTTTAAAAATCCTAGCCCTAGGCCGAACCCCAACCCTAAGACGAGAAAGGCAAATCAGCCAGGAATTAGGCATGTCCCCAAGGAAAAAGCTGTGGAGGCAGGCATGTTGTGGTACTTTTGCGCTCTTCTTGGCTAGTCCTTCGCAGCTGCTGTGTTCTTGGAACTCAGGGCTTTCTGGTTAATAGAGCCCTTACCCTAGGCGTAACTCAAACCTTAAGCCTAGGAAGGAAAATCAACCTATGGTTCGGGATGGTCTCATGGAAATATCAGTGGTGGCAGCCAAGTTGCGTCACTTTTGCGCTCCCCTTGGGATGCCTTTCGCAGCTGCAGTGTGCCTGGAGCCCAGGGCTTCCTGGTTTTAAAAGTCCTAGGCCTAAGCCTAACAGTAACCCTAGGAAGGTAAATCAGCCGGGTATTAGGGTTCTTCCTAAGGGAAAAGCCGTGAAAGCAGCCATGTTGTGGCACTTCTGCACTCCCTTTGGGATGCCTTTGGCAGATGAAGTAAGCCTGGAACTCAGGGCTTCCTGGTTAAAGAAATCCGAGCCCTAGGCTGAAGCCTAACCCTAACCCTAGGCAGATAAATCAGCCTAGGTATAGGGATGGTGCCAAGGAAAAAGCTGTGAAAGCTGCCATGTTGTAGCACTTTTGTACTCCCCTTGGGATGCCTTGAACAGCTGCAGTGTGTCTGGAGCCCAGGGCTTCCTAGTTTTAAAAATCCTAGCCCTAGGCCTAAGCCTAACAGTAACCCTGGGAAGGTAAATCAGCCTGGTGTTAGGCTTCTTGCCAAGGAAAAAGCCGTGAAAGCAGCCTTGTTGTGGCACTTTTGCACTCCCTTTTGGATGCCTTTCACAGCTGCAGTGTGCCTGGAACTCAGGGCTTCCTGATTTTAAAAATCCTAGCCCTAGGCCGAACCCCAACCCTAAGACGAGAAAGGCAAATCAGCCAGGAATTAGGCATGTCCCCAAGGAAAAAGCTGTGGAGGCAGGCATGTTGTGGTACTTTTGCGCTCTTCTTGGCTAGTCCTTCGCAGCTGCTGTGTTCTTGGAACTCAGGGCTTTCTGGTTAATAGAGCCCTTACCCTAGGCGTAACTCAAACCTTAACCCTAGGAAGCAAAATCAGCCTATGGTTCGGGATGGTCTCATGGAAATATCAGTGGTGGCAGCCAAGTTGCGTCACTTTTGCGCTCCCCTTGGGATGCCTTTCGCAGCTGCAGTGTGCCTGGAGCCCAGGGCTTCCTGGTTTTAAAAGTCCTAGACCTAAGCCTAACAGTAACCCTAGGAAGGTAAATCAGCCGGGTATTAGGGTTCTTCCTAAGGGAAAAGCCGTGAAAGCAGCCATGTTGTGGCACTTCTGCACTCCCTTTGGGATGCCTTTGGCAGATGAAGTAAGCCTGGAACTCAGGGCTTCCTGGTTAAAGAAATCCAAGCCCTAGGCTGAAGCCTAACCCTAACCCTAGGCAGATATATCAGCCTAGGTATAGGGATGGTGCCAAGGAAAAAGCTGTGAAAGCTGCCATGTTGTAGCACTTTTGTAATCCCCTTGGGATGCCTTGAACAGCTGCAGTGTGCCTGGAGCCCAGGGCTTCCTAGTTTTAAAAATCCTAGCCCTAGGCCTAAGCCTAACAGTAACCCTGGGAAGGTAAATCAGCCTGGTGTTAGGCTTCTTGCCAAGGAAAAAGCCGTGAAAGCAGCCATGTTGTGGCACTTTTGCACTCCCTTTTGGATGCCTTTCACAGCTGCAGTGTGCCTGGAACTCAGGGCTTCCTGATTTTAAAAATCCTAGCCCTAGGCCGAACCCCAACCCTAAGACGAGAAAGGCAAATCAGCCAGGAATTAGGCATGTCCCCAAGGAAAAAGCTGTGGAGGCAGGCATGTTGTGGTACTTTTGCGCTCTTCTTGGCTAGTCCTTCGCAGCTGCTGTGTTCTTGGAACTCAGGGCTTTCTGGTTAATAGAGCCCTTACCCTAGGCGTAACTCAAACCTTAAGCCTAGGAAGGAAAATCAACCTATGGTTCGGGATGGTCTCATGGAAATATCAGTGGTGGCAGCCAAGTTGCGTCACTTTTGCGCTCCCCTTGGGATGCCTTTCGCAGCTGCAGTGTGCCTGGAGCCCAGGGCTTCCTGGTTTTAAAAGTCCTAGACCTAAGCCTAACAGTAACCCTAGGAAGGTAAATCAGCCGGGTATTAGGGTTCTTCCTAAGGGAAAAGCCGTGAAAGCAGCCATGTTGTGGCACTTCTGCACTCCCTTTGGGATGCCTTTGGCAGATGAAGTAAGCCTGGAACTCAGGGCTTCCTGGTTAAAGAAATCCAAGCCCTAGGCTGAACCCTAACCCTAACCCTAGGCAGATAAATCAGCCTAGGTATAGGGATGGTGCCAAGGAAAAAGCTGTGAAAGCTGCCATGTTGTAGCACTTTTGTACTCCCCTTGGGATGCCTTGAACAGCTGCAGTGTGCCTGGAGCCCAGGGCTTCCTGGTTTTAAAAGTCCTAGACCTAAGCCTAACAGTAACCCTAGGAAGGTAAATCAGCCGGGTATTAGGGTTCTTCCTAAGGGAAAAGCCGTGAAAGCAGCCATGTTGTGGCACTTCTGCACTCCCTTTGGGATGCCTTTGGCAGATGAAGTAAGCCTGGAACTCAGGGCTTCCTGGTTAAAGAAATCCGAGCCCTAGGCTGAAGCCTAACCCTAACCCTAGGCAGATAAATCAGCCTAGGTATAGGGATGGTGCCAAGGAAAAAGCTGTGAAAGCTGCCATGTTGTAGCACTTTTGTAATCCCCTTGGGATGCCTTGAACAGCTGCAGTGTGTCTGGAGCCCAGGGCTTCCTAGTTTTAAAAATCCTAGCCCTAGGCCTAAGCCTAACAGTAACCCTGGGAAGGTAAATCAGCCTGCTGTTAGGCTTCTTGCCAAGGAAAAAGCCGTGAAAGCAGCCATGTTGTGGCACTTTTGCACTCCCTTTTGGATGCCTTTCACAGCTGCAGTGTGCCTGGAACTCAGGGCTTCCTGATTTTAAAAATCCTAGCCCTAGGCCGAACCCCAACCCTAAGACGAGAAAGGCAAATCAGCCAGGAATTAGGCATGTCCCAAAGGAAAAAGCTGTGGAGGCAGGCATGTTGTGGTACTTTTGCGCTCTTCTTGGCTAGTCCTTCGCAGCTGCTGTGTTCTTGGAACTCAGGGCTTTCTGGTTAATAGAGCCCTTACCCTAGGCGTAACTCAAACCTTAACCCTAGGAAGGAAAATCAACCTATGGTTCGGGATGGTCTCATGGAAATATCAGTGGTGGCAGCCAAGTTGCGTCACTTTTGCGCTCCCCTTGGGATGCCTTTCGCAGCTGCAGTGTGCCTGGAGCCCAGGGCTTCCTGGTTTTAAAAGTCCTAGGCCTAAGCCTAACAGTAACCCTAGGAAGGTAAATCAGCCGGGTATTAGGGTTCTTCCTAAGGGAAAAGCCGTGAAAGCAGCCATGTTGTGGCACTTCTGCACTCCCTTTGGGATGCCTTTGGCATATGAAGTAAGCCTGGAACTCAGGGCTTCCTGGTTAAAGAAATCCGAGCCCTAGGCTGAAGCCTAACCCTAACCCTAGGCAGATATATCAGCCTAGGTATAGGGATGGTGCCAAGGAAAAAGCTGTGAAAGCTGCCATGTTGTAGCACTTTTGTAATCCCCTTGGGATGCCTTGAACAGCTGCAGTGTGCCTGGAGCCCAGGGCTTCCTAGTTTTAAAAATCCTAGCCCTAGGCCTAAGCCTAACAGTAACCCTGGGAAGGTAAATCAGCCTGGTGTTAGGCTTCTTGCCAAGGAAAAAGCCGTGAAAGCAGCCATGTTGTGGCACTTTTGCACTCCCTTTTGGATGCCTTTCACAGCTGCAGTGTGCCTGGAACTCAGGGCTTCCTGATTTTAAAAATCCTAGCCCTAGGCCGAACCCCAAGCCTAAGACGAGAAAGGCAAATCAGCCAGGAATTAGGCATGTCCCCAAGGAAAAAGCTGTGGAGGCAGGCATGTTGTGGTACTTTTGCGCTCTTCTTGGCTAGTCCTTCGCAGCTGCTGTGTTCTTGGAACTCAGGGCTTTCTGGTTAATAGAGCCCTTACCCTAGGCGTAACTCAAACCTTAAGCCTAGGAAGGAAAATCAGCCTATGGTTCGGGATGGTCTCATGGAAATATCAGTGGTGGCAGCCAAGTTGCGTCACTTTTGCGCTCCCCTTGGGATGCCTTTCGCAGCTGCAGTGTGCCTGGAGCCCAGGGCTTCCTGGTTTTAAAAGTCCTAGGCCTAAGCCTAACAGTAACCCTAGGAAGGTAAATCAGCCGGGTATTAGGGTTCTTCCTAAGGGAAAAGCCGTGAAAGCAGCCATGTTGTGGCACTTCTGCACTCCCTTTGGGATGCCTTTGGCAGATGAAGTAAGCCTGGAACTCAGGGCTTCCTGGTTAAAGAAATCCAAGCCCTAGGCTGAAGCCTAACCCTAACCCTAGGCAGATAAATCAGCCTAGGTATAGGGATGGTGCCAAGGAAAAAGCTGTGAAAGCTGCCATGTTGTAGCACTTTTGTACTCCCCTTGGGATGCCTTGAACAGCTGCAGTGTGCCTGGAGCCCAGGGCTTCCTAGTTTTAAAAATCCTAGCCCTAGGCCTAAGCCTAACAGTAACCCTGGGAAGGTAAATCAGCCTGGTGTTAGGCTTCTTGCCAAGGAAAAAGCCGTGAAAGCAGCCATGTTGTGGCACTTTTGCACTCCCTTTTGGATGCCTTTCACAGCTGCAGTGTGCCTGGAACTCAGGGCTTCCTGATTTTAAAAATCCTAGCCCTAGGCCGAACCCCAACCCTATGACGAGAAAGGCAAATCAGCCAGGAATTAGGCATGTCCCCAAGGAAAAAGCTGTGGAGGCAGGCATGTTGTGGTACTTTTGCGCTCTTCTTGGCTAGTCCTTCGCAGCTGCTGTGTTCTTGGAACTCAGGGCTTTCTGGTTAATAGAGCCCTTACCCTAGGCGTAACTCAAACCTTAACCCTAGGAAGCAAAATCAGCCTATGGTTCGGGATGGTCTCATGGAAATATCAGTGGTGGCAGCCAAGTTGCGTCACTTTTGCGCTCCCCTTGGGATGCCTTTCGCAGCTGCAGTGTGCCTGGAGCCCAGGGCTTCCTGGTTTTAAAAGTCCTAGGCCTAAGCCTAACAGTAACCCTAGGAAGGTAAATCAGCCGGGTATTAGGGTTCTTCCTAAGGGAAAAGCCGTGAAAGCAGCCATGTTGTGGCACTTCTGCACTCCCTTTGGGATGCCTTTGGCAGATGAAGTAAGCCTGGAACTCAGGGCTTCCTGGTTAAAGAAATCCAAGCCCTAGGCTGAAGCCTAACCCTAACCCTAGGCAGATAAATCAGCCTTGGTATATGGATGGTGCCAAGGAAAAAGCTGTGAAAGCTGCCATGTTGTTGCACTTTTGTACTCCCCTTGGGATGCCTTGAACAGCTGCAGTGTGCCTGGAGCCCAGGGCTTCCTAGTTTTAAAAATCCTAGCCCTAGGCCTAAGCCTAACAGTAACCCTGGGAAGGTAAATCAGCCTGCTGTTAGGCTTCTTGCCAAGGAAAAAGCCGTGAAAGCAGCCATGTTGTGGCACTTTTGCACTCCCTTTTGGATGCCTTTCACAGCTGCAGTGTGCCTGGAACTCAGGGCTTCCTGATTTTAAAAATCCTAGCCCTAGGCCGAACCCCAACCCTAAGACGAGAAAGGCAAATCAGCCAGGAATTAGGCATGTCCCCAAGGAAAAAGCTGTGGAGGCAGGCATGTTGTGGTACTTTTGCGCTCTTCTTGGCTAGTCCTTCGCAGCTGCTGTGTTCTTGGAACTCAGGGCTTTCTGGTTAATAGAGCCCTTACCCTAGGCGTAACTCAAACCTTAAGCCTAGGAAGGAAAATCAACCTATGGTTCGGGATGGTCTCATGGAAATATCAGTGGTGGCAGCCAAGTTGCGTCACTTTTGCGCTCCCCTTGGGATGCCTTTCGCAGCTGCAGTGTGCCTGGAGCCCAGGGCTTCCTGGTTTTAAAAGTCCTAGACCTAAGCCTAACAGTAACCCTAGGAAGGTAAATCAGCCGGGTATTAGGGTTCTTCCTAAGGGAAAAGCCGTGAAAGCAGCCATGTTGTGGCACTTCTGCACTCCCTTTGGGATGCCTTTGGCAGATGAAGTAAGCCTGGAACTCAGGGCTTCCTGGTTAAAGAAATCCAAGCCCTAGGCTGAAGCCTAACCCTAACCCTAGGCAGATAAATCAGCCTAGGTATAGGGATGGTGCCAAGGAAAAAGCTGTGAAAGCTGCCATGTTGTAGCACTTTTGTACTCCCCTTGGGATGCCTTGAACAGCTGCAGTGTGCCTGGAGCCCAGGGCTTCCTGGTTTTAAAAGTCCTAGACCTAAGCCTAACAGTAACCCTAGGAAGGTAAATCAGCCGGGTATTAGGGTTCTTCCTAAGGGAAAAGCCGTGAAAGCAGCCATGTTGTGGCACTTCTGCACTCCCTTTGGGATGCCTTTGGCAGATGAAGTAAGCCTGGAACTCAGGGCTTCCTGGTTAAAGAAATCCGAGCCCTAGGCTGAAGCCTACCCCTAACCCTAGGCAGATAAATCAGCCTAGGTATAGGGATGGTGCCAAGGAAAAAGCTGTGAAAGCTGCCATGTTGTAGCACTTTTGTAATCCCCTTGGGATGCCTTGAACAGCTGCAGTGTGTCTGGAGCCCAGGGCTTCCTAGTTTTAAAAATCCTAGCCCTAGGCCTAAGCCTAACAGTAACCCTGGGAAGGTAAATCAGCCTGGTGTTAGGCTTCTTGCCAAGGAAAAAGCCGTGAAAGCAGCCATGTTGTGGCACTTTTGCACTCCCTTTTGGATGCCTTTCACAGCTACAGTGTGCCTGGAACTCAGGGCTTCCTGATTTTAAAAATCCTAGCCCTAGGCCGAACCCCAACCCTAAGACGAGAAAGGCAAATCAGCCAGGAATTAGGCATGTCCCCAAGGAAAAAGCTGTGGAGGCAGGCATGTTGTGCTACTTTTGCGCTCTTCTTGGCTAGTCCTTCGCAGCTGCTGTGTTCTTGGAACTCAGGGCTTTCTGGTTAATAGAGCCCTTACCCTAGGCGTAACTCAAACCTTAAGCCTAGGAAGGAAAATCAGCCTATGGTTCGGGATGGTCTCATGGAAATATCAGTGGTGGCAGCCAAGTTGCGTCACTTTTGCGCTCCCCTTGGGATGCCTTTCGCAGCTGCAGTGTGCCTGGAGCCCAGGGCTTCCTGGTTTTAAAAGTCCTAGGCCTAAGCCTAACAGTAACCCTAGGAAGGTAAATCAGCCGGGTATTAGGGTTCTTCCTAAGGGAAAAGCCGTGAAAGCAGCCATGTTGTGGCACTTCTGCACTCCCTTTGGGATGCCTTTGGCATATGAAGTAAGCCTGGAACTCAGGGCTTCCTGGTTAAAGAAATCCGAGCCCTAGGCTGAAGCCTAACCCTAACCCTAGGCAGATATATCAGCCTAGGTATAGGGATGGTGCCAAGGAAAAAGCTGTGAAAGCTGCCATGTTGTAGCACTTTTGTAATCCCCTTGGGATGCCTTGAACAGCTGCAGTGTGCCTGGAGCCCAGGGCTTCCTAGTTTTAAAAATCCTAGCCCTAGGCCTAAGCCTAACAGTAACCCTGGGAAGGTAAATCAGCCTGGTGTTAGGCTTCTTGCCAAGGAAAAAGCCGTGAAAGCAGCCATGTTGTGGCACTTTTGCACTCCCTTTTGGATGCCTTTCACAGCTGCAGTGTGCCTGGAACTCAGGGCTTCCTGATTTTAAAAATCCTAGCCCTAGGCCGAACCCCAACCCTAAGACGAGAAAGGCAAATCAGCCAGGAATTAGGCATGTCCCCAAGGAAAAAGCTGTGGAGGCAGGCATGTTGTGGTACTTTTGCGCTCTTCTTGGCTAGTCCTTCGCAGCTGCTGTGTTCTTGGAACTCAGGGCTCTCTGGTTAATAGAGCCCTTACCCTAGGCGTAACTCAAACCTTAAGCCTAGGAAGGAAAATCAGCCTATGGTTCGGGATGGTCTCATGGAAATATCAGTGGTGGCAGCCAAGTTGCGTCACTTTTACGCTCCCCTTGGGATGCCTTTCGCAGCTGCAGTGTGCCTGGAGCCCAGGGCTTCCTGGTTTTAAAAGTCCTAGGCCTAAGCCTAACAGTAACCCTAGGAAGGTAAATCAGCCGGGTATTAGGGTTCTTCCTAAGGGAAAAGCCGTGAAAGCAGCCATGTTGTGGCACTTCTGCACTCCCTTTGGGATGCCTTTGGCAGATGAAGTAAGCCTGGAACTCAGGGCTTCCTGGTTAAAGAAATCCAAGCCCTAGGCTGAAGCCTAACCCTAACCCTAGGCAGATAAATCAGCCTAGGTATAGGGATGGTGCCAAGGAAAAAGCTGTGAAAGCTGCCATGTTGTAGCACTTTTGTACTCCCCTTGGGATGCCTTGAACAGCTGCAGTGTGCCTGGAGCCCAGGGCTTCCTAGTTTTAAAAATCCTAGCCCTAGGCCTAAGCCTAACAGTAACCCTGGGAAGGTAAATCAGCCTGGTGTTAGGCTTCTTGCCAAGGAAAAAGCCGTGAAAGCAGCCATGTTGTGGCACTTTTGCACTCCCTTTTGGATGCCTTTCACAGCTGCAGTGTGCCTGGAACTCAGGGCTTCCTGATTTTAAAAATCCTAGCCCTAGGCCGAACCCCAACCCTATGACGAGAAAGGCAAATCAGCCAGGAATTAGGCATGTCCCCAAGGAAAAAGCTGTGGAGGCAGGCATGTTGTGGTACTTTTGCGCTCTTCTTGGCTAGTCCTTCGCAGCTGCTGTGTTCTTGGAACTCAGGGCTTTCTGGTTAATAGAGCCCTTACCCTAGGCGTAACTCAAACCTTAACCCTAGGAAGCAAAATCAGCCTATGGTTCGGGATGGTCTCATGGAAATATCAGTGGTGGCAGCCAAGTTGCGTCACTTTTGCGCTCCCCTTGGGATGCCTTTCGCAGCTGCAGTGTGCCTGGAGCCCAGGGCTTCCTGGTTTTAAAAGTCCTAGGCCTAAGCCTAACAGTAACCCTAGGAAGGTAAATCAGCCGGGTATTAGGGTTCTTCCTAAGGGAAAAGCCGTGAAAGCAGCCATGTTGTGGCACTTCTGCACTCCCTTTGGGATGCCTTTGGCAGATGAAGTAAGCCTGGAACTCAGGGCTTCCTGGTTAAAGAAATCCAAGCCCTAGGCTGAAGCCTAACCCTAACCCTAGGCAGATAAATCAGCCTTGGTATATGGATGGTGCCAAGGAAAAAGCTGTGAAAGCTGCCATGTTGTTGCACTTTTGTACTCCCCTTGGGATGCCTTGAACAGCTGCAGTGTGCCTGGAGCCCAGGGCTTCCTAGTTTTAAAAATCCTAGCCCTAGGCCTAAGCCTAACAGTAACCCTGGGAAGGTAAATCAGCCTGCTGTTAGGCTTCTTGCCAAGGAAAAAGCCGTGAAAGCAGCCATGTTGTGGCACTTTTGCACTCCCTTTTGGATGCCTTTCACAGCTGCAGTGTGCCTGGAACTCAGGGCTTCCTGATTTTAAAAATCCTAGCCCTAGGCCGAACCCCAACCCTAAGACGAGAAAGGCAAATCAGCCAGGAATTAGGCATGTCCCCAAGGAAAAAGCTGTGGAGGCAGGCATGTTGTGGTACTTTTGCGCTCTTCTTGGCTAGTCCTTCGCAGCTGCTGTGTTCTTGGAACTCAGGGCTTTCTGGTTAATAGAGCCCTTACCCTAGGCGTAACTCAAACCTTAAGCCTAGGAAGGAAAATCAACCTATGGTTCGGGATGGTCTCATGGAAATATCAGTGGTGGCAGCCAAGTTGCGTCACTTTTGCGCTCCCCTTGGGATGCCTTTCGCAGCTGCAGTGTGCCTGGAGCCCAGGGCTTCCTGGTTTTAAAAGTCCTAGACCTAAGCCTAACAGTAACCCTAGGAAGGTAAATCAGCCGGGTATTAGGGTTCTTCCTAAGGGAAAAGCCGTGAAAGCAGCCATGTTGTGGCACTT
Source organism: Ammospiza caudacuta (assembly GCF_027887145.1). Lineage (NCBI taxonomy): Eukaryota > Metazoa > Chordata > Aves > Passeriformes > Passerellidae > Ammospiza > Ammospiza caudacuta. The sequence goes on from NW_026682915.1 coordinate 227,922, forward strand.
CTGCACTCCCTTTGGGATGCCTTTGGCAGATGAAGTAAGCCTGGAACTCAGGGCTTCCTGGTTAAAGAAATCCAAGCCCTAGGCTGAAGCCTAACCCTAACCCTAGGCAGATAAATCAGCCTAGGTATAGGGATGGTGCCAAGGAAAAAGCTGTGAAAGCTGCCATGTTGTAGCACTTTTGTACTCCCCTTGGGATGCCTTGAACAGCTGCAGTGTGCCTGGAGCCCAGGGCTTCCTGGTTTTAAAAGTCCTAGACCTAAGCCTAACAGTAACCCTAGGAAGGTAAATCAGCCGGGTATTAGGGTTCTTCCTAAGGGAAAAGCCGTGAAAGCAGCCATGTTGTGGCACTTCTGCACTCCCTTTGGGATGCCTTTGGCAGATGAAGTAAGCCTGGAACTCAGGGCTTCCTGGTTAAAGAAATCCAAGCCCTAGGCTGAAGCCTAACCCTAACCCTAGGCAGATAAATCAGCCTAGGTATAGGGATGGTGCCAAGGAAAAAGCTGTGAAAGCTGCCATGTTGTAGCACTTTTGTAATCCCCTTGGGATGCCTTGAACAGCTGCAGTGTGTCTGGAGCCCAGGGCTTCCTAGTTTTAAAAATCCTAGCCCTAGGCCTAAGCCTAACAGTAACCCTGGGAAGGTAAATCAGCCTGGTGTTAGGCTTCTTGCCAAGGAAAAAGCCGTGAAAGCAGCCATGTTGTGGCACTTTTGCACTCCCTTTTGGATGCCTTTCACAGCTACAGTGTGCCTGGAACTCAGGGCTTCCTGATTTTAAAAATCCTAGCCCTAGGCCGAACCCCAACCCTAAGACGAGAAAGGCAAATCAGCCAGGAATTAGGCATGTCCCCAAGGAAAAAGCTGTGGAGGCAGGCATGTTGTGCTACTTTTGCGCTCTTCTTGGCTAGTCCTTCGCAGCTGCTGTGTTCTTGGAACTCAGGGCTTTCTGGTTAATAGAGCCCTTACCCTAGGCGTAACTCAAACCTTAACCCTAGGAAGGAAAATCAACCTATGGTTCGGGATGGTCTCATGGAAATATCAGTGGTGGCAGCCAAGTTGCGTCACTTTTGCGCTCCCCTTGGGATGCCTTTCGCAGCTGCAGTGTGCCTGGAGCCCAGGGCTTCCTGGTTTTAAAAGTCCTAGGCCTAAGCCTAACAGTAACCCTAGGAAGGTAAATCAGCCGGGTATTAGGGTTCTTCCTAAGGGAAAAGCCGTGAAAGCAGCCATGTTGTGGCACTTCTGCACTCCCTTTGGGATGCCTTTGGCATATGAAGTAAGCCTGGAACTCAGGGCTTCCTGGTTAAAGAAATCCGAGCCCTAGGCTGAAGCCTAACCCTAACCCTAGGCAGATATATCAGCCTAGGTATAGGGATGGTGCCAAGGAAAAAGCTGTGAAAGCTGCCATGTTGTAGCACTTTTGTAATCCCCTTGGGATGCCTTGAACAGCTGCAGTGTGCCTGGAGCCCAGGGCTTCCTAGTTTTAAAAATCCTAGCCCTAGGCCTAAGCCTAACAGTAACCCTGGGAAGGTAAATCAGCCTGGTGTTAGGCTTCTTGCCAAGGAAAAAGCCGTGAAAGCAGCCATGTTGTGGCACTTTTGCACTCCCTTTTGGATGCCTTTCACAGCTGCAGTGTGCCTGGAACTCAGGGCTTCCTGATTTTAAAAATCCTAGCCCTAGGCCGAACCCCAACCCTAAGACGAGAAAGGCAAATCAGCCAGGAATTAGGCATGTCCCCAAGGAAAAAGCTGTGGAGGCAGGCATGTTGTGGTACTTTTGCGCTCTTCTTGGCTAGTCCTTCGCAGCTGCTGTGTTCTTGGAACTCAGGGCTCTCTGGTTAATAGAGCCCTTACCCTAGGCGTAACTCAAACCTTAAGCCTAGGAAGGAAAATCAGCCTATGGTTCGGGATGGTCTCATGGAAATATCAGTGGTGGCAGCCAAGTTGCGTCACTTTTACGCTCCCCTTGGGATGCCTTTCGCAGCTGCAGTGTGCCTGGAGCCCAGGGCTTCCTGGTTTTAAAAGTCCTAGGCCTAAGCCTAACAGTAACCCTAGGAAGGTAAATCAGCCGGGTATTAGGGTTCTTCCTAAGGGAAAAGCCGTGAAAGCAGCCATGTTGTGGCACTTCTGCACTCCCTTTGGGATGCCTTTGGCAGATGAAGTAAGCCTGGAACTCAGGGCTTCCTGGTTAAAGAAATCCAAGCCCTAGGCTGAACCCTAACCCTAACCCTAGGCAGATAAATCAGCCTAGGTATAGGGATGGTGCCAAGGAAAAAGCTGTGAAAGCTGCCATGTTGTAGCACTTTTGTACTCCCCTTGGGATGCCTTGAACAGCTGCAGTGTGCCTGGAGCCCAGGGCTTCCTAGTTTTAAAAATCCTAGCCCTAGGCCTAAGCCTAACAGTAACCCTGGGAAGGTAAATCAGCCTGGTGTTAGGCTTCTTGCCAAGGAAAAAGCCGTGAAAGCAGCCATGTTGTGGCACTTTTGCACTCCCTTTTGGATGCCTTTCACAGCTGCAGTGTGCCTGGAACTCAGGGCTTCCTGATTTTAAAAATCCTAGCCCTAGGCCGAACCCCAACCCTATGACGAGAAAGGCAAATCAGCCAGGAATTAGGCATGTCCCCAAGGAAAAAGCTGTGGAGGCAGGCATGTTGTGGTACTTTTGCGCTCTTCTTGGCTAGTCCTTCGCAGCTGCTGTGTTCTTGGAACTCAGGGCTTTCTGGTTAATAGAGCCCTTACCCTAGGCGTAACTCAAACCTTAACCCTAGGAAGCAAAATCAGCCTATGGTTCGGGATGGTCTCATGGAAATATCAGTGGTGGCAGCCAAGTTGCGTCACTTTTGCGCTCCCCTTGGGATGCCTTTCGCAGCTGCAGTGTGCCTGGAGCCCAGGGCTTCCTGGTTTTAAAAGTCCTAGGCCTAAGCCTAACAGTAACCCTAGGAAGGTAAATCAGCCGGGTATTAGGGTTCTTCCTAAGGGAAAAGCCGTGAAAGCAGCCATGTTGTGGCACTTCTGCACTCCCTTTGGGATGCCTTTGGCAGATGAAGTAAGCCTGGAACTCAGGGCTTCCTGGTTAAAGAAATCCAAGCCCTAGGCTGAAGCCTAACCCTAACCCTAGGCAGATAAATCAGCCTTGGTATATGAAAGGTGCCAAGGAAAAAGCTGTGAAAGCTGCCATGTTGTTGCACTTTTGTACTCCCCTTGGGATGCCTTGAACAGCTGCAGTGTGCCTGGAGCCCAGGGCTTCCTAGTTTTAAAAATCCTAGCCCTAGGCCTAAGCCTAACAGTAACCCTGGGAAGGTAAATCAGCCTGCTGTTAGGCTTCTTGCCAAGGAAAAAGCCGTGAAAGCAGCCATGTTGTGGCACTTTTGCACTCCCTTTTGGATGCCTTTCACAGCTGCAGTGTGCCTGGAACTCAGGGCTTCCTGATTTTAAAAATCCTAGCCCTAGGCCGAACCCCAACCCTAAGACGAGAAAGGCAAATCAGCCAGGAATTAGGCATGTCCCCAAGGAAAAAGCTGTGGAGGCAGGCATGTTGTGGTACTTTTGCGCTCTTCTTGGCTAGTCCTTCGCAGCTGCTGTGTTCTTGGAACTCAGGGCTTTCTGGTTAATAGAGCCCTTACCCTAGGCGTAACTCAAACCTTAACCCTAGGAAGGAAAATCAACCTATGGTTCGGGATGGTCTCATGGAAATATCAGTGGTGGCAGCCAAGTTGCGTCACTTTTGCGCTCCCCTTGGGATGCCTTTCGCAGCTGCAGTGTGCCTGGAGCCCAGGGCTTCCTGGTTTTAAAAGTCCTAGGCCTAAGCCTAACAGTAACCCTAGGAAGGTAAATCAGCCGGGTATTAGGGTTCTTCCTAAGGGAAAAGCCGTGAAAGCAGCCATGTTGTGGCACTTCTGCACTCCCTTTGGGATGCCTTTGGCAGATGAAGTAAGCCTGGAACTCAGGGCTTCCTGATTTTAAAAATCCTAGCCCTAGGCCGAACCCCAACCCTAAGACGAGAAAGGCAAATCAGCCAGGAATTAGGCATGTCCCCAAGGAAAAAGCTGTGGAGGCAGGCATGTTGTGGTACTTTTGCGCTCTTCTTGGCTAGTCCTTCGCAGCTGCTGTGTTCTTGGAACTCAGGGCTTTCTGGTTAATAGACCCTTACCCTAGGTGTAACTCAAACCTTAACCCTAGGAAGGAAAATCAACCTATGGTTCGGGATGGTCTCATGGAAATATCAGTGGTGGCATCCAAGTTGCGTCACTTTTGCGCTCCCCTTGGGATGCCTTTCGCAGCTGCAGTGTGCCTGGAGCCCAGGGCTTCCTGGTTTTAAAAGTCCTAGACCTAAGCCTAACAGTAACCCTAGGAAGGTAAATCAGCCGGGTATTAGGGTTCTTCCTAAGGGAAAAGCCGTGAAAGCAGCCATGTTGTGGCACTTCTGCACTCCCTTTGGGATGCCTTTGGCAGATGAAGTAAGCCTGGAACTCAGGGCTTCCTGGTTAAAGAAATCCAAGCCCTAGGCTGAAGCCTAACCCTAACCCTAGGCAGATATATCAGCCTAGGTATAGGGATGGTGCCAAGGAAAAAGCTGTGAAAGCTGCCATGTTGTTGCACTTTTGTACTCCCCTTGGGATGCCTTGAACAGCTGCAGTGTGCCTGGAGCCCAGGGCTTCCTAGTTTTAAAAATCCTAGCCCTAGGCCTAAGCCTAACAGTAACCCTGGGAAGGTAAATCAGCCTGCTGTTAGGCTTCTTGCCAAGGAAAAAGCCGTGAAAGCAGCCATGTTGTGGCACTTTTGCACTCCCTTTTGGATGCCTTTCACAGCTGCAGTGTGCCTGGAACTCAGGGCTTCCTGATTTTAAAAATCCTAGCCCTAGGCCGAACCCCAACCCTAAGACGAGAAAGGCAAATCAGCCAGGAATTAGGCATGTCCCCAAGGAAAAAGCTGTGGAGGCAGGCATGTTGTGGTACTTTTGCGCTCTTCTTGGCTAGTCCTTCGCAGCTGCTGTGTTCTTGGAACTCAGGGCTTTCTGGTTAATAGAGCCCTTACCCTAGGCGTAACTCAAACCTTAAGCCTAGGAAGGAAAATCAGCCTATGGTTCGGGATGGTCTCATGGAAATATCAGTGGTGGCAGCCAAGTTGCGTCACTTTTGCGCTCCCCTTGGGATGCCTTTCTCAGCTGCAGTGTGCCTGGAGCCCAGGGCTTCCTGGTTTTAAAAGTCCTAGACCTAAGCCTAACAGTAACCCTAGGAAGGTAAATCAGCCGGGTATTAGGGTTCTTCCTAAGGGAAAAGCCGTGAAAGCAGCCATGTTGTGGCACTTCTGCACTCCCTTTGGGATGCCTTTGGCAGATGAAGTAAGCCTGGAACTCAGGGCTTCCTGGTTAAAGAAATCCGAGCCCTAGGCTGAAGCCTAACCCTAACCCTAGGCAGATAAATCAGCCTAGGTATAGGGATGGTGCCAAGGAAAAAGCTGTGAAAGCTGCCATGTTGTTGCACTTTTGTACTCCCCTTGGGATGCCTTGAACAGCTGCAGTGTGTCTGGAGCCCAGGGCTTCCTAGTTTTAAAATTCCTAGCCCTAGGCCTAAGCCTAACAGTAACCCTGGGAAGGTAAATCAGCCTGGTGTTAGGCTTCTTGCCAAGGAAAAAGCCGTGAAAGCAGCCATGTTGTGGCACTTTTGCACTCCCTTTTGGATGCCTTTCACAGCTGCAGTGTGCCTGGAACTCAGGGCTTCCTGATTTTAAAAATCCTAGCCCTAGGCCGAACCCCAACCCTAAGACGAGAAAGGCAAATCAGCCAGGAATTAGGCATGTCCCCAAGGAAAAAGCTGTGGAGGCAGGCATGTTGTGGTACTTTTGCGCTCTTCTTGGCTAGTCCTTCGCAGCTGCTGTGTTCTTGGAACTCAGGGCTTTCTGGTTAATAGAGCCCTTACCCTAGGCGTAACTCAAACCTTAAGCCTAGGAAGCAAAATCAGCCTATGGTTCGGGATGGTCTCATGGAAATATCAGTGGTGGCAGCCAAGTTGCGTCACTTTTGCGCTCCCCTTGGGATGCCTTTCGCAGCTGCAGTGTGCCTGGAGCCCAGGGCTTCCTGGTTTTAAAAGTCCTAGGCCTAAGCCTAACAGTAACCCTAGGAAGGTAAATCAGCCGGGTATTAGGGTTCTTCCTAAGGGAAAAGCCGTGAAAGCAGCCATGTTGTGGCACTTCTGCACTCCCTTTGGGATGCCTTTGGCAGATGAAGTAAGCCTGGAACTCAGGGCTTCCTGGTTAAAGAAATCCAAGCCCTAGGCTGAACCCTAACCCTAACCCTAGGCAGATAAATCAGCCTTGGTATATGGATGGTGCCAAGGAAAAAGCTGTGAAAGCTGCCATGTTGTAGCACTTTTGTACTCCCCTTGGGATGCCTTGAACAGCTGCAGTGTGCCTGGAGCCCAGGGCTTCCTAGTTTTAAAAATCCTAGCCCTAGGCCTAAGCCTAACAGTAACCCTGGGAAGGTAAATCAGCCTGCTGTTAGGCTTCTTGCCAAGGAAAAAGCCGTGAAAGCAGCCATGTTGTGGCACTTTTGCACTCCCTTTTGGATGCCTTTCACAGCTGCAGTGTGCCTGGAACTCAGGGCTTCCTGATTTTAAAAATCCTAGCCCTAGGCCGAACCCCAACCCTAAGACGAGAAAGGCAAATCAGCCAGGAATTAGGCATGTCCCCAAGGAAAAAGCTGTGGAGGCAGGCATGTTGTGCTACTTTTGCGCTCTTCTTGGCTAGTCCTTCGCAGCTGCTGTGTTCTTGGAACTCAGGGCTTTCTGGTTAATAGAGCCCTTACCCTAGGCGTAACTCAAACCTTAAGCCTAGGAAGGAAAATCAACCTATGGTTCGGGATGGTCTCATGGAAATATCAGTGGTGGCAGCCAAGTTGCGTCACTTTTGCGCTCCCCTTGGGATGCCTTTCGCAGCTGCAGTGTGCCTGGAGCCCAGGGCTTCCTGGTTTTAAAAGTCCTAGGCCTAAGCCTAACAGTAACCCTAGGAAGGTAAATCAGCCGGGTATTAGGGTTCTTCCTAAGGGAAAAGCCGTGAAAGCAGCCATGTTGTGGCACTTCTGCACTCCCTTTGGGATGCCTTTGGCAGATGAAGTAAGCCTGGAACTCAGGGCTTCCTGGTTAAAGAAATCCGAGCCCTAGGCTGAAGCCTAACCCTAACCCTAGGCAGATAAATCAGCCTAGGTATAGGGATGGTGCCAAGGAAAAAGCTGTGAAAGCTGCCATGTTGTAGCACTTTTGTACTCCCCTTGGGATGCCTTGAACAGCTGCAGTGTGTCTGGAGCCCAGGGCTTCCTAGTTTTAAAATCCTAGCCCTAGGCCTAAGCCTAACAGTAACCCTGGGAAGGTAAATCAGCCTTGTGTTAGGCTTCTTGCTAAGGAAAAAGCCGTGAAAGCAGCCATGTTGTGGCACTTTTGCACTCCCTTTTGGATGCCTTTCACAGCTCCAGTGTGCCTGGAACTCAGGGCTTCCTGATTTTAAAAATCCTAGCCCTAGGCCGAACCCCAACCCTAAGACGAGAAAGGCAAATCAGCCAGGAATTAGGCATGTCCCCAAGGAAAAAGCTGTGGAGGCAGACATGTTGTGGTACTTTTGCGCTCTTCTTGGCTAGTCCTTCGCAGCTGCTGTGTTCTTGGAACTCAGGGCTTTCTGGTTAATAGAGCCCTTACCCTAGGCGTAACTCAAACCTTAACCCTAGGAAGGAAAATCAACCTATGGTTCGGGATGGTCTCATGGAAATATCAGTGGTGGCAGCCAAGTTGCGTCACTTTTGCGCTCCCCTTGGGATGCCTTTCGCAGCTGCAGTGTGCCTGGAGCCCAGGGCTTCCTGGTTTTAAAAGTCCTAGGCCTAAGCCTAACAGTAACCCTAGGAAGGTAAATCAGCCGGGTATTAGGGTTCTTCCTAAGGGAAAAGCCGTGAAAGCAGCCATGTTGTGGCACTTCTGCACTCCCTTTGGGATGCCTTTGGCAGATGAAGTAAGCCTGGAACTCAGGGCTTCCTGGTTAAAGAAATCCAAGCCCTAGGCTGAAGCCTAACCCTAACCCTAGGCAGATAAATCAGCCTAGGTATAGGGATGGTGCCAAGGAAAAAGCTGTGAAAGCTGCCATGTTGTAGCACTTTTGTACTCCCCTTGGGATGCCTTGAACAGCTGCAGTGTGTCTGGAGCCCAGGGCTTCCTAGTTTTAAAAATCCTAGCCCTAGGCCTAAGCCTAACAGTAACCCTGGGAAGGTAAATCAGCCTGCTGTTAGGCTTCTTGCCAAGGAAAAAGCCGTGAAAGCAGCCTTGTTGTGGCACTTTTGCACTCCCTTTTGGATGCCTTTCACAGCTGCAGTGTGCCTGGAACTCAGGGCTTCCTGATTTTAAAAATCCTAGCCCTAGGCCGAACCCCAACCCTAAGACGAGAAAGGCAAATCAGCCAGGAATTAGGCATGTCCCCAAGGAAAAAGCTGTGGAGGCAGGCATGTTGTGGTACTTTTGCGCTCTTCTTGGCTAGTCCTTCGCAGCTGCTGTGTTCTTGGAACTCAGGGCTTTCTGGTTAATAGAGCCCTTACCCTAGGCGTAACTCAAACCTTAACCCTAGGAAGGAAAATCAACCTATGGTTCGGGATGGTCTCATGGAAATATCAGTGGTGGCAGCCAAGTTGCGTCACTTTTGCGCTCCCCTTGGGATGCCTTTCGCAGCTGCAGTGTGCCTGGAGCCCAGGGCTTCCTGGTTTTAAAAGTCCTAGGCCTAAGCCTAACAGTAACCCTAGGAAGGTAAATCAGCCGGGTATTAGGGTTCTTCCTAAGGGAAAAGCCGTGAAAGCAGCCATGTTGTGGCACTTCTGCACTCCCTTTGGGATGCCTTTGGCAGATGAAGTAAGCCTGGAACTCAGGGCTTCCTGGTTAAAGAAATCCAAGCCCTAGGCTGAAGCCTAACCCTAACCCTAGGCAGATATATCAGCCTAGGTATAGGGATGGTGCCAAGGAAAAAGCTGTGAAAGCTGCCATGTTGTAGCACTTTTGTAATCCCCTTGGGATGCCTTGAACAGCTGCAGTGTGCCTGGAGCCCAGGGCTTCCTAGTTTTAAAAATCCTAGCCCTAGGCCTAAGCCTAACAGTAACCCTGGGAAGGTAAATCAGCCTGCTGTTAGGCTTCTTGCCAAGGAAAAAGCCGTGAAAGCAGCCATGTTGTGGCACTTTTGCACTCCCTTTTGGATGCCTTTCACAGCTGCAGTGTGCCTGGAACTCAGGGCTTCCTGATTTTAAAAATCCTAGCCCTAGGCCGAACCCCAACCCTAAGACGAGAAAGGCAAATCAGCCAGGAATTAGGCATGTCCCCAAGGAAAAAGCTGTGGAGGCAGGCATGTTGTGGTACTTTTGCGCTCTTCTTGGCTAGTCCTTCGCAGCTGCTGTGTTCTTGGAACTCAGGGCTTTCTGGTTAATAGAGCCCTTACCCTAGGCGTAACTCAAACCTTAAGCCTAGGAAGGAAAATCAACCTATGGTTCGGGATGGTCTCATGGAAATATCAGTGGTGGCAGCCAAGTTGCGTCACTTTTGCGCTCCCCTTGGGATGCCTTTCGCAGCTGCAGTGTGCCTGGAGCCCAGGGCTTCCTGGTTTTAAAAGTCCTAGGCCTAAGCCTAACAGTAACCCTAGGAAGGTAAATCAGCCGGGTATTAGGGTTCTTCCTAAGGGAAAAGCCGTGAAAGCAGCCATGTTGTGGCACTTCTGCACTCCCTTTGGGATGCCTTTGGCAGATGAAGTAAGCCTGGAACTCAGGGCTTCCTGGTTAAAGAAATCCAAGCCCTAGGCTGAAGCCTAACCCTAACCCTAGGCAGATAAATCAGCCTAGGTATAGGGATGGTGCCAAGGAAAAAGCTGTGAAAGCTGCCATGTTGTAGCACTTTTGTAATCCCCTTGGGATGCCTTGAACAGCTGCAGTGTGTCTGGAGCCCAGGGCTTCCTAGTTTTAAAAATCCTAGCCCTAGGCCTAAGCCTAACAGTAACCCTGGGAAGGTAAATCAGCCTGCTGTTAGGCTTCTTGCCAAGGAAAAAGCCGTGAAAGCAGCCATGTTGTGGCACTTTTGCACTCCCTTTTGGATGCCTTTCACAGCTACAGTGTGCCTGGAACTCAGGGCTTCCTGATTTTAAAAATCCTAGCCCTAGGCCGAACCCCAACCCTAAGACGAGAAAGGCAAATCAGCCAGGAATTAGGCATGTCCCCAAGGAAAAAGCTGTGGAGGCAGGCATGTTGTGGTACTTTTGCGCTCTTCTTGGCTAGTCCTTCGCAGCTGCTGTGTTCTTGGAACTCAGGGCTTTCTGGTTAATAGAGCCCTTACCCTAGGCGTAACTCAAACCTTAAGCCTAGGAAGGAAAATCAACCTATGGTTCGGGATGGTCTCATGGAAATATCAGTGGTGGCAGCCAAGTTGCGTCACTTTTGCGCTCCCCTTGGGATGCCTTTCGCAGCTGCAGTGTGCCTGGAGCCCAGGGCTTCCTGGTTTTAAAAGTCCTAGGCCTAAGCCTAACAGTAACCCTAGGAAGGTAAATCAGCCGGGTATTAGGGTTCTTCCTAAGGGAAAAGCCGTGAAAGCAGCCATGTTGTGGCACTTCTGCACTCCCTTTGGGATGCCTTTGGCAGATGAAGTAAGCCTGGAACTCAGGGCTTCCTGGTTAAAGAAATCCAAGCCCTAGGCTGAAGCCTAACCCTAACCCTAGGCAGATAAATCAGCCTAGGTATAGGGATGGTGCCAAGGAAAAAGCTGTGAAAGCTGCCATGTTGTAGCACTTTTGTACTCCCCTTGGGATGCCTTGAACAGCTGCAGTGTGTCTGGAGCCCAGGGCTTCCTAGTTTTAAAAATCCTAGCCCTAGGCCTAAGCCTAACAGTAACCCTGGGAAGGTAAATCAGCCTGCTGTTAGGCTTCTTGCCAAGGAAAAAGCCGTGAAAGCAGCCTTGTTGTGGCACTTTTGCACTCCCTTTTGGATGCCTTTCACAGCTGCAGTGTGCCTGGAACTCAGGGCTTCCTGATTTTAAAAATCCTAGCCCTAGGCCGAACCCCAACCCTAAGACGAGAAAGGCAAATCAGCCAGGAATTAGGCATGTCCCCAAGGAAAAAGCTGTGGAGGCAGGCATGTTGTGGTACTTTTGCGCTCTTCTTGGCTAGTCCTTCGCAGCTGCTGTGTTCTTGGAACTCAGGGCTTTCTGGTTAATAGAGCCCTTACCCTAGGCGTAATTCAAACCTTAACCCTAGGAAGGAAAATCAGCCTATGGTTCGGGATGGTCTCATGGAAATATCAGTGGTGGCAGCCAAGTTGCGTCACTTTTGCGCTCCCCTTGGGATGCCTTTCGCAGCTGCAGTGTGCCTGGAGCCCAGGGCTTCCTGGTTTTAAAAGTCCTAGGCCTAAGCCTAACAGTAACCCTAGGAAGGTAAATCAGCCGGGTATTAGGGTTCTTCCTAAGGGAAAAGCCGTGAAAGCAGCCATGTTGTGGCACTTCTGCACTCCCTTTGGGATGCCTTTGGCAGATGAAGTAAGCCTGGAACTCAGGGCTTCCTGGTTAAAGAAATCCAAGCCCTAGGCTGAAGCCTAACCCTAACCCTAGGCAGATATATCAGCCTAGGTATAGGGATGGTGCCAAGGAAAAAGCTGTGAAAGCTGCCATGTTGTAGCACTTTTGTAATCCCCTTGGGATGCCTTGAACAGCTGCAGTGTGTCTGGAGCCCAGGGCTTCCTAGTTTTAAAAATCCTAGCCCTAGGCCTAAGCCTAACAGTAACCCTGGGAAGGTAAATCAGCCTGCTGTTAGGCTTCTTGCCAAGGAAAAAGCCGTGAAAGCAGCCTTGTTGTGGCACTTTTGCACTCCCTTTTGGATGCCTTTCACAGCTGCAGTGTGCCTGGAACTCAGGGCTTCCTGATTTTAAAAATCCTAGCCCTAGGCCGAACCCCAACCCTAAGACGAGAAAGGCAAATCAGCCAGGAATTAGGCATGTCCCCAAGGAAAAAGCTGTGGAGGCAGGCATGTTGTGCTACTTTTGCGCTCTTCTTGGCTAGTCCTTCGCAGCTGCTGTGTTCTTGGAACTCAGGGCTTTCTGGTTAATAGAGCCCTTACCCTAGGCGTAACTCAAACCTTAAGCCTAGGAAGGAAAATCAACCTATGGTTCGGGATGGTCTCATGGAAATATCAGTGGTGGCAGCCAAGTTGCGTCACTTTTGCGCTCCCCTTGGGATGCCTTTCGCAGCTGCAGTGTGCCTGGAGCCCAGGGCTTCCTGGTTTTAAAAGTCCTAGACCTAAGCCTAACAGTAACCCTAGGAAGGTAAATCAGCCGGGTATTAGGGTTCTTCCTAAGGGAAAAGCCGTGAAAGCAGCCATGTTGTGGCACTTCTGCACTCCCTTTGGGATGCCTTTGGCAGATGAAGTAAGCCTGGAACTCAGGGCTTCCTGGTTAAAGAAATCCAAGCCCTAGGCTGAAGCCTAACCCTAACCCTAGGCAGATAAATCAGCCTAGGTATAGGGATGGTGCCAAGGAAAAAGCTGTGAAAGCTGCCATGTTGTAGCACTTTTGTACTCCCCTTGGGATGCCTTGAACAGCTGCAGTGTGTCTGGAGCCCAGGGCTTCCTAGTTTTAAAAATCCTAGCCCTAGGCCTAAGCCTAACAGTAACCCTGGGAAGGTAAATCAGCCTGCTGTTAGGCTTCTTGCCAAGGAAAAAGCCGTGAAAGCAGCCATGTTGTGGCACTTTTGCACTCCCTTTTGGATGCCTTTCACAGCTGCAGTGTGCCTGGAACTCAGGGCTTCCTGATTTTAAAAATCCTAGCCCTAGGCCGAACCCCAACCCTAAGACGAGAAAGGCAAATCAGCCAGGAATTAGGCATGTCCCCAAGGAAAAAGCTGTGGAGGCAGGCATGTTGTGGTACTTTTGCGCTCTTCTTGGCTAGTCCTTCGCAGCTGCTGTGTTCTTGGAACTCAGGGCTTTCTGGTTAATAGAGCCCTTACCCTAGGCGTAACTCAAACCTTAACCCTAGGAAGGAAAATCAACCTATGGTTCGGGATGGTCTCATGGAAATATCAGTGGTGGCAGCCAAGTTGCGTCACTTTTGCGCTCCCCTTGGGATGCCTTTCGCAGCTGCAGTGTGCCTGGAGCCCAGGGCTTCCTGGTTTTAAAAGTCCTAGGCCTAAGCCTAACAGTAACCCTAGGAAGGTAAATCAGCCGGGTATTAGGGTTCTTCCTAAGGGAAAAGCCGTGAAAGCAGCCATGTTGTGGCACTTCTGCACTCCCTTTGGGATGCCTTTGGCAGATGAAGTAAGCCTGGAACTCAGGGCTTCCTGGTTAAAGAAATCCGAGCCCTAGGCTGAAGCCTAACCCTAACCCTAGGCAGATATATCAGCCTAGGTATAGGGATGGTGCCAAGGAAAAAGCTGTGAAAGCTGCCATGTTGTAGCACTTTTGTAATCCCCTTGGGATGCCTTGAACAGCTGCAGTGTGCCTGGAGCCCAGGGCTTCCTAGTTTTAAAAATCCTAGCCCTAGGCCTAAGCCTAACAGTAACCCTGGGAAGGTAAATCAGCCTGGTGTTAGGCTTCTTGCCAAGGAAAAAGCCGTGAAAGCAGCCATGTTGTGGCACTTTTGCACTCCCTTTTGGATGCCTTTCACAGCTGCAGTGTGCCTGGAACTCAGGGCTTCCTGATTTTAAAAATCCTAGCCCTAGGCCGAACCCCAACCCTAAGACGAGAAAGGCAAATCAGCCAGGAATTAGGCATGTCCCCAAGGAAAAAGCTGTGGAGGCAGGCATGTTGTGGTACTTTTGCGCTCTTCTTGGCTAGTCCTTCGCAGCTGCTGTGTTCTTGGAACTCAGGGCTTTCTGGTTAATAGACCCTTACCCTAGGCGTAACTCAAACCTTAACCCTAGGAAGGAAAATCAGCCTATGGTTCGGGATGGTCTCATGGAAATATCAGTGGTGGCAGCCAAGTTGCGTCACTTTTGCGCTCCCCTTGGGATGCCTTTCGCAGCTGCAGTGTGCCTGGAGCCCAGGGCTTCCTGGTTTTAAAAGTCCTAGGCCTAAGCCTAACAGTAACCCTAGGAAGGTAAATCAGCCGGGTATTAGGGTTCTTCCTAAGGGAAAAGCCGTGAAAGCAGCCATGTTGTGGCACTTCTGCACTCCCTTTGGGATGCCTTTGGCAGATGAAGTAAGCCTGGAACTCAGGGCTTCCTGGTTAAAGAAATCCAAGCCCTAGGCTGAAGCCTAACCCTAACCCTAGGCAGATAAATCAGCCTAGGTATAGGGATGGTGCCAAGGAAAAAGCTGTGAAAGCTACCATGTTGTAGCACTTTTGTACTCCCCTTGGGATGCCTTGAACAGCTGCAGTGTGTCTGGAGCCCAGGGCTTCCTAGTTTTAAAAATCCTAGCCCTAGGCCTAAGCCTAACAGTAACCCTGGCAAGGTAAATCAGCCTGCTGTTAGGCTTCTTGCCAAGGAAAAAGCCGTGAAAGCAGCCTTGTTGTGGCACTTTTGCACTCCCTTTTGGATGCCTTTCACAGCTGCAGTGTGCCTGGAACTCAGGGCTTCCTGATTTTAAAAATCCTAGCCCTAGGCCGAACCCCAACCCTAAGACGAGAAAGGCAAATCAGCCAGGAATTAGGCATGTTCCCAAGGAAAAAGCTGTGGAGGCAGGCATGTTGTGGTACTTTTGCGCTCTTCTTGGCTAGTCCTTCGCAGCTGCTGTGTTCTTGGAACTCAGGGCTTTCTGGTTAATAGACCCTTACCCTAGGCGTAACTCAAACCTTAACCCTAGGAAGGAAAATCAGCCTATGGTTCGGGATGGTCTCATGGAAATATCAGTGGTGGCAGCCAAGTTGCGTCACTTTTGCGCTCCCCTTGGGATGCCTTTCGCAGCTGCAGTGTGCCTGGAGCCCAGGGCTTCCTGGTTTTAAAAGTCCTAGGCCTAAGCCTAACAGTAACCCTAGGAAGGTAAATCAGCCGGGTATTAGGGTTCTTCCTAAGGGAAAAGCCGTGAAAGCAGCCATGTTGTGGCACTTCTGCACTCCCTTTGGGACGCCTTTGGCAGATGAAGTAAGCCTGGAACTCAGGGCTTCCTGGTTAAAGAAATCCGAGCCCTAGGCTGAAGCCTAACCCTAACCCTAGGCAGATATATCAGCCTAGGTATAGGGATGGTGCCAAGGAAAAAGCTGTGAAAGCTGCCATGTTGTAGCACTTTTGTAATCCCCTTGGGATGCCTTGAACAGCTGCAGTGTGCCTGGAGCCCAGGGCTTCCTAGTTTTAAAAATCCTAGCCCTAGGCCTAAGCCTAACAGTAACCCTGGGAAGGTAAATCAGCCTGGTGTTAGGCTTCTTGCCAAGGAAAAAGCCGTGAAAGCAGCCATGTTGTGGCACTTTTGCACTCCCTTTTGGATGCCTTTCACAGCTGCAGTGTGCCTGGAACTCAGGGCTTCCTGATTTTAAAAATCCTAGCCCTAGGCCGAACCCCAACCCTAAGACGAGAAAGGCAAATCAGCCAGGAATTAGGCATGTTCCCAAGGAAAAAGCTGTGGAGGCAGGCATGTTGTGCTACTTTTGCGCTCTTCTTGGCTAGTCCTTCGCAGCTGCTGTGTTCTTGGAACTCAGGGCTTTCTGGTTAATAGAGCCCTTACCCTAGGCGTAACTCAAACCTTAAGCCTAGGAAGGAAAATCAGCCTATGGTTCGGGATGGTCTCATGGAAATATCAGTGGTGGCAGCCAAGTTGCGTCACTTTTGCGCTCCCCTTGGGATGCCTTTCGCAGCTGCAGTGTGCCTGGAGCCCAGGGCTTCCTGGTTTTAAAAGTCCTAGACCTAAGCCTAACAGTAACCCTAGGAAGGTAAATCAGCCGGGTATTAGGGTTCTTCCTAAGGGAAAAGCCGTGAAAGCAGCCATGTTGTGGCACTTCTGCACTCCCTTTGGGATGCCTTTGGCAGATGAAGTAAGCCTGGAACTCAGGGCTTCCTGGTTAAAGAAATCCAAGCCCTAGGCTGAAGCCTAACCCTAACCCTAGGCAGATATATCAGCCTAGGTATAGGGATGGTGCCAAGGAAAAAGCTGTGAAAGCTGCCATGTTGTAGCACTTTTGTAATCCCCTTGGGATGCCTTGAACAGCTGCAGTGTGCCTGGAGCCCAGGGCTTCCTAGTTTTAAAAATCCTAGCCCTAGGCCTAAGCCTAACAGTAACCCTGGGAAGGTAAATCAGCCTGCTGTTAGGCTTCTTGCCAAGGAAAAAGCCGTGAAAGCAGCCATGTTGTGGCACTTTTGCACTCCCTTTTGGATGCCTTTCACAGCTGCAGTGTGCCTGGAACTCAGGGCTTCCTGATTTTAAAAATCCTAGCCCTAGGCCGAACCCCAACCCTAAGACGAGAAAGGCAAATCAGCCAGGAATTAGGCATGTCCCCAAGGAAAAAGCTGTGGAGGCAGGCATGTTGTGGTACTTTTGCGCTCTTCTTGGCTAGTCCTTCGCAGCTGCTGTGTTCTTGGAACTCAGGGCTTTCTGGTTAATAGAGCCCTTACCCTAGGCGTAACTCAAACCTTAACCCTAGGAAGGAAAATCAACCTATGGTTCGGGATGGTCTCATGGAAATATCAGTGGTGGCAGCCAAGTTGCGTCACTTTTGCGCTCCCCTTGGGATGCCTTTCGCAGCTGCAGTGTGCCTGGAGCCCAGGGCTTCCTGGTTTTAAAAGTCCTAGGCCTAAGCCTAACAGTAACCCTAGGAAGGTAAATCAGCCGGGTATTAGGGTTCTTCCTAAGGGAAAAGCCGTGAAAGCAGCCATGTTGTGGCACTTCTGCACTCCCTTTGGGATGCCTTTGGCAGATGAAGTAAGCCTGGAACTCAGGGCTTCCTGGTTAAAGAAATCCAAGCCCTAGGCTGAAGCCTAACCCTAACCCTAGGCAGATAAATCAGCCTAGGTATAGGGATGGTGCCAAGGAAAAAGCTGTGAAAGCTGCCATGTTGTAGCACTTTTGTAATCCCCTTGGGATGCCTTGAACAGCTGCAGTGTGTCTGGAGCCCAGGGCTTCCTAGTTTTAAAAATCCTAGCCCTAGGCCTAAGCCTAACAGTAACCCTGGGAAGGTAAATCAGCCTGGTGTTAGGCTTCTTGCCAAGGAAAAAGCCGTGAAAGCAGCCATGTTGTGGCACTTTTGCACTCCCTTTTGGATGCCTTTCACAGCTACAGTGTGCCTGGAACTCAGGGCTTCCTGATTTTAAAAATCCTAGCCCTAGGCCGAACCCCAACCCTAAGACGAGAAAGGCAAATCAGCCAGGAATTAGGCATGTCCCCAAGGAAAAAGCTGTGGAGGCAGGCATGTTGTGGTACTTTTGCGCTCTTCTTGGCTAGTCCTTCGCAGCTGCTGTGTTCTTGGAACTCAGGGCTTTCTGGTTAATAGAGCCCTTACCCTAGGCGTAACTCAAACCTTAACCCTAGGAAGGAAAATCAACCTATGGTTCGGGATGGTCTCATGGAAATATCAGTGGTGGCAGCCAAGTTGCGTCACTTTTGCGCTCCCCTTGGGATGCCTTTCGCAGCTGCAGTGTGCCTGGAGCCCAGGGCTTCCTGGTTTTAAAAGTCCTAGGCCTAAGCCTAACAGTAACCCTAGGAAGGTAAATCAGCCGGGTATTAGGGTTCTTCCTAAGGGAAAAGCCGTGAAAGCAGCCATGTTGTGGCACTTCTGCACTCCCTTTGGGATGCCTTTGGCAGATGAAGTAAGCCTGGAACTCAGGGCTTCCTGGTTAAAGAAATCCAAGCCCTAGGCTGAAGCCTAACCCTAACCCTAGGCAGATATATCAGCCTAGGTATAGGGATGGTGCCAAGGAAAAAGCTGTGAAAGCTGCCATGTTGTAGCACTTTTGTACTCCCCTTGGGATGCCTTGAACAGCTGCAGTGTGTCTGGAGCCCAGGGCTTCCTAGTTTTAAAAATCCTAGCCCTAGGCCTAAGCCTAACAGTAACCCTGGGAAGGTAAATCAGCCTGCTGTTAGGCTTCTTGCCAAGGAAAAAGCCGTGAAAGCAGCCTTGTTGTGGCACTTTTGCACTCCCTTTTGGATGCCTTTCACAGCTGCAGTGTGCCTGGAACTCAGGGCTTCCTGATTTTAAAAATCCTAGCCCTAGGCCGAACCCCAACCCTAAGACGAGAAAGGCAAATCAGCCAGGAATTAGGCATGTCCCCAAGGAAAAAGCTGTGGAGGCAGGCATGTTGTGGTACTTTTGCGCTCTTCTTGGCTAGTCCTTCGCAGCTGCTGTGTTCTTGGAACTCAGGGCTTTCTGGTTAATAGAGCCCTTACCCTAGGCGTAATTCAAACCTTAACCCTAGGAAGGAAAATCAGCCTATGGTTCGGGATGGTCTCATGGAAATATCAGTGGTGGCAGCCAAGTTGCGTCACTTTTGCGCTCCCCTTGGGATGCCTTTCGCAGCTGCAGTGTGCCTGGAGCCCAGGGCTTCCTGGTTTTAAAAGTCCTAGGCCTAAGCCTAACAGTAACCCTAGGAAGGTAAATCAGCCGGGTATTAGGGTTCTTCCTAAGGGAAAAGCCGTGAAAGCAGCCATGTTGTGGCACTTCTGCACTCCCTTTGGGATGCCTTTGGCAGATGAAGTAAGCCTAGAACTCAGGGCTTCCTGGTTAAAGAAATCCAAGCCCTAGGCTGAAGCCTAACCCTAACCCTAGGCAGATATATCAGCCTAGGTATAGGGATGGTGCCAAGGAAAAAGCTGTGAAAGCTGCCATGTTGTAGCACTTTTGTAATCCCCTTGGGATGCCTTGAACAGCTGCAGTGTGTCTGGAGCCCAGGGCTTCCTAGTTTTAAAAATCCTAGCCCTAGGCCTAAGCCTAACAGTAACCCTGGGAAGGTAAATCAGCCTGCTGTTAGGCTTCTTGCCAAGGAAAAAGCCGTGAAAGCAGCCTTGTTGTGGCACTTTTGCACTCCCTTTTGGATGCCTTTCACAGCTGCAGTGTGCCTGGAACTCAGGGCTTCCTGATTTTAAAAATCCTAGCCCTAGGCCGAACCCCAACCCTAAGACGAGAAAGGCAAATCAGCCAGGAATTAGGCATGTCCCCAAGGAAAAAGCTGTGGAGGCAGGCATGTTGTGCTACTTTTGCGCTCTTCTTGGCTAGTCCTTCGCAGCTGCTGTGTTCTTGGAACTCAGGGCTTTCTGGTTAATAGAGCCCTTACCCTAGGCGTAACTCAAACCTTAAGCCTAGGAAGGAAAATCAACCTATGGTTCGGGATGGTCTCATGGAAATATCAGTGGTGGCAGCCAAGTTGCGTCACTTTTGCGCTCCCCTTGGGATGCCTTTCGCAGCTGCAGTGTGCCTGGAGCCCAGGGCTTCCTGGTTTTAAAAGTCCTAGACCTAAGCCTAACAGTAACCCTAGGAAGGTAAATCAGCCGGGTATTAGGGTTCTTCCTAAGGGAAAAGCCGTGAAAGCAGCCATGTTGTGGCACTTCTGCACTCCCTTTGGGATGCCTTTGGCAGATGAAGTAAGCCTGGAACTCAGGGCTTCCTGGTTAAAGAAATCCAAGCCCTAGGCTGAAGCCTAACCCTAACCCTAGGCAGATAAATCAGCCTAGGTATAGGGATGGTGCCAAGGAAAAAGCTGTGAAAGCTGCCATGTTGTAGCACTTTTGTACTCCCCTTGGGATGCCTTGAACAGCTGCAGTGTGCCTGGAGCCCAGGGCTTCCTAGTTTTAAAAATCCTAGCCCTAGGCCTAAGCCTAACAGTAACCCTGGGAAGGTAAATCAGCCTGGTGTTAGGCTTCTTGCCAAGGAAAAAGCCGTGAAAGCAGCCATGTTGTGGCACTTTTGCACTCCCTTTTGGATGCCTTTCACAGCTCCACTGTGCCTGGAACTCAGGGCTTCCTGATTTTAAAAATCCTAGCCCTAGGCCGAACCCCAACCCTAAGACGAGAAAGGCAAATCAGCCAGGAATTAGGCATGTCCCCAAGGAAAAAGCTGTGGAGGCAGGCATGTTGTGGTACTTTTGCGCTCTTCTTGGCTAGTCCTTCGCAGCTGCTGTGTTCTTGGAACTCAGGGCTTTCTGGTTAATAGAGCCCTTACCCTAGGCGTAACTCAAACCTTAAGCCTAGGAAGGAAAATCAGCCTATGGTTCGGGATGGTCTCATGGAAATATCAGTGGTGGCAGCCAAGTTGCGTCACTTTTGCGCGCCCCTTGGGATGCCTTTCGCAGCTGCAGTGTGCCTGGAGCCCAGGGCTTCCTGGTTTTAAAAGTCCTAGACCTAAGCCTAACAGTAACCCTAGGAAGGTAAATCAGCCGGGTATTAGGGTTCTTCCTAAGGGAAAAGCCGTGAAAGCAGCCATGTTGTGGCACTTCTGCACTCCCTTTGGGATGCCTTTGGCAGATGAAGTAAGCCTGGAACTCAGGGCTTCCTGGTTAAAGAAATCCAAGCCCTAGGCTGAAGCCTAACCCTAACCCTAGGCAGATAAATCAGCCTAGGTATAGGGATGGTGCCAAGGAAAAAGCTGTGAAAGCTGCCATGTTGTAGCACTTTTGTACTCCCCTTGGGATGCCTTGAACAGCTGCAGTGTGTCTGGAGCCCAGGGCTTCCTAGTTTTAAAAATCCTAGCCCTAGGCCTAAGCCTAACAGTAACCCTGGGAAGGTAAATCAGCCTGCTGTTAGGCTTCTTGCCAAGGAAAAAGCCGTGAAAGCAGCCATGTTGTGGCACTTTTGCACTCCCTTTTGGATGCCTTTCACAGCTGCAGTGTGCCTGGAACTCAGGGCTTCCTGATTTTAAAAATCCTAGCCCTAGGCCGAACCCCAACCCTAAGACGAGAAAGGCAAATCAGCCAGGAATTAGGCATGTCCCCAAGGAAAAAGCTGTGGAGGCAGGCATGTTGTGGTACTTTTGCGCTCTTCTTGGCTAGTCCTTCGCAGCTGCTGTGTTCTTGGAACTCAGGGCTTTCTGGTTAATAGAGCCCTTACCCTAGGCGTAACTCAAACCTTAACCCTAGGAAGGAAAATCAACCTATGGTTCGGGATGGTCTCATGGAAATATCAGTGGTGGCAGCCAAGTTGCGTCACTTTTGCGCTCCCCTTGGGATGCCTTTCGCAGCTGCAGTGTGCCTGGAGCCCAGGGCTTCCTGGTTTTAAAAGTCCTAGGCCTAAGCCTAACAGTAACCCTAGGAAGGTAAATCAGCCGGGTATTAGGGTTCTTCCTAAGGGAAAAGCCGTGAAAGCAGCCATGTTGTGGCACTTCTGCACTCCCTTTGGGATGCGTTTGGCAGATGAAGTAAGCCTGGAACTCAGGGCTTCCTGGTTAAAGAAATCCGAGCCCTAGGCTGAAGCCTAACCCTAACCCTAGGCAGATATATCAGCCTAGGTATAGGGATGGTGCCAAGGAAAAAGCTGTGAAAGCTGCCATGTTGTAGCACTTTTGTAATCCCCTTGGGATGCCTTGAACAGCTGCAGTGTGCCTGGAGCCCAGGGCTTCCTAGTTTTAAAAATCCTAGCCCTAGGCCTAAGCCTAACAGTAACCCTGGGAAGGTAAATCAGCCTGGTGTTAGGCTTCTTGCCAAGGAAAAAGCCGTGAAAGCAGCCATGTTGTGGCACTTTTGCACTCCCTTTTGGATGCCTTTCACAGCTGCAGTGTGCCTGGAACTCAGGGCTTCCTGATTTTAAAAATCCTAGCCCTAGGCCGAACCCCAACCCTAAGACGAGAAAGGCAAATCAGCCAGGAATTAGGCATGTCCCCAAGGAAAAAGCTGTGGAGGCAGGCATGTTGTGGTACTTTTGCGCTCTTCTTGGCTAGTCCTTCGCAGCTGCTGTGTTCTTGGAACTCAGGGCTTTCTGGTTAATAGACCCTTACCCTAGGCGTAACTCAAACCTTAACCCTAGGAAGGAAAATCAGCCTATGGTTCGGGATGGTCTCATGGAAATATCAGTGGTGGCAGCCAAGTTGCGTCACTTTTGCGCTCCCCTTGGGATGCCTTTCGCAGCTGCAGTGTGCCTGGAGCCCAGGGCTTCCTGGTTTTAAAAGTCCTAGGCCTAAGCCTAACAGTAACCCTAGGAAGGTAAATCAGCCGGGTATTAGGGTTCTTCCTAAGGGAAAAGCCGTGAAAGCAGCCATGTTGTGGCACTTCTGCACTCCCTTTGGGATGCCTTTGGCAGATGAAGTAAGCCTGGAACTCAGGGCTTCCTGGTTAAAGAAATCCAAGCCCTAGGCTGAAGCCTAACCCTAACCCTAGGCAGATAAATCAGCCTAGGTATAGGGATGGTGCCAAGGAAAAAGCTGTGAAAGCTACCATGTTGTAGCACTTTTGTACTCCCCTTGGGATGCCTTGAACAGCTGCAGTGTGTCTGGAGCCCAGGGCTTCCTAGTTTTAAAAATCCTAGCCCTAGGCCTAAGCCTAACAGTAACCCTGGCAAGGTAAATCAGCCTGCTGTTAGGCTTCTTGCCAAGGAAAAAGCCGTGAAAGCAGCCTTGTTGTGGCACTTTTGCACTCCCTTTTGGATGCCTTTCACAGCTGCAGTGTGCCTGGAACTCAGGGCTTCCTGATTTTAAAAATCCTAGCCCTAGGCCGAACCCCAACCCTAAGACGAGAAAGGCAAATCAGCCAGGAATTAGGCATGTTCCCAAGGAAAAAGCTGTGGAGGCAGGCATGTTGTGGTACTTTTGCGCTCTTCTTGGCTAGTCCTTCGCAGCTGCTGTGTTCTTGGAACTCAGGGCTTTCTGGTTAATAGACCCTTACCCTAGGCGTAACTCAAACCTTAACCCTAGGAAGGAAAATCAGCCTATGGTTCGGGATGGTCTCATGGAAATATCAGTGGTGGCAGCCAAGTTGCGTCACTTTTGCGCTCCCCTTGGGATGCCTTTCGCAGCTGCAGTGTGCCTGGAGCCCAGGGCTTCCTGGTTTTAAAAGTCCTAGGCCTAAGCCTAACAGTAACCCTAGGAAGGTAAATCAGCCGGGTATTAGGGTTCTTCCTAAGGGAAAAGCCGTGAAAGCAGCCATGTTGTGGCACTTCTGCACTCCCTTTGGGACGCCTTTGGCAGATGAAGTAAGCCTGGAACTCAGGGCTTCCTGGTTAAAGAAATCCGAGCCCTAGGCTGAAGCCTAACCCTAACCCTAGGCAGATATATCAGCCTAGGTATAGGGATGGTGCCAAGGAAAAAGCTGTGAAAGCTGCCATGTTGTAGCACTTTTGTAATCCCCTTGGGATGCCTTGAACAGCTGCAGTGTGCCTGGAGCCCAGGGCTTCCTAGTTTTAAAAATCCTAGCCCTAGGCCTAAGCCTAACAGTAACCCTGGGAAGGTAAATCAGCCTGGTGTTAGGCTTCTTGCCAAGGAAAAAGCCGTGAAAGCAGCCATGTTGTGGCACTTTTGCACTCCCTTTTGGATGCCTTTCACAGCTGCAGTGTGCCTGGAACTCAGGGCTTCCTGATTTTAAAAATCCTAGCCCTAGGCCGAACCCCAACCCTAAGACGAGAAAGGCAAATCAGCCAGGAATTAGGCATGTTCCCAAGGAAAAAGCTGTGGAGGCAGGCATGTTGTGCTACTTTTGCGCTCTTCTTGGCTAGTCCTTCGCAGCTGCTGTGTTCTTGGAACTCAGGGCTTTCTGGTTAATAGAGCCCTTACCCTAGGCGTAACTCAAACCTTAAGCCTAGGAAGGAAAATCAGCCTATGGTTCGGGATGGTCTCATGGAAATATCAGTGGTGGCAGCCAAGTTGCGTCACTTTTGCGCTCCCCTTGGGATGCCTTTCGCAGCTGCAGTGTGCCTGGAGCCCAGGGCTTCCTGGTTTTAAAAGTCCTAGGCCTAAGCCTAACAGTAACCCTAGGAAGGTAAATCAGCCGGGTATTAGGGTTCTTCCTAAGGGAAAAGCCGTGAAAGCAGCCATGTTGTGGCACTTCTGCACTCCCTTTGGGATGCCTTTGGCAGATGAAGTAAGCCTGGAACTCAGGGCTTCCTGGTTAAAGAAATCCAAGCCCTAGGCTGAAGCCTAACCCTAACCCTAGGCAGATATATCAGCCTAGGTATAGGGATGGTGCCAAGGAAAAAGCTGTGAAAGCTGCCATGTTGTAGCACTTTTGTACTCCCCTTGGGATGCCTTGAACAGCTGCAGTGTGTCTGGAGCCCAGGGCTTCCTAGTTTTAAAAATCCTAGCCCTAGGCCTAAGCCTAACAGTAACCCTGGGAAGGTAAATCAGCCTGCTGTTAGGCTTCTTGCCAAGGAAAAAGCC
This sequence comes from Ammospiza caudacuta, assembly GCF_027887145.1. NCBI lineage: Eukaryota > Metazoa > Chordata > Aves > Passeriformes > Passerellidae > Ammospiza > Ammospiza caudacuta. The sequence continues at coordinate 252,108 of NW_026682915.1, forward strand.
GTGAAAGCAGCCTTGTTGTGGCACTTTTGCACTCCCTTTTGGATGCCTTTCACAGCTGCAGTGTGCCTGGAACTCAGGGCTTCCTGATTTTAAAAATCCTAGCCCTAGGCCGAACCCCAACCCTAAGACGAGAAAGGCAAATCAGCCAGGAATTAGGCATGTCCCCAAGGAAAAAGCTGTGGAGGCAGGCATGTTGTGGTACTTTTGCGCTCTTCTTGGCTAGTCCTTCGCAGCTGCTGTGTTCTTGGAACTCAGGGCTTTCTGGTTAATAGAGCCCTTACCCTAGGCGTAATTCAAACCTTAACCCTAGGAAGGAAAATCAGCCTATGGTTCGGGATGGTCTCATGGAAATATCAGTGGTGGCAGCCAAGTTGCGTCACTTTTGCGCTCCCCTTGGGATGCCTTTCGCAGCTGCAGTGTGCCTGGAGCCCAGGGCTTCCTGGTTTTAAAAGTCCTAGGCCTAAGCCTAACAGTAACCCTAGGAAGGTAAATCAGCCGGGTATTAGGGTTCTTCCTAAGGGAAAAGCCGTGAAAGCAGCCATGTTGTGGCACTTCTGCACTCCCTTTGGGATGCCTTTGGCAGATGAAGTAAGCCTAGAACTCAGGGCTTCCTGGTTAAAGAAATCCAAGCCCTAGGCTGAAGCCTAACCCTAACCCTAGGCAGATATATCAGCCTAGGTATAGGGATGGTGCCAAGGAAAAAGCTGTGAAAGCTGCCATGTTGTAGCACTTTTGTAATCCCCTTGGGATGCCTTGAACAGCTGCAGTGTGTCTGGAGCCCAGGGCTTCCTAGTTTTAAAAATCCTAGCCCTAGGCCTAAGCCTAACAGTAACCCTGGGAAGGTAAATCAGCCTGCTGTTAGGCTTCTTGCCAAGGAAAAAGCCGTGAAAGCAGCCTTGTTGTGGCACTTTTGCACTCCCTTTTGGATGCCTTTCACAGCTGCAGTGTGCCTGGAACTCAGGGCTTCCTGATTTTAAAAATCCTAGCCCTAGGCCGAACCCCAACCCTAAGACGAGAAAGGCAAATCAGCCAGGAATTAGGCATGTCCCCAAGGAAAAAGCTGTGGAGGCAGGCATGTTGTGCTACTTTTGCGCTCTTCTTGGCTAGTCCTTCGCAGCTGCTGTGTTCTTGGAACTCAGGGCTTTCTGGTTAATAGAGCCCTTACCCTAGGCGTAACTCAAACCTTAAGCCTAGGAAGGAAAATCAACCTATGGTTCGGGATGGTCTCATGGAAATATCAGTGGTGGCAGCCAAGTTGCGTCACTTTTGCGCTCCCCTTGGGATGCCTTTCGCAGCTGCAGTGTGCCTGGAGCCCAGGGCTTCCTGGTTTTAAAAGTCCTAGACCTAAGCCTAACAGTAACCCTAGGAAGGTAAATCAGCCGGGTATTAGGGTTCTTCCTAAGGGAAAAGCCGTGAAAGCAGCCATGTTGTGGCACTTCTGCACTCCCTTTGGGATGCCTTTGGCAGATGAAGTAAGCCTGGAACTCAGGGCTTCCTGGTTAAAGAAATCCAAGCCCTAGGCTGAAGCCTAACCCTAACCCTAGGCAGATAAATCAGCCTAGGTATAGGGATGGTGCCAAGGAAAAAGCTGTGAAAGCTGCCATGTTGTAGCACTTTTGTACTCCCCTTGGGATGCCTTGAACAGCTGCAGTGTGCCTGGAGCCCAGGGCTTCCTAGTTTTAAAAATCCTAGCCCTAGGCCTAAGCCTAACAGTAACCCTGGGAAGGTAAATCAGCCTGGTGTTAGGCTTCTTGCCAAGGAAAAAGCCGTGAAAGCAGCCATGTTGTGGCACTTTTGCACTCCCTTTTGGATGCCTTTCACAGCTGCAGTGTGCCTGGAACTCAGGGCTTCCTGATTTTAAAAATCCTAGCCCTAGGCCGAACCCCAACCCTAAGACGAGAAAGGCAAATCAGCCAGGAATTAGGCATGTCCCCAAGGAAAAAGCTGTGGAGGCAGGCATGTTGTGGTACTTTTGCGCTCTTCTTGGCTAGTCCTTCGCAGCTGCTGTGTTCTTGGAACTCAGGGCTTTCTGGTTAATAGAGCCCTTACCCTAGGCGTAACTCAAACCTTAAGCCTAGGAAGGAAAATCAGCCTATGGTTCGGGATGGTCTCATGGAAATATCAGTGGTGGCAGCCAAGTTGCGTCACTTTTGCGCGCCCCTTGGGATGCCTTTCGCAGCTGCAGTGTGCCTGGAGCCCAGGGCTTCCTGGTTTTAAAAGTCCTAGACCTAAGCCTAACAGTAACCCTAGGAAGGTAAATCAGCCGGGTATTAGGGTTCTTCCTAAGGGAAAAGCCGTGAAAGCAGCCATGTTGTGGCACTTCTGCACTCCCTTTGGGATGCCTTTGGCAGATGAAGTAAGCCTGGAACTCAGGGCTTCCTGGTTAAAGAAATCCAAGCCCTAGGCTGAAGCCTAACCCTAACCCTAGGCAGATAAATCAGCCTAGGTATAGGGATGGTGCCAAGGAAAAAGCTGTGAAAGCTGCCATGTTGTAGCACTTTTGTACTCCCCTTGGGATGCCTTGAACAGCTGCAGTGTGTCTGGAGCCCAGGGCTTCCTAGTTTTAAAAATCCTAGCCCTAGGCCTAAGCCTAACAGTAACCCTGGGAAGGTAAATCAGCCTGCTGTTAGGCTTCTTGCCAAGGAAAAAGCCGTGAAAGCAGCCATGTTGTGGCACTTTTGCACTCCCTTTTGGATGCCTTTCACAGCTGCAGTGTGCCTGGAACTCAGGGCTTCCTGATTTTAAAAATCCTAGCCCTAGGCCGAACCCCAACCCTAAGACGAGAAAGGCAAATCAGCCAGGAATTAGGCATGTCCCCAAGGAAAAAGCTGTGGAGGCAGGCATGTTGTGGTACTTTTGCGCTCTTCTTGGCTAGTCCTTCGCAGCTGCTGTGTTCTTGGAACTCAGGGCTTTCTGGTTAATAGAGCCCTTACCCTAGGCGTAACTCAAACCTTAACCCTAGGAAGGAAAATCAACCTATGGTTCGGGATGGTCTCATGGAAATATCAGTGGTGGCAGCCAAGTTGCGTCACTTTTGCGCTCCCCTTGGGATGCCTTTCGCAGCTGCAGTGTGCCTGGAGCCCAGGGCTTCCTGGTTTTAAAAGTCCTAGGCCTAAGCCTAACAGTAACCCTAGGAAGGTAAATCAGCCGGGTATTAGGGTTCTTCCTAAGGGAAAAGCCGTGAAAGCAGCCATGTTGTGGCACTTCTGCACTCCCTTTGGGATGCCTTTGGCAGATGAAGTAAGCCTGGAACTCAGGGCTTCCTGGTTAAAGAAATCCGAGCCCTAGGCTGAAGCCTAACCCTAACCCTAGGCAGATATATCAGCCTAGGTATAGGGATGGTGCCAAGGAAAAAGCTGTGAAAGCTGCCATGTTGTAGCACTTTTGTAATCCCCTTGGGATGCCTTGAACAGCTGCAGTGTGCCTGGAGCCCAGGGCTTCCTAGTTTTAAAAATCCTAGCCCTAGGCCTAAGCCTAACAGTAACCCTGGCAAGGTAAATCAGCCTGGTGTTAGGCTTCTTGCCAAGGAAAAAGCCGTGAAAGCAGCCATGTTGTGGCACTTTTGCACTCCCTTTTGGATGCCTTTCACAGCTGCAGTGTGCCTGGAACTCAGGGCTTCCTGATTTTAAAAATCCTAGCCCTAGGCCGAACCCCAACCCTAAGACGAGAAAGGCAAATCAGCCAGGAATTAGGCATGTCCCCAAGGAAAAAGCTGTGGAGGCAGGCATGTTGTGGTACTTTTGCGCTCTTCTTGGCTAGTCCTTCGCAGCTGCTGTGTTCTTGGAACTCAGGGCTTTCTGGTTAATAGACCCTTACCCTAGGCGTAACTCAAACCTTAACCCTAGGAAGGAAAATCAGCCTATGGTTCGGGATGGTCTCATGGAAATATCAGTGGTGGCAGCCAAGTTGCGTCACTTTTGCGCTCCCCTTGGGATGCCTTTCGCAGCTGCAGTGTGCCTGGAGCCCAGGGCTTCCTGGTTTTAAAAGTCCTAGGCCTAAGCCTAACAGTAACCCTAGGAAGGTAAATCAGCCGGGTATTAGGGTTCTTCCTAAGGGAAAAGCCGTGAAAGCAGCCATGTTGTGGCACTTCTGCACTCCCTTTGGGACGCCTTTGGCAGATGAAGTAAGCCTGGAACTCAGGGCTTCCTGGTTAAAGAAATCCGAGCCCTAGGCTGAAGCCTAACCCTAACCCTAGGCAGATATATCAGCCTAGGTATAGGGATGGTGCCAAGGAAAAAGCTGTGAAAGCTGCCATGTTGTAGCACTTTTGTAATCCCCTTGGGATGCCTTGAACAGCTGCAGTGTGCCTGGAGCCCAGGGCTTCCTAGTTTTAAAAATCCTAGCCCTAGGCCTAAGCCTAACAGTAACCCTGGGAAGGTAAATCAGCCTGGTGTTAGGCTTCTTGCCAAGGAAAAAGCCGTGAAAGCAGCCATGTTGTGGCACTTTTGCACTCCCTTTTGGATGCCTTTCACAGCTGCAGTGTGCCTGGAACTCAGGGCTTCCTGATTTTAAAAATCCTAGCCCTAGGCCGAACCCCAACCCTAAGACGAGAAAGGCAAATCAGCCAGGAATTAGGCATGTTCCCAAGGAAAAAGCTGTGGAGGCAGGCATGTTGTGCTACTTTTGCGCTCTTCTTGGCTAGTCCTTCGCAGCTGCTGTGTTCTTGGAACTCAGGGCTTTCTGGTTAATAGAGCCCTTACCCTAGGCGTAACTCAAACCTTAAGCCTAGGAAGGAAAATCAGCCTATGGTTCGGGATGGTCTCATGGAAATATCAGTGGTGGCAGCCAAGTTGCGTCACTTTTGCGCTCCCCTTGGGATGCCTTTCGCAGCTGCAGTGTGCCTGGAGCCCAGGGCTTCCTGGTTTTAAAAGTCCTAGGCCTAAGCCTAACAGTAACCCTAGGAAGGTAAATCAGCCGGGTATTAGGGTTCTTCCTAAGGGAAAAGCCGTGAAAGCAGCCATGTTGTGGCACTTCTGCACTCCCTTTGGGATGCCTTTGGCAGATGAAGTAAGCCTGGAACTCAGGGCTTCCTGGTTAAAGAAATCCAAGCCCTAGGCTGAAGCCTAACCCTAACCCTAGGCAGATATATCAGCCTAGGTATAGGGATGGTGCCAAGGAAAAAGCTGTGAAAGCTGCCATGTTGTAGCACTTTTGTACTCCCCTTGGGATGCCTTGAACAGCTGCAGTGTGTCTGGAGCCCAGGGCTTCCTAGTTTTAAAAATCCTAGCCCTAGGCCTAAGCCTAACAGTAACCCTGGGAAGGTAAATCAGCCTGCTGTTAGGCTTCTTGCCAAGGAAAAAGCCGTGAAAGCAGCCTTGTTGTGGCACTTTTGCACTCCCTTTTGGATGCCTTTCACAGCTGCAGTGTGCCTGGAACTCAGGGCTTCCTGATTTTAAAAATCCTAGCCCTAGGCCGAACCCCAACCCTAAGACGAGAAAGGCAAATCAGCCAGGAATTAGGCATGTCCCCAAGGAAAAAGCTGTGGAGGCAGGCATGTTGTGGTACTTTTGCGCTCTTCTTGGCTAGTCCTTCGCAGCTGCTGTGTTCTTGGAACTCAGGGCTTTCTGGTTAATAGAGCCCTTACCCTAGGCGTAATTCAAACCTTAACCCTAGGAAGGAAAATCAGCCTATGGTTCGGGATGGTCTCATGGAAATATCAGTGGTGGCAGCCAAGTTGCGTCACTTTTGCGCTCCCCTTGGGATGCCTTTCGCAGCTGCAGTGTGCCTGGAGCCCAGGGCTTCCTGGTTTTAAAAGTCCTAGGCCTAAGCCTAACAGTAACCCTAGGAAGGTAAATCAGCCGGGTATTAGGGTTCTTCCTAAGGGAAAAGCCGTGAAAGCAGCCATGTTGTGGCACTTCTGCACTCCCTTTGGGATGCCTTTGGCAGATGAAGTAAGCCTAGAACTCAGGGCTTCCTGGTTAAAGAAATCCAAGCCCTAGGCTGAAGCCTAACCCTAACCCTAGGCAGATATATCAGCCTAGGTATAGGGATGGTGCCAAGGAAAAAGCTGTGAAAGCTGCCATGTTGTAGCACTTTTGTAATCCCCTTGGGATGCCTTGAACAGCTGCAGTGTGTCTGGAGCCCAGGGCTTCCTAGTTTTAAAAATCCTAGCCCTAGGCCTAAGCCTAACAGTAACCCTGGGAAGGTAAATCAGCCTGCTGTTAGGCTTCTTGCCAAGGAAAAAGCCGTGAAAGCAGCCTTGTTGTGGCACTTTTGCACTCCCTTTTGGATGCCTTTCACAGCTGCAGTGTGCCTGGAACTCAGGGCTTCCTGATTTTAAAAATCCTAGCCCTAGGCCGAACCCCAAGCCTAAGACGAGAAAGGCAAATCAGCCAGGAATTAGGCATGTCCCCAAGGAAAAAGCTGTGGAGGCAGGCATGTTGTGCTACTTTTGCGCTCTTCTTGGCTAGTCCTTCGCAGCTGCTGTGTTCTTGGAACTCAGGGCTTTCTGGTTAATAGAGCCCTTACCCTAGGCGTAACTCAAACCTTAAGCCTAGGAAGGAAAATCAACCTATGGTTCGGGATGGTCTCATGGAAATATCAGTGGTGGCAGCCAAGTTGCGTCACTTTTGCGCTCCCCTTGGGATGCCTTTCGCAGCTGCAGTGTGCCTGGAGCCCAGGGCTTCCTGGTTTTAAAAGTCCTAGACCTAAGCCTAACAGTAACCCTAGGAAGGTAAATCAGCCGGGTATTAGGGTTCTTCCTAAGGGAAAAGCCGTGAAAGCAGCCATGTTGTGGCACTTCTGCACTCCCTTTGGGATGCCTTTGGCAGATGAAGTAAGCCTGGAACTCAGGGCTTCCTGGTTAAAGAAATCCAAGCCCTAGGCTGAAGCCTAACCCTAACCCTAGGCAGATAAATCAGCCTAGGTATAGGGATGGTGCCAAGGAAAAAGCTGTGAAAGCTGCCATGTTGTAGCACTTTTGTACTCCCCTTGGGATGCCTTGAACAGCTGCAGTGTGCCTGGAGCCCAGGGCTTCCTAGTTTTAAAAATCCTAGCCCTAGGCCTAAGCCTAACAGTAACCCTGGGAAGGTAAATCAGCCTGGTGTTAGGCTTCTTGCCAAGGAAAAAGCCGTGAAAGCAGCCATGTTGTGGCACTTTTGCACTCCCTTTTGGATGCCTTTCACAGCTCCACTGTGCCTGGAACTCAGGGCTTCCTGATTTTAAAAATCCTAGCCCTAGGCCGAACCCCAACCCTAAGACGAGAAAGGCAAATCAGCCAGGAATTAGGCATGTCCCCAAGGAAAAAGCTGTGGAGGCAGGCATGTTGTGGTACTTTTGCGCTCTTCTTGGCTAGTCCTTCGCAGCTGCTGTGTTCTTGGAACTCAGGGCTTTCTGGTTAATAGAGCCCTTACCCTAGGCGTAACTCAAACCTTAAGCCTAGGAAGGAAAATCAGCCTATGGTTCGGGATGGTCTCATGGAAATATCAGTGGTGGCAGCCAAGTTGCGTCACTTTTGCGCGCCCCTTGGGATGCCTTTCGCAGCTGCAGTGTGCCTGGAGCCCAGGGCTTCCTGGTTTTAAAAGTCCTAGACCTAAGCCTAACAGTAACCCTAGGAAGGTAAATCAGCCGGGTATTAGGGTTCTTCCTAAGGGAAAAGCCGTGAAAGCAGCCATGTTGTGGCACTTCTGCACTCCCTTTGGGATGCCTTTGGCAGATGAAGTAAGCCTGGAACTCAGGGCTTCCTGGTTAAAGAAATCCAAGCCCTAGGCTGAAGCCTAACCCTAACCCTAGGCAGATAAATCAGCCTAGGTATAGGGATGGTGCCAAGGAAAAAGCTGTGAAAGCTGCCATGTTGTAGCACTTTTGTACTCCCCTTGGGATGCCTTGAACAGCTGCAGTGTGTCTGGAGCCCAGGGCTTCCTAGTTTTAAAAATCCTAGCCCTAGGCCTAAGCCTAACAGTAACCCTGGGAAGGTAAATCAGCCTGCTGTTAGGCTTCTTGCCAAGGAAAAAGCCGTGAAAGCAGCCATGTTGTGGCACTTTTGCACTCCCTTTTGGATGCCTTTCACAGCTGCAGTGTGCCTGGAACTCAGGGCTTCCTGATTTTAAAAATCCTAGCCCTAGGCCGAACCCCAACCCTAAGACGAGAAAGGCAAATCAGCCAGGAATTAGGCATGTCCCCAAGGAAAAAGCTGTGGAGGCAGGCATGTTGTGGTACTTTTGCGCTCTTCTTGGCTAGTCCTTCGCAGCTGCTGTGTTCTTGGAACTCAGGGCTTTCTGGTTAATAGAGCCCTTACCCTAGGCGTAACTCAAACCTTAACCCTAGGAAGGAAAATCAACCTATGGTTCGGGATGGTCTCATGGAAATATCAGTGGTGGCAGCCAAGTTGCGTCACTTTTGCGCTCCCCTTGGGATGCCTTTCGCAGCTGCAGTGTGCCTGGAGCCCAGGGCTTCCTGGTTTTAAAAGTCCTAGGCCTAAGCCTAACAGTAACCCTAGGAAGGTAAATCAGCCGGGTATTAGGGTTCTTCCTAAGGGAAAAGCCGTGAAAGCAGCCATGTTGTGGCACTTCTGCACTCCCTTTGGGATGCCTTTGGCAGATGAAGTAAGCCTGGAACTCAGGGCTTCCTGGTTAAAGAAATCCGAGCCCTAGGCTGAAGCCTAACCCTAACCCTAGGCAGATAAATCAGCCTAGGTATAGGGATGGTGCCAAGGAAAAAGCTGTGAAAGCTGCCATGTTGTAGCACTTTTGTAATCCCCTTGGGATGCCTTGAACAGCTGCAGTGTGCCTGGAGCCCAGGGCTTCCTAGTTTTAAAAATCCTAGCCCTAGGCCTAAGCCTAACAGTAACCCTGGGAAGGTAAATCAGCCTGGTGTTAGGCTTCTTGCCAAGGAAAAAGCCGTGAAAGCAGCCATGTTGTGGCACTTTTGCACTCCCTTTTGGATGCCTTTCACAGCTGCAGTGTGCCTGGAACTCAGGGCTTCCTGATTTTAAAAATCCTAGCCCTAGGCCGAACCCCAACCCTAAGACGAGAAAGGCAAATCAGCCAGGAATTAGGCATGTCCCCAAGGAAAAAGCTGTGGAGGCAGGCATGTTGTGGTACTTTTGCGCTCTTCTTGGCTAGTCCTTCGCAGCTGCTGTGTTCTTGGAACTCAGGGCTTTCTGGTTAATAGACCCTTACCCTAGGCGTAACTCAAACCTTAACCCTAGGAAGGAAAATCAGCCTATGGTTCGGGATGGTCTCATGGAAATATCAGTGGTGGCAGCCAAGTTGCGTCACTTTTGCGCTCCCCTTGGGATGCCTTTCGCAGCTGCAGTGTGCCTGGAGCCCAGGGCTTCCTGGTTTTAAAAGTCCTAGGCCTAAGCCTAACAGTAACCCTAGGAAGGTAAATCAGCCGGGTATTAGGGTTCTTCCTAAGGGAAAAGCCGTGAAAGCAGCCATGTTGTGGCACTTCTGCACTCCCTTTGGGATGCCTTTGGCAGATGAAGTAAGCCTGGAACTCAGGGCTTCCTGGTTAAAGAAATCCAAGCCCTAGGCTGAAGCCTAACCCTAACCCTAGGCAGATAAATCAGCCTAGGTATAGGGATGGTGCCAAGGAAAAAGCTGTGAAAGCTACCATGTTGTAGCACTTTTGTACTCCCCTTGGGATGCCTTGAACAGCTGCAGTGTGTCTGGAGCCCAGGGCTTCCTAGTTTTAAAAATCCTAGCCCTAGGCCTAAGCCTAACAGTAACCCTGGCAAGGTAAATCAGCCTGCTGTTAGGCTTCTTGCCAAGGAAAAAGCCGTGAAAGCAGCCTTGTTGTGGCACTTTTGCACTCCCTTTTGGATGCCTTTCACAGCTGCAGTGTGCCTGGAACTCAGGGCTTCCTGATTTTAAAAATCCTAGCCCTAGGCCGAACCCCAACCCTAAGACGAGAAAGGCAAATCAGCCAGGAATTAGGCATGTTCCCAAGGAAAAAGCTGTGGAGGCAGGCATGTTGTGGTACTTTTGCGCTCTTCTTGGCTAGTCCTTCGCAGCTGCTGTGTTCTTGGAACTCAGGGCTTTCTGGTTAATAGACCCTTACCCTAGGCGTAACTCAAACCTTAACCCTAGGAAGGAAAATCAGCCTATGGTTCGGGATGGTCTCATGGAAATATCAGTGGTGGCAGCCAAGTTGCGTCACTTTTGCGCTCCCCTTGGGATGCCTTTCGCAGCTGCAGTGTGCCTGGAGCCCAGGGCTTCCTGGTTTTAAAAGTCCTAGGCCTAAGCCTAACAGTAACCCTAGGAAGGTAAATCAGCCGGGTATTAGGGTTCTTCCTAAGGGAAAAGCCGTGAAAGCAGCCATGTTGTGGCACTTCTGCACTCCCTTTGGGACGCCTTTGGCAGATGAAGTAAGCCTGGAACTCAGGGCTTCCTGGTTAAAGAAATCCGAGCCCTAGGCTGAAGCCTAACCCTAACCCTAGGCAGATATATCAGCCTAGGTATAGGGATGGTGCCAAGGAAAAAGCTGTGAAAGCTGCCATGTTGTAGCACTTTTGTAATCCCCTTGGGATGCCTTGAACAGCTGCAGTGTGCCTGGAGCCCAGGGCTTCCTAGTTTTAAAAATCCTAGCCCTAGGCCTAAGCCTAACAGTAACCCTGGGAAGGTAAATCAGCCTGGTGTTAGGCTTCTTGCCAAGGAAAAAGCCGTGAAAGCAGCCATGTTGTGGCACTTTTGCACTCCCTTTTGGATGCCTTTCACAGCTGCAGTGTGCCTGGAACTCAGGGCTTCCTGATTTTAAAAATCCTAGCCCTAGGCCGAACCCCAACCCTAAGACGAGAAAGGCAAATCAGCCAGGAATTAGGCATGTTCCCAAGGAAAAAGCTGTGGAGGCAGGCATGTTGTGCTACTTTTGCGCTCTTCTTGGCTAGTCCTTCGCAGCTGCTGTGTTCTTGGAACTCAGGGCTTTCTGGTTAATAGAGCCCTTACCCTAGGCGTAACTCAAACCTTAAGCCTAGGAAGGAAAATCAGCCTATGGTTCGGGATGGTCTCATGGAAATATCAGTGGTGGCAGCCAAGTTGCGTCACTTTTGCGCTCCCCTTGGGATGCCTTTCGCAGCTGCAGTGTGCCTGGAGCCCAGGGCTTCCTGGTTTTAAAAGTCCTAGACCTAAGCCTAACAGTAACCCTAGGAAGGTAAATCAGCCGGGTATTAGGGTTCTTCCTAAGGGAAAAGCCGTGAAAGCAGCCATGTTGTGGCACTTCTGCACTCCCTTTGGGATGCCTTTGGCAGATGAAGTAAGCCTGGAACTCAGGGCTTCCTGGTTAAAGAAATCCAAGCCCTAGGCTGAAGCCTAACCCTAACCCTAGGCAGATAAATCAGCCTAGGTATAGGGATGGTGCCAAGGAAAAAGCTGTGAAAGCTGCCATGTTGTAGCACTTTTGTACTCCCCTTGGGATGCCTTGAACAGCTGCAGTGTGTCTGGAGCCCAGGGCTTCCTAGTTTTAAAAATCCTAGCCCTAGGCCTAAGCCTAACAGTAACCCTGGGAAGGTAAATCAGCCTGGTGTTAGGCTTCTTGCCAAGGAAAAAGCCGTGAAAGCAGCCATGTTGTGGCACTTTTGCACTCCCTTTTGGATGCCTTTCACAGCTGCAGTGTGCCTGGAACTCAGGGCTTCCTGATTTTAAAAATCCTAGCCCTAGGCCGAACCCCAACCCTAAGACGAGAAAGGCAAATCAGCCAGGAATTAGGCATGTCCCCAAGGAAAAAGCTGTGGAGGCAGGCATGTTGTGGTACTTTTGCGCTCTTCTTGGCTAGTCCTTCGCAGCTGCTGTGTTCTTGGAACTCAGGGCTTTCTGGTTAATAGAGCCCTTACCCTAGGCGTAACTCAAACCTTAAGCCTAGGAAGGAAAATCAACCTATGGTTCGGGATGGTCTCATGGAAATATCAGTGGTGGCAGCCAAGTTGCGTCACTTTTGCGCTCCCCTTGGGATGCCTTTCGCAGCTGCAGTGTGCCTGGAGCCCAGGGCTTCCTGGTTTTAAAAGTCCTAGGCCTAAGCCTAACAGTAACCCTAGGAAGGTAAATCAGCCGGGTATTAGGGTTCTTCCTAAGGGAAAAGCCGTGAAAGCAGCCATGTTGTGGCACTTCTGCACTCCCTTTGGGATGCCTTTGGCAGATGAAGTAAGCCTGGAACTCAGGGCTTCCTGGTTAAAGAAATCCGAGCCCTAGGCTGAAGCCTAACCCTAACCCTAGGCAGATATATCAGCCTAGGTATAGGGATGGTGCCAAGGAAAAAGCTGTGAAAGCTGCCATGTTGTAGCACTTTTGTAATCCCCTTGGGATGCCTTGAACAGCTGCAGTGTGCCTGGAGCCCAGGGCTTCCTAGTTTTAAAAATCCTAGCCCTAGGCCTAAGCCTAACAGTAACCCTGGGAAGGTAAATCAGCCTGCTGTTAGGCTTCTTGCCAAGGAAAAAGCCGTGAAAGCAGCCATGTTGTGGCACTTTTGCACTCCCTTTTGGATGCCTTTCACAGCTGCAGTGTGCCTGGAACTCAGGGCTTCCTGATTTTAAAAATCCTAGCCCTAGGCCGAACCCCAACCCTAAGACGAGAAAGGCAAATCAGCCAGGAATTAGGCATGTCCCCAAGGAAAAAGCTGTGGAGGCAGGCATGTTGTGGTACTTTTGCGCTCTTCTTGGCTAGTCCTTCGCAGCTGCTGTGTTCTTGGAACTCAGGGCTTTCTGGTTAATAGAGCCCTTACCCTAGGCGTAACTCAAACCTTAAGCCTAGGAAGGAAAATCAACCTATGGTTCGGGATGGTCTCATGGAAATATCAGTGGTGGCAGCCAAGTTGCGTCACTTTTGCGCTCCCCTTGGGATGCCTTTCGCAGCTGCAGTGTGCCTGGAGCCCAGGGCTTCCTGGTTTTAAAAGTCCTAGGCCTAAGCCTAACAGTAACCCTAGGAAGGTAAATCAGCCGGGTATTAGGGTTCTTCCTAAGGGAAAAGCCGTGAAAGCAGCCATGTTGTGGCACTTCTGCACTCCCTTTGGGATGCCTTTGGCAGATGAAGTAAGCCTGGAACTCAGGGCTTCCTGGTTAAAGAAATCCAAGCCCTAGGCTGAAGCCTAACCCTAACCCTAGGCAGATAAATCAGCCTAGGTATAGGGATGGTGCCAAGGAAAAAGCTGTGAAAGCTGCCATGTTGTAGCACTTTTGTAATCCCCTTGGGATGCCTTGAACAGCTGCAGTGTGTCTGGAGCCCAGGGCTTCCTAGTTTTAAAAATCCTAGCCCTAGGCCTAAGCCTAACAGTAACCCTGGGAAGGTAAATCAGCCTGGTGTTAGGCTTCTTGCCAAGGAAAAAGCCGTGAAAGCTGCCATGTTGTGGCACTTTTGCACTCCCTTTTGGATGCCTTTCACAGCTACAGTGTGCCTGGAACTCAGGGCTTCCTGATTTTAAAAATCCTAGCCCTAGGCCGAACCCCAACCCTAAGACGAGAAAGGCAAATCAGCCAGGAATTAGGCATGTCCCCAAGGAAAAAGCTGTGGAGGCAGGCATGTTGTGGTACTTTTGCGCTCTTCTTGGCTAGTCCTTCGCAGCTGCTGTGTTCTTGGAACTCAGGGCTTTCTGGTTAATAGAGCCCTTACCCTAGGCGTAACTCAAACCTTAAGCCTAGGAAGGAAAATCAACCTATGGTTCGGGATGGTCTCATGGAAATATCAGTGGTGGCAGCCAAGTTGCGTCACTTTTGCGCTCCCCTTGGGATGCCTTTCGCAGCTGCAGTGTGCCTGGAGCCCAGGGCTTCCTGGTTTTAAAAGTCCTAGGCCTAAGCCTAACAGTAACCCTAGGAAGGTAAATCAGCCGGGTATTAGGGTTCTTCCTAAGGGAAAAGCCGTGAAAGCAGCCATGTTGTGGCACTTCTGCACTCCCTTTGGGATGCCTTTGGCAGATGAAGTAAGCCTGGAACTCAGGGCTTCCTGGTTAAAGAAATCCAAGCCCTAGGCTGAAGCCTAACCCTAACCCTAGGCAGATAAATCAGCCTAGGTATAGGGATGGTGCCAAGGAAAAAGCTGTGAAAGCTGCCATGTTGTAGCACTTTTGTACTCCCCTTGGGATGCCTTGAACAGCTGCAGTGTGTCTGGAGCCCAGGGCTTCCTAGTTTTAAAAATCCTAGCCCTAGGCCTAAGCCTAACAGTAACCCTGGGAAGGTAAATCAGCCTGCTGTTAGGCTTCTTGCCAAGGAAAAAGCCGTGAAAGCAGCCTTGTTGTGGCACTTTTGCACTCCCTTTTGGATGCCTTTCACAGCTGCAGTGTGCCTGGAACTCAGGGCTTCCTGATTTTAAAAATCCTAGCCCTAGGCCGAACCCCAACCCTAAGACGAGAAAGGCAAATCAGCCAGGAATTAGGCATGTCCCCAAGGAAAAAGCTGTGGAGGCAGGCATGTTGTGGTACTTTTGCGCTCTTCTTGGCTAGTCCTTCGCAGCTGCTGTGTTCTTGGAACTCAGGGCTTTCTGGTTAATAGAGCCCTTACCCTAGGCGTAATTCAAACCTTAACCCTAGGAAGGAAAATCAGCCTATGGTTCGGGATGGTCTCATGGAAATATCAGTGGTGGCAGCCAAGTTGCGTCACTTTTGCGCTCCCCTTGGGATGCCTTTCGCAGCTGCAGTGTGCCTGGAGCCCAGGGCTTCCTGGTTTTAAAAGTCCTAGGCCTAAGCCTAACAGTAACCCTAGGAAGGTAAATCAGCCGGGTATTAGGGTTCTTCCTAAGGGAAAAGCCGTGAAAGCAGCCATGTTGTGGCACTTCTGCACTCCCTTTGGGATGCCTTTGGCAGATGAAGTAAGCCTGGAACTCAGGGCTTCCTGGTTAAAGAAATCCAAGCCCTAGGCTGAAGCCTAACCCTAACCCTAGGCAGATATATCAGCCTAGGTATAGGGATGGTGCCAAGGAAAAAGCTGTGAAAGCTGCCATGTTGTAGCACTTTTGTAATCCCCTTGGGATGCCTTGAACAGCTGCAGTGTGCCTGGAGCCCAGGGCTTCCTAGTTTTAAAAATCCTAGCCCTAGGCCTAAGCCTAACAGTAACCCTGGGAAGGTAAATCAGCCTGGTGTTAGGCTTCTTGCCAAGGAAAAAGCCGTGAAAGCAGCCATGTTGTGGCACTTTTGCACTCCCTTTTGGATGCCTTTCACAGCTGCAGTGTGCCTGGAACTCAGGGCTTCCTGATTTTAAAAATCCTAGCCCTAGGCCGAACCCCAACCCTAAGACGAGAAAGGCAAATCAGCCAGGAATTAGGCATGTCCCCAAGGAAAAAGCTGTGGAGGCAGGCATGTTGTGGTACTTTTGCGCTCTTCTTGGCTAGTCCTTCGCAGCTGCTGTGTTCTTGGAACTCAGGGCTTTCTGGTTAATAGAGCCCTTACCCTAGGCGTAACTCAAACCTTAAGCCTAGGAAGGAAAATCAACCTATGGTTCGGGATGGTCTCATGGAAATATCAGTGGTGGCAGCCAAGTTGCGTCACTTTTGCGCTCCCCTTGGGATGCCTTTCGCAGCTGCAGTGTGCCTGGAGCCCAGGGCTTCCTGGTTTTAAAAGTCCTAGACCTAAGCCTAACAGTAACCCTAGGAAGGTAAATCAGCCGGGTATTAGGGTTCTTCCTAAGGGAAAAGCCGTGAAAGCAGCCATGTTGTGGCACTTCTGCACTCCCTTTGGGATGCCTTTGGCAGATGAAGTAAGCCTGGAACTCAGGGCTTCCTGGTTAAAGAAATCCAAGCCCTAGGCTGAAGCCTAACCCTAACCCTAGGCAGATAAATCAGCCTAGGTATAGGGATGGTGCCAAGGAAAAAGCTGTGAAAGCTGCCATGTTGTAGCACTTTTGTACTCCCCTTGGGATGCCTTGAACAGCTGCAGTGTGCCTGGAGCCCAGGGCTTCCTAGTTTTAAAAATCCTAGCCCTAGGCCTAAGCCTAACAGTAACCCTGGGAAGGTAAATCAGCCTGCTGTTAGGCTTCTTGCCAAGGAAAAAGCCGTGAAAGCAGCCATGTTGTGGCACTTTTGCACTCCCTTTTGGATGCCTTTCACAGCTGCAGTGTGCCTGGAACTCAGGGCTTCCTGATTTTAAAAATCCTAGCCCTAGGCCGAACCCCAACCCTAAGACGAGAAAGGCAAATCAGCCAGGAATTAGGCATGTCCCCAAGGAAAAAGCTGTGGAGGCAGGCATGTTGTGGTACTTTTGCGCTCTTCTTGGCTAGTCCTTCGCAGCTGCTGTGTTCTTGGAACTCAGGGCTTTCTGGTTAATAGAGCCCTTACCCTAGGCGTAACTCAAACCTTAAGCCTAGGAAGGAAAATCAGCCTATGGTTCGGGATGGTCTCATGGAAATATCAGTGGTGGCAGCCAAGTTGCGTCACTTTTGCGCGCCCCTTGGGATGCCTTTCGCAGCTGCAGTGTGCCTGGAGCCCAGGGCTTCCTGGTTTTAAAAGTCCTAGACCTAAGCCTAACAGTAACCCTAGGAAGGTAAATCAGCCGGGTATTAGGGTTCTTCCTAAGGGAAAAGCCGTGAAAGCAGCCATGTTGTGGCACTTCTGCACTCCCTTTGGGATGCCTTTGGCAGATGAAGTAAGCCTGGAACTCAGGGCTTCCTGGTTAAAGAAATCCAAGCCCTAGGCTGAAGCCTAACCCTAACCCTAGGCAGATAAATCAGCCTAGGTATAGGGATGGTGCCAAGGAAAAAGCTGTGAAAGCTGCCATGTTGTAGCACTTTTGTACTCCCCTTGGGATGCCATGAACAGCTGCAGTGTGTCTGGAGCCCAGGGCTTCCTAGTTTTAAAAATCCTAGCCCTAGGCCTAAGCCTAACAGTAACCCTGGGAAGGTAAATCAGCCTGCTGTTAGGCTTCTTGCCAAGGAAAAAGCCGTGAAAGCAGCCATGTTGTGGCACTTTTGCACTCCCTTTTGGATGCCTTTCACAGCTGCAGTGTGCCTGGAACTCAGGGCTTCCTGATTTTAAAAATCCTAGCCCTAGGCCGAACCCCAACCCTAAGACGAGAAAGGCAAATCAGCCAGGAATTAGGCATGTCCCCAAGGAAAAAGCTGTGGAGGCAGGCATGTTGTGGTACTTTTGCGCTCTTCTTGGCTAGTCCTTCGCAGCTGCTGTGTTCTTGGAACTCAGGGCTTTCTGGTTAATAGAGCCCTTACCCTAGGCGTAACTCAAACCTTAACCCTAGGAAGGAAAATCAACCTATGGTTCGGGATGGTCTCATGGAAATATCAGTGGTGGCAGCCAAGTTGCGTCACTTTTGCGCTCCCCTTGGGATGCCTTTCGCAGCTGCAGTGTGCCTGGAGCCCAGGGCTTCCTGGTTTTAAAAGTCCTAGGCCTAAGCCTAACAGTAACCCTAGGAAGGTAAATCAGCCGGGTATTAGGGTTCTTCCTAAGGGAAAAGCCGTGAAAGCAGCCATGTTGTGGCACTTCTGCACTCCCTTTGGGATGCCTTTGGCAGATGAAGTAAGCCTGGAACTCAGGGCTTCCTGGTTAAAGAAATCCGAGCCCTAGGCTGAAGCCTAACCCTAACCCTAGGCAGATATATCAGCCTAGGTATAGGGATGGTGCCAAGGAAAAAGCTGTGAAAGCTGCCATGTTGTAGCACTTTTGTAATCCCCTTGGGATGCCTTGAACAGCTGCAGTGTGCCTGGAGCCCAGGGCTTCCTAGTTTTAAAAATCCTAGCCCTAGGCCTAAGCCTAACAGTAACCCTGGGAAGGTAAATCAGCCTGGTGTTAGGCTTCTTGCCAAGGAAAAAGCCGTGAAAGCAGCCATGTTGTGGCACTTTTGCACTCCCTTTTGGATGCCTTTCACAGCTGCAGTGTGCCTGGAACTCAGGGCTTCCTGATTTTAAAAATCCTAGCCCTAGGCCGAACCCCAACCCTAAGACAAGAAAGGCAAATCAGCCAGGAATTAGGCATGTCCCCAAGGAAAAAGCTGTGGAGGCAGGCATGTTGTGGTACTTTTGCGCTCTTCTTGGCTAGTCCTTCGCAGCTGCTGTGTTCTTGGAACTCAGGGCTTTCTGGTTAATAGACCCTTACCCTAGGCGTAACTCAAACCTTAACCCTAGGAAGGAAAATCAGCCTATGGTTCGGGATGGTCTCATGGAAATATCAGTGGTGGCAGCCAAGTTGCGTCACTTTTGCGCTCCCCTTGGGATGCCTTTCGCAGCTGCAGTGTGCCTGGAGCCCAGGGCTTCCTGGTTTTAAAAGTCCTAGGCCTAAGCCTAACAGTAACCCTAGGAAGGTAAATCAGCCGGGTATTAGGGTTCTTCCTAAGGGAAAAGCCGTGAAAGCAGCCATGTTGTGGCACTTCTGCACTCCCTTTGGGATGCCTTTGGCAGATGAAGTAAGCCTGGAACTCAGGGCTTCCTGGTTAAAGAAATCCGAGCCCTAGGCTGAAGCCTAACCCTAACCCTAGGCAGATAAATCAGCCTAGGTATAGGGATGGTGCCAAGGAAAAAGCTGTGAAAGCTACCATGTTGTAGCACTTTTGTACTCCCCTTGGGATGCCTTGAACAGCTGCAGTGTGTCTGGAGCCCAGGGCTTCCTAGTTTTAAAAATCCTAGCCCTAGGCCTAAGCCTAACAGTAACCCTGGGAAGGTAAATCAGCCTGCTGTTAGGCTTCTTGCCAAGGAAAAAGCCGTGAAAGCAGCCTTGTTGTGGCACTTTTGCACTCCCTTTTGGATGCCTTTCACAGCTGCAGTGTGCCTGGAACTCAGGGCTTCCTGATTTTAAAAATCCTAGCCCTAGGCCGAACCCCAACCCTAAGACGAGAAAGGCAAATCAGCCAGGAATTAGGCATGTTCCCAAGGAAAAAGCTGTGGAGGCAGGCATGTTGTGGTACTTTTGCGCTCTTCTTGGCTAGTCCTTCGCAGCTGCTGTGTTCTTGGAACTCAGGGCTTTCTGGTTAATAGACCCTTACCCTAGGCGTAACTCAAACCTTAACCCTAGGAAGGAAAATCAACCTATGGTTCGGGATGGTCTCATGGAAATATCAGTGGTGGCAGCCAAGTTGCGTCACTTTTGCGCTCCCCTTGGGATGCCTTTCGCAGCTGCAGTGTGCCTGGAGCCCAGGGCTTCCTGGTTTTAAAAGTCCTAGGCCTAAGCCTAACAGTAACCCTAGGAAGGTAAATCAGCCGGGTATTAGGGTTCTTCCTAAGGGAAAAGCCGTGAAAGCAGCCATGTTGTGGCACTTCTGCACTCCCTTTGGGACGCCTTTGGCAGATGAAGTAAGCCTGGAACTCAGGGCTTCCTGGTTAAAGAAATCCGAGCCCTAGGCTGAAGCCTAACCCTAACCCTAGGCAGATATATCAGCCTAGGTATAGGGATGGTGCCAAGGAAAAAGCTGTGAAAGCTGCCATGTTGTAGCACTTTTGTAATCCCCTTGGGATGCCTTGAACAGCTGCAGTGTGCCTGGAGCCCAGGGCTTCCTAGTTTTAAAAATCCTAGCCCTAGGCCTAAGCCTAACAGTAACCCTGGGAAGGTAAATCAGCCTGGTGTTAGGCTTCTTGCCAAGGAAAAAGCCGTGAAAGCAGCCATGTTGTGGCACTTTTGCACTCCCTTTTGGATGCCTTTCACAGCTGCAGTGTGCCTGGAACTCAGGGCTTCCTGATTTTAAAAATCCTAGCCCTAGGCCGAACCCCAACCCTAAGACGAGAAAGGCAAATCAGCCAGGAATTAGGCATGTTCCCAAGGAAAAAGCTGTGGAGGCAGGCATGTTGTGCTACTTTTGCGCTCTTCTTGGCTAGTCCTTCGCAGCTGCTGTGTTCTTGGAACTCAGGGCTTTCTGGTTAATAGAGCCCTTACCCTAGGCGTAACTCAAACCTTAAGCCTAGGAAGGAAAATCAACCTATGGTTCGGGATGGTCTCATGGAAATATCAGTGGTGGCAGCCAAGTTGCGTCACTTTTGCGCTCCCCTTGGGATGCCTTTCGCAGCTGCAGTGTGCCTGGAGCCCAGGGCTTCCTGGTTTTAAAAGTCCTAGACCTAAGCCTAACAGTAACCCTAGGAAGGTAAATCAGCCGGGTATTAGGGTTCTTCCTAAGGGAAAAGCCGTGAAAGCAGCCATGTTGTGGCACTTCTGCACTCCCTTTGGGATGCCTTTGGCAGATGAAGTAAGCCTGGAACTCAGGGCTTCCTGGTTAAAGAAATCCAAGCCCTAGGCTGAAGCCTAACCCTAACCCTAGGCAGATAAATCAGCCTAGGTATAGGGATGGTGCCAAGGAAAAAGCTGTGAAAGCTGCCATGTTGTAGCACTTTTGTACTCCCCTTGGGATGCCTTGAACAGCTGCAGTGTGTCTGGAGCCCAGGGCTTCCTAGTTTTAAAAATCCTAGCCCTAGGCCTAAGCCTAACAGTAACCCTGGGAAGGTAAATCAGCCTGGTGTTAGGCTTCTTGCCAAGGAAAAAGCCGTGAAAGCAGCCATGTTGTGGCACTTTTGCACTCCCTTTTGGATGCCTTTCACAGCTGCAGTGTGCCTGGAACTCAGGGCTTCCTGATTTTAAAAATCCTAGCCCTAGGCCGAACCCCAACCCTAAGACGAGAAAGGCAAATCAGCCAGGAATTAGGCATGTCCCCAAGGAAAAAGCTGTGGAGGCAGGCATGTTGTGGTACTTTTGCGCTCTTCTTGGCTAGTCCTTCGCAGCTGCTGTGTTCTTGGAACTCAGGGCTTTCTGGTTAATAGAGCCCTTACCCTAGGCGTAACTCAAACCTTAACCCTAGGAAGGAAAATCAACCTATGGTTCGGGATGGTCTCATGGAAATATCAGTGGTGGCAGCCAAGTTGCGTCACTTTTGCGCTCCCCTTGGGATGCCTTTCGCAGCTGCAGTGTGCCTGGAGCCCAGGGCTTCCTGGTTTTAAAAGTCCTAGGCCTAAGCCTAACAGTAACCCTAGGAAGGTAAATCAGCCGGGTATTAGGGTTCTTCCTAAGGGAAAAGCCGTGAAAGCAGCCATGTTGTGGCACTTCTGCACTCCCTTTGGGATGCCTTTGGCATATGAAGTAAGCCTGGAACTCAGGGCTTCCTGGTTAAAGAAATCCGAGCCCTAGGCTGAAGCCTAACCCTAACCCTAGGCAGATATATCAGCCTAGGTATAGGGATGGTGCCAAGGAAAAAGCTGTGAAAGCTGCCATGTTGTAGCACTTTTGTAATCCCCTTGGGATGCCTTGAACAGCTGCAGTGTGCCTGGAGCCCAGGGCTTCCTAGTTTTAAAAATCCTAGCCCTAGGCCTAAGCCTAACAGTAACCCTGGGAAGGTAAATCAGCCTGCTGTTAGGCTTCTTGCCAAGGAAAAAGCCGTGAAAGCAGCCATGTTGTGGCACTTTTGCACTCCCTTTTGGATGCCTTTCACAGCTGCAGTGTGCCTGGAACTCAGGGCTTCCTGATTTTAAAAATCCTAGCCCTAGGCCGAACCCCAACCCTAAGACGAGAAAGGCAAATCAGCCAGGAATTAGGCATGTCCCCAAGGAAAAAGCTGTGGAGGCAGGCATGTTGTGGTACTTTTGCGCTCTTCTTGGCTAGTCCTTCGCAGCTGCTGTGTTCTTGGAACTCAGGGCTTTCTGGTTAATAGACCCTTACCCTAGGCGTAACTCAAACCTTAAGCCTAGGAAGGAAAATCAACCTATGGTTCGGGATGGTCTCATGGAAATATCAGTGGTGGCAGCCAAGTTGCGTCACTTTTGCGCTCCCCTTGGGATGCCTTTCGCAGCTGCAGTGTGCCTGGAGCCCAGGGCTTCCTGGTTTTAAAAGTCCTAGGCCTAAGCCTAACAGTAACCCTAGGAAGGTAAATCAGCCGGGTATTAGGGTTCTTCCTAAGGGAAAAGCCGTGAAAGCAGCCATGTTGTGGCACTTCTGCACTCCCTTTGGGATGCCTTTGGCATATGCAGTAAGCCTGGAACTCAGGGCTTCCTGGTTAAAGAAATCCGAGCCCTAGGCTGAAGCCTAACCCTAACCCTAGGCAGATATATCAGCCTAGGTATAGGGATGGTGCCAAGGAAAAAGCTGTGAAAGCTGCCATGTTGTAGCACTTTTGTAATCCCCTTGGGATGCCTTGAACAGCTGCAGTGTGCCTGGAGCCCAGGGCTTCCTAGTTTTAAAAATCCTAGCCCTAGGCCTAAGCCTAACAGTAACCCTGGGAAGGTAAATCAGCCTGCTGTTAGGCTTCTTGCCAAGGAAAAAGCCGTGAAAGCAGCCTTGTTGTGGCACTTTTGCACTCCCTTTTGGATGCCTTTCACAGCTCCACTGTGCCTGGAACTCAGGGCTTCCTGATTTTAAAAATCCTAGCCCTAGGCCGAACCCCAACCCTAAGACGAGAAAGGCAAATCAGCCAGGAATTAGGCATGTCCCCAAGGAAAAAGCTGTGGAGGCAGGCATGTTGTGGTACTTTTGCGCTCTTCTTGGCTAGTCCTTCGCAGCTGCTGTGTTCTTGGAACTCAGGGCTTTCTGGTTAATAGAGCCCTTACCCTAGGCGTAACTCAAACCTTAAGCCTAGGAAGCAAAATCAGCCTATGGTTCGGGATGGTCTCATGGAAATATCAGTGGTGGCAGCCAAGTTGCGTCACTTTTGCGCTCCCCTTGGGATGCCTTTCGCAGCTGCAGTGTGCCTGGAGCCCAGGGCTTCCTGGTTTTAAAAGTCCTAGGCCTAAGCCTAACAGTAACCCTAGGAAGGTAAATCAGCCGGGTATTAGGGTTCTTCCTAAGGGAAAAGCCGTGAAAGCAGCCATGTTGTGGCACTTCTGCACTCCCTTTGGGATGCCTTTGGCAGATGAAGTAAGCCTGGAACTCAGGGCTTCCTGGTTAAAGAAATCCAAGCCCTAGGCTGAACCCTAACCCTAACCCTAGGCAGATAAATCAGCCTTGGTATATGGATGGTGCCAAGGAAAAAGCTGTGAAAGCTGCCATGTTGTAGCACTTTTGTACTCCCCTTGGGATGCCTTGAACAGCTGCAGTGTGCCTGGAGCCCAGGGCTTCCTAGTTTTAAAAATCCTAGCCCTAGGCCTAAGCCTAACAGTAACCCTGGGAATGTAAATCAGCCTGGTGTTAGGCTTCTTGCCAAGGAAAAAGCCGTGAAAGCAGCCATGTTGTGGCACTTTTGCACTCCCTTTTGGATGCCTTTCACAGCTGCAGTGTGCCTGGAACTCAGGGCTTCCTGATTTTAAAAATCCTAGCCCTAGGCCGAACCCCAACCCTAAGACGAGAAAGGCAAATCAGCCAGGAATTAGGCATGTCCCCAAGGAAAAAGCTGTGGAGGCAGGCATGTTGTGGTACTTTTGCGCTCTTCTTGGCTAGTCCTTCGCAGCTGCTGTGTTCTTGGAACTCAGGGCTTTCTGGTTAATAGAGCCCTTACCCTAGGCGTAACTCAAACCTTAAGCCTAGGAAGGAAAATCAACCTATGGTTCGGGATGGTCTCATGGAAATATCAGTGGTGGCAGCCAAGTTGCGTCACTTTTGCGCTCCCTTTGGGATGCCTTTCGCAGCTGCAGTGTGCCTGGAGCCCAGGGCTTCCTGGTTTTAAAAGTCCTAGGCCTAAGCCTAACAGTAACCCTAGGAAGGTAAATCAGCCGGGTATTAGGGTTCTTCCTAAGGGAAAAGCCGTGAAAGCAGCCATGTTGTGGCACTTCTGCACTCCCTTTGGGATGCCTTTGGCAGATGAAGTAAGCCTGGAACTCAGGGCTTCCTGGTTAAAGAAATCCGAGCCCTAGGCTGAAGCCTAACCCTAACCCTAGGCAGATAAATCAGCCTAGGTATAGGGATGGTGCCAAGGAAAAAGCTGTGAAAGCTGCCATGTTGTAGCACTTTTGTACTCCCCTTGGGATGCCTTGAACAGCTGCAGTGTGTCTGGAGCCCAGGGCTTCCTAGTTTTAAAAATCCTAGCCCTAGGCCTAAGCCTAACAGTAACCCTGGGAAGGTAAATCAGCCTTGTGTTAGGCTTCTTGCTAAGGAAAAAGCCGTGAAAGCAGCCATGTTGTGGCACTTTTGCACTCCCTTTTGGATGCCTTTCACAGCTCCAGTGTGCCTGGAACTCAGGGCTTCCTGATTTTAAAAATCCTAGCCCTAGGCCGAACCCCAACCCTATGACGAGAAAGGCAAATCAGCCAGGAATTAGGCATGTCCCCAAGGAAAAAGCTGTGGAGGCAGGCATGTTGTGCTACTTTTGCGCTCTTCTTGGCTAGTCCTTCGCAGCTGCTGTGTTCTTGGAACTCAGGGCTTTCTGGTTAATAGAGCCCTTACCCTAGGCGTAACTCAAACCTTAACCCTAGGAAGGAAAATCAACCTATGGTTCGGGATGGTCTCATGGAAATATCAGTGGTGGCAGCCAAGTTGCGTCACTTTTGCGCTCCCCTTGGGATGCCTTTCGCAGCTGCAGTGTGCCTGGAGCCCAGGGCTTCCTGGTTTTAAAAGTCCTAGGCCTAAGCCTAACAGTAACCCTAGGAAGGTAAATCAGCCGGGTATTAGGGTTCTTCCTAAGGGAAAAGCCGTGAAAGCAGCCATGTTGTGGCACTTCTGCACTCCCTTTGGGATGCCTTTGGCAGATGAAGTAAGCCTGGAACTCAGGGCTTCCTGGTTAAAGAAATCCAAGCCCTAGGCTGAAGCCTAACTCTAACCCTAGCAGATAAATCAGCCTAGGTATAGGGATGGTGCCAAGGAAAAAGCTGTGAAAGCTGCCATGTTGTAGCACTTTTGTACTCCCCTTGGGATGCCTTGAACAGCTGCAGTGTGTCTGGAGCCCAGGGCTTCCTAGTTTTAAAAATCCTAGCCCTAGGCCTAAGCCTAACAGTAACCCTGGGAAGGTAAATCAGCCTGCTGTTAGGCTTCTTGCCAAGGAAAAAGCCGTGAAAGCAGCCTTGTTGTGGCACTTTTGCACTCCCTTTTGGATGCCTTTCACAGCTACAGTGTGCCTGGAACTCAGGGCTTCCTGATTTTAAAAATCCTAGCCCTAGGCCGAACCCCAACCCTAAGACGAGAAAGGCAAATCAGCCAGGAATTAGGCATGTCCCCAAGGAAAAAGCTGTGGAGGCAGGCATGTTGTGGTACTTTTGCGCTCTTCTTGGCTAGTCCTTCGCAGCTGCTGTGTTCTTGGAACTCAGGGCTTTCTGGTTAATAGAGCCCTTACCCTAGGCGTAACTCAAACCTTAACCCTAGGAAGGAAAATCAACCTATGGTTCGGGATGGTCTCATGGAAATATCAGTGGTGGCAGCCAAGTTGCGTCACTTTTGCGCTCCCCTTGGGATGCCTTTCGCAGCTGCAGTGTGCCTGGAGCCCAGGGCTTCCTGATTTTAAAAATCCTAGGCCTAAGCCTAACAGTAACCCTAGGAAGGTAAATCAGCCGGGTATTAGGGTTCTTCCTAAGGGAAAAGCCGTGAAAGCAGCCATGTTGTGGCACTTCTGCACTCCCTTTGGGATGCCTTTGGCAGATGAAGTAAGCCTGGAACTCAGGGCTTCCTGGTTAAAGAAATCCAAGCCCTAGGCTGAAGCCTAACCCTAACCCTAGGCAGATAAATCAGCCTAGGTATAGGGATGGTGCGAAGGAAAAAGCTGTGAAAGCTGCCATGTTGTAGCACTTTTGTAATCCCCTTGGGATGCCTTGAACAGCTGCAGTGTGTCTGGAGCCCAGGGCTTCCTAGTTTTAAAAATCCTAGCCCTAGGCCTAAGCCTAACAGTAACCCTGGGAAGGTAAATCAGCCTGCTGTTAGGCTTCTTGCCAAGGAAAAAGCCGTGAAAGCAGCCATGTTGTGGCACTTTTGCACTCCCTTTTGGATGCCTTTCACAGCTACAGTGTGCCTGGAACTCAGGGCTTCCTGATTTTAAAAATCCTAGCCCTAGGCCGAACCCCAACCCTAAGACGAGAAAGGCAAATCAGCCAGGAATTAGGCATGTCCCCAAGGAAAAAGCTGTGGAGGCAGGCATGTTGTGGTACTTTTGCGCTCTTCTTGGCTAGTCCTTCGCAGCTGCTGTGTTCTTGGAACTCAGGGCTTTCTGGTTAATAGAGCCCTTACCCTAGGCGTAACTCAAACCTTAACCCTAGGAAGGAAAATCAACCTATGGTTCGGGATGGTCTCATGGAAATATCAGTGGTGGCAGCCAAGTTGCGTCACTTTTGCGCTCCCCTTGGGATGCCTTTCGCAGCTGCAGTGTGCCTGGAGCCCAGGGCTTCCTGGTTTTAAAAGTCCTAGGCCTAAGCCTAACAGTAACCCTAGGAAGGTAAATCAGCCGGGTATTAGGGTTCTTCCTAAGGGAAAAGCCGTGAAAGCAGCCATGTTGTGGCACTTCTGCACTCCCTTTGGGATGCCTTTGGCAGATGAAGTAAGCCTGGAACTCAGGGCTTCCTGGTTAAAGAAATCCAAGCCCTAGGCTGAAGCCTAACCCTAACCCTAGGCAGATAAATCAGCCTAGGTATAGGGATGGTGCCAAGGAAAAAGCTGTGAAAGCTGCCATGTTGTAGCACTTTTGTACTCCCCTTGGGATGCCTTGAACAGCTGCAGTGTGTCTGGAGCCCAGGGCTTCCTAGTTTTAAAAATCCTAGCCCTAGGCCTAAGCCTAACAGTAACCCTGGGAAGGTAAATCAGCCTGCTGTTAGGCTTCTTGCCAAGGAAAAAGCCGTGAAAGCAGCCTTGTTGTGGCACTTTTGCACTCCCTTTTGGATGCCTTTCACAGCTGCAGTGTGCCTGGAACTCAGGGCTTCCTGATTTTAAAAATCCTAGCCCTAGGCCGAACCCCAACCCTAAGACGAGAAAGGCAAATCAGCCAGGAATTAGGCATGTCCCCAAGGAAAAAGCTGTGGAGGCAGGCATGTTGTGGTACTTTTGCGCTCTTCTTGGCTAGTCCTTCGCAGCTGCTGTGTTCTTGGAACTCAGGGCTTTCTGGTTAATAGAGCCCTTACCCTAGGCGTAATTCAAACCTTAACCCTAGGAAGGAAAATCAGCCTATGGTTCGGGATGGTCTCATGGAAATATCAGTGGTGGCAGCCAAGTTGCGTCACTTTTGCGCTCCCCTTGGGATGCCTTTCGCAGCTGCAGTGTGCCTGGAGCCCAGGGCTTCCTGGTTTTAAAAGTCCTAGGCCTAAGCCTAACAGTAACCCTAGGAAGGTAAATCAGCCGGGTATTAGGGTTCTTCCTAAGGGAAAAGCCGTGAAAGCAGCCATGTTGTGGCACTTCTGCACTCCCTTTGGGATGCCTTTGGCAGATGAAGTAAGCCTGGAACTCAGGGCTTCCTGGTTAAAGAAATCCAAGCCCTAGGCTGAAGCCTAACCCTAACCCTAGGCAGATATATCAGCCTAGGTATAGGGATGGTGCCAAGGAAAAAGCTGTGAAAGCTGCCATGTTGTAGCACTTTTGTAATCCCCTTGGGATGCCTTGAACAGCTGCAGTGTGCCTGGAGCCCAGGGCTTCCTAGTTTTAAAAATCCTAGCCCTAGGCCTAAGCCTAACAGTAACCCTGGGAAGGTAAATCAGCCTGGTGTTAGGCTTCTTGCCAAGGAAAAAGCCGTGAAAGCAGCCTTGTTGTGGCACTTTTGCACTCCCTTTTGGATGCCTTTCACAGCTGCAGTGTGCCTGGAACTCAGGGCTTCCTGATTTTAAAAATCCTAGCCCTAGGCCGAACCCCAACCCTAAGACGAGAAAGGCAAATCAGCCAGGAATTAGGCATGTCCCCAAGGAAAAAGCTGTGGAGGCAGGCATGTTGTGGTACTTTTGCGCTCTTCTTGGCTAGTCCTTCGCAGCTGCTGTGTTCTTGGAACTCAGGGCTTTCTGGTTAATAGAGCCCTTACCCTAGGCGTAACTCAAACCTTAAGCCTAGGAAGGAAAATCAACCTATGGTTCGGGATGGTCTCATGGAAATATCAGTGGTGGCAGCCAAGTTGCGTCACTTTTGCGCTCCCCTTGGGATGCCTTTCGCAGCTGCAGTGTGCCTGGAGCCCAGGGCTTCCTGGTTTTAAAAGTCCTAGACCTAAGCCTAACAGTAACCCTAGGAAGGTAAATCAGCCGGGTATTAGGGTTCTTCCTAAGGGAAAAGCCGTGAAAGCAGCCATGTTGTGGCACTTCTGCACTCCCTTTGGGATGCCTTTGGCAGATGAAGTAAGCCTGGAACTCAGGGCTTCCTGGTTAAAGAAATCCAAGCCCTAGGCTGAAGCCTAACCCTAACCCTAGGCAGATAAATCAGCCTAGGTATAGGGATGGTGCCAAGGAAAAAGCTGTGAAAGCTGCCATGTTGTAGCACTTTTGTACTCCCCTTGGGATGCCTTGAACAGCTGCAGTGTGCCTGGAGCCCAGGGCTTCCTAGTTTTAAAAATCCTAGCCCTAGGCCTAAGCCTAACAGTAACCCTGGGAAGGTAAATCAGCCTGGTGTTAGGCTTCTTGCCAAGGAAAAAGCCGTGAAAGCAGCCATGTTGTGGCACTTTTGCACTCCCTTTTGGATGCCTTTCACAGCTCCACTGTGCCTGGAACTCAGGGCTTCCTGATTTTAAAAATCCTAGCCCTAGGCCGAACCCCAACCCTAAGACGAGAAAGGCAAATCAGCCAGGAATTAGGCATGTCCCCAAGGAAAAAGCTGTGGAGGCAGGCATGTTGTGGTACTTTTGCGCTCTTCTTGGCTAGTCCTTCGCAGCTGCTGTGTTCTTGGAACTCAGGGCTTTCTGGTTAATAGAGCCCTTACCCTAGGCGTAACTCAAACCTTAAGCCTAGGAAGGAAAATCAGCCTATGGTTCGGGATGGTCTCATGGAAATATCAGTGGTGGCAGCCAAGTTGCGTCACTTTTGCGCGCCCCTTGGGATGCCTTTCGCAGCTGCAGTGTGCCTGGAGCCCAGGGCTTCCTGGTTTTAAAAGTCCTAGACCTAAGCCTAACAGTAACCCTAGGAAGGTAAATCAGCCGGGTATTAGGGTTCTTCCTAAGGGAAAAGCCGTGAAAGCAGCCATGTTGTGGCACTTCTGCACTCCCTTTGGGATGCCTTTGGCAGATGAAGTAAGCCTGGAACTCAGGGCTTCCTGGTTAAAGAAATCCAAGCCCTAGGCTGAAGCCTAACCCTAACCCTAGGCAGATAAATCAGCCTAGGTATAGGGATGGTGCCAAGGAAAAAGCTGTGAAAGCTGCCATGTTGTAGCACTTTTGTACTCCCCTTGGGATGCCTTGAACAGCTGCAGTGTGTCTGGAGCCCAGGGCTTCCTAGTTTTAAAAATCCTAGCCCTAGGCCTAAGCCTAACAGTAACCCTGGGAAGGTAAATCAGCCTGCTGTTAGGCTTCTTGCCAAGGAAAAAGCCGTGAAAGCAGCCATGTTGTGGCACTTTTGCACTCCCTTTTGGATGCCTTTCACAGCTGCAGTGTGCCTGGAACTCAGGGCTTCCTGATTTTAAAAATCCTAGCCCTAGGCCGAACCCCAACCCTAAGACGAGAAAGGCAAATCAGCCAGGAATTAGGCATGTCCCCAAGGAAAAAGCTGTGGAGGCAGGCATGTTGTGGTACTTTTGCGCTCTTCTTGGCTAGTCCTTCGCAGCTGCTGTGTTCTTGGAACTCAGGGCTTTCTGGTTAATAGAGCCCTTACCCTAGGCGTAACTCAAACCTTAAGCCTAGGAAGGAAAATCAACCTATGGTTCGGGATGGTCTCATGGAAATATCAGTGGTGGCAGCCAAGTTGCGTCACTTTTGCGCTCCCCTTGGGATGCCTTTCGCAGCTGCAGTGTGCCTGGAGCCCAGGGCTTCCTGGTTTTAAAAGTCCTAGGCCTAAGCCTAACAGTAACCCTAGGAAGGTAAATCAGCCGGGTATTAGGGTTCTTCCTAAGGGAAAAGCCGTGAAAGCAGCCATGTTGTGGCACTTCTGCACTCCCTTTGGGATGCCTTTGGCAGATGAAGTAAGCCTGGAACTCAGGGCTTCCTGGTTAAAGAAATCCGAGCCCTAGGCTGAAGCCTAACCCTAACCCTAGGCAGATATATCAGCCTAGGTATAGGGATGGTGCGAAGGAAAAAGCTGTGAAAGCTGCCATGTTGTAGCACTTTTGTAATCCCCTTGGGATGCCTTGAACAGCTGCAGTGTGCCTGGAGCCCAGGGCTTCCTAGTTTTAAAAATCCTAGCCCTAGGCCTAAGCCTAACAGTAACCCTGGGAAGGTAAATCAGCCTGGTGTTAGGCTTCTTGCCAAGGAAAAAGCCGTGAAAGCAGCCATGTTGTGGCACTTTTGCACTCCCTTTTGGATGCCTTTCACAGCTGCAGTGTGCCTGGAACTCAGGGCTTCCTGATTTTAAAAATCCTAGCCCTAGGCCGAACCCCAACCCTAAGACAAGAAAGGCAAATCAGCCAGGAATTAGGCATGTCCCCAAGGAAAAAGCTGTGGAGGCAGGCATGTTGTGGTACTTTTGCGCTCTTCTTGGCTAGTCCTTCGCAGCTGCTGTGTTCTTGGAACTCAGGGCTTTCTGGTTAATAGACCCTTACCCTAGGCGTAACTCAAACCTTAACCCTAGGAAGGAAAATCAGCCTATGGTTCGGGATGGTCTCATGGAAATATCAGTGGTGGCAGCCAAGTTGCGTCACTTTTGCGCTCCCCTTGGGATGCCTTTCGCAGCTGCAGTGTGCCTGGAGCCCAGGGCTTCCTGGTTTTAAAAGTCCTAGGCCTAAGCCTAACAGTAACCCTAGGAAGGTAAATCAGCCGGGTATTAGGGTTCTTCCTAAGGGAAAAGCCGTGAAAGCAGCCATGTTGTGGCACTTCTGCACTCCCTTTGGGATGCCTTTGGCAGATGAAGTAAGCCTGGAACTCAGGGCTTCCTGGTTAAAGAAATCCGAGCCCTAGGCTGAAGCCTAACCCTAACCCTAGGCAGATAAATCAGCCTAGGTATAGGGATGGTGCCAAGGAAAAAGCTGTGAAAGCTACCATGTTGTAGCACTTTTGTACTCCCCTTGGGATGCCTTGAACAGCTGCAGTGTGTCTGGAGCCCAGGGCTTCCTAGTTTTAAAAATCCTAGCCCTAGGCCTAAGCCTAACAGTAACCCTGGGAAGGTAAATCAGCCTGCTGTTAGGCTTCTTGCCAAGGAAAAAGCCGTGAAAGCAGCCTTGTTGTGGCACTTTTGCACTCCCTTTTGGATGCCTTTCACAGCTGCAGTGTGCCTGGAACTCAGGGCTTCCTGATTTTAAAAATCCTAGCCCTAGGCCGAACCCCAACCCTAAGACGAGAAAGGCAAATCAGCCAGGAATTAGGCATGTTCCCAAGGAAAAAGCTGTGGAGGCAGGCATGTTGTGGTACTTTTGCGCTCTTCTTGGCTAGTCCTTCGCAGCTGCTGTGTTCTTGGAACTCAGGGCTTTCTGGTTAATAGACCCTTACCCTAGGCGTAACTCAAACCTTAACCCTAGGAAGGAAAATCAACCTATGGTTCGGGATGGTCTCATGGAAATATCAGTGGTGGCAGCCAAGTTGCGTCACTTTTGCGCTCCCCTTGGGATGCCTTTCGCAGCTGCAGTGTGCCTGGAGCCCAGGGCTTCCTGGTTTTAAAAGTCCTAGGCCTAAGCCTAACAGTAACCCTAGGAAGGTAAATCAGCCGGGTATTAGGGTTCTTCCTAAGGGAAAAGCCGTGAAAGCAGCCATGTTGTGGCACTTCTGCACTCCCTTTGGGACGCCTTTGGCAGATGAAGTAAGCCTGGAACTCAGGGCTTCCTGGTTAAAGAAATCCGAGCCCTAGGCTGAAGCCTAACCCTAACCCTAGGCAGATATATCAGCCTAGGTATAGGGATGGTGCCAAGGAAAAAGCTGTGAAAGCTGCCATGTTGTAGCACTTTTGTAATCCCCTTGGGATGCCTTGAACAGCTGCAGTGTGCCTGGAGCCCAGGGCTTCCTAGTTTTAAAAATCCTAGCCCTAGGCCTAAGCCTAACAGTAACCCTGGGAAGGTAAATCAGCCTGGTGTTAGGCTTCTTGCCAAGGAAAAAGCCGTGAAAGCAGCCATGTTGTGGCACTTTTGCACTCCCTTTTGGATGCCTTTCACAGCTGCAGTGTGCCTGGAACTCAGGGCTTCCTGATTTTAAAAATCCTAGCCCTAGGCCGAACCCCAACCCTAAGACGAGAAAGGCAAATCAGCCAGGAATTAGGCATGTTCCCAAGGAAAAAGCTGTGGAGGCAGGCATGTTGTGCTACTTTTGCGCTCTTCTTGGCTAGTCCTTCGCAGCTGCTGTGTTCTTGGAACTCAGGGCTTTCTGGTTAATAGAGCCCTTACCCTAGGCGTAACTCAAACCTTAAGCCTAGGAAGGAAAATCAACCTATGGTTCGGGATGGTCTCATGGAAATATCAGTGGTGGCAGCCAAGTTGCGTCACTTTTGCGCTCCCCTTGGGATGCCTTTCGCAGCTGCAGTGTGCCTGGAGCCCAGGGCTTCCTGGTTTTAAAAGTCCTAGACCTAAGCCTAACAGTAACCCTAGGAAGGTAAATCAGCCGGGTATTAGGGTTCTTCCTAAGGGAAAAGCCGTGAAAGCAGCCATGTTGTGGCACTTCTGCACTCCCTTTGGGATGCCTTTGGCAGATGAAGTAAGCCTGGAACTCAGGGCTTCCTGGTTAAAGAAATCCAAGCCCTAGGCTGAAGCCTAACCCTAACCCTAGGCAGATATATCAGCCTAGGTATAGGGATGGTGCCAAGGAAAAAGCTGTGAAAGCTGCCATGTTGTAGCACTTTTGTAATCCCCTTGGGATGCCTTGAACAGCTGCAGTGTGCCTGGAGCCCAGGGCTTCCTAGTTTTAAAAATCCTAGCCCTAGGCCTAAGCCTAACAGTAACCCTGGGAAGGTAAATCAGCCTGGTGTTAGGCTTCTTGCCAAGGAAAAAGCCGTGAAAGCAGCCATGTTGTGGCACTTTTGCACTCCCTTTTGGATGCCTTTCACAGCTGCAGTGTGCCTGGAACTCAGGGCTTCCTGATTTTAAAAATCCTAGCCCTAGGCCGAACCCCAACCCTAAGACGAGAAAGGCAAATCAGCCAGGAATTAGGCATGTCCCCAAGGAAAAAGCTGTGGAGGCAGGCATGTTGTGGTACTTTTGCGCTCTTCTTGGCTAGTCCTTCGCAGCTGCTGTGTTCTTGGAACTCAGGGCTTTCTGGTTAATAGAGCCCTTACCCTAGGCGTAACTCAAACCTTAACCCTAGGAAGGAAAATCAACCTATGGTTCGGGATGGTCTCATGGAAATATCAGTGGTGGCAGCCAAGTTGCGTCACTTTTGCGCTCCCCTTGGGATGCCTTTCGCAGCTGCAGTGTGCCTGGAGCCCAGGGCTTCCTGGTTTTAAAAGTCCTAGGCCTAAGCCTAACAGTAACCCTAGGAAGGTAAATCAGCCGGGTATTAGGGTTCTTCCTAAGGGAAAAGCCGTGAAAGCAGCCATGTTGTGGCACTTCTGCACTCCCTTTGGGATGCCTTTGGCATATGAAGTAAGCCTGGAACTCAGGGCTTCCTGGTTAAAGAAATCCGAGCCCTAGGCTGAAGCCTAACCCTAACCCTAGGCAGATATATCAGCCTAGGTATAGGGATGGTGCCAAGGAAAAAGCTGTGAAAGCTGCCATGTTGTAGCACTTTTGTAATCCCCTTGGGATGCCTTGAACAGCTGCAGTGTGCCTGGAGCCCAGGGCTTCCTAGTTTTAAAAATCCTAGCCCTAGGCCTAAGCCTAACAGTAACCCTGGGAAGGTAAATCAGCCTGCTGTTAGGCTTCTTGCCAAGGAAAAAGCCGTGAAAGCAGCCTTGTTGTGGCACTTTTGCACTCCCTTTTGGATGCCTTTCACAGCTCCACTGTGCCTGGAACTCAGGGCTTCCTGATTTTAAAAATCCTAGCCCTAGGCCGAACCCCAACCCTAAGACGAGAAAGGCAAATCAGCCAGGAATTAGGCATGTCCCCAAGGAAAAAGCTGTGGAGGCAGGCATGTTGTGGTACTTTTGCGCTCTTCTTGGCTAGTCCTTCGCAGCTGCTGTGTTCTTGGAACTCAGGGCTTTCTGGTTAATAGAGCCCTTACCCTAGGCGTAACTCAAACCTTAAGCCTAGGAAGCAAAATCAGCCTATGGTTCGGGATGGTCTCATGGAAATATCAGTGGTGGCAGCCAAGTTGCGTCACTTTTGCGCTCCCCTTGGGATGCCTTTCGCAGCTGCAGTGTGCCTGGAGCCCAGGGCTTCCTGGTTTTAAAAGTCCTAGGCCTAAGCCTAACAGTAACCCTAGGAAGGTAAATCAGCCGGGTATTAGGGTTCTTCCTAAGGGAAAAGCCGTGAAAGCAGCCATGTTGTGGCACTTCTGCACTCCCTTTGGGATGCCTTTGGCAGATGAAGTAAGCCTGGAACTCAGGGCTTCCTGGTTAAAGAAATCCAAGCCCTAGGCTGAACCCTAACCCTAACCCTAGGCAGATAAATCAGCCTTGGTATATGGATGGTGCCAAGGAAAAAGCTGTGAAAGCTGCCATGTTGTAGCACTTTTGTACTCCCCTTGGGATGCCTTGAACAGCTGCAGTGTGCCTGGAGCCCAGGGCTTCCTAGTTTTAAAAATCCTAGCCCTAGGCCTAAGCCTAACAGTAACCCTGGGAAGGTAAATCAGCCTGGTGTTAGGCTTCTTGCCAAGGAAAAAGCCGTGAAAGCAGCCATGTTGTGGCACTTTTGCACTCCCTTTTGGATGCCTTTCACAGCTGCAGTGTGCCTGGAACTCAGGGCTTCCTGATTTTAAAAATCCTAGCCCTAGGCCGAACCCCAACCCTAAGACGAGAAAGGCAAATCAGCCAGGAATTAGGCATGTCCCCAAGGAAAAAGCTGTGGAGGCAGGCATGTTGTGGTACTTTTGCGCTCTTCTTGGCTAGTCCTTCGCAGCTGCTGTGTTCTTGGAACTCAGGGCTTTCTGGTTAATAGAGCCCTTACCCTAGGCGTAACTCAAACCTTAAGCCTAGGAAGGAAAATCAACCTATGGTTCGGGATGGTCTCATGGAAATATCAGTGGTGGCAGCCAAGTTGCGTCACTTTTGCGCTCCCTTTGGGATGCCTTTCGCAGCTGCAGTGTGCCTGGAGCCCAGGGCTTCCTGGTTTTAAAAGTCCTAGGCCTAAGCCTAACAGTAACCCTAGGAAGGTAAATCAGCCGGGTATTAGGGTTCTTCCTAAGGGAAAAGCCGTGAAAGCAGCCATGTTGTGGCACTTCTGCACTCCCTTTGGGATGCCTTTGGCAGATGAAGTAAGCCTGGAACTCAGGGCTTCCTGGTTAAAGAAATCCGAGCCCTAGGCTGAAGCCTAACCCTAACCCTAGGCAGATAAATCAGCCTAGGTATAGGGATGGTGCCAAGGAAAAAGCTGTGAAAGCTGCCATGTTGTAGCACTTTTGTACTCCCCTTGGGATGCCTTGAACAGCTGCAGTGTGTCTGGAGCCCAGGGCTTCCTAGTTTTAAAAATCCTAGCCCTAGGCCTAAGCCTAACAGTAACCCTGGGAAGGTAAATCAGCCTTGTGTTAGGCTTCTTGCTAAGGAAAAAGCCGTGAAAGCAGCCATGTTGTGGCACTTTTGCACTCCCTTTTGGATGCCTTTCACAGCTCCAGTGTGCCTGGAACTCAGGGCTTCCTGATTTTAAAAATCCTAGCCCTAGGCCGAACCCCAACCCTATGACGAGAAAGGCAAATCAGCCAGGAATTAGGCATGTCCCCAAGGAAAAAGCTGTGGAGGCAGGCATGTTGTGCTACTTTTGCGCTCTTCTTGGCTAGTCCTTCGCAGCTGCTGTGTTCTTGGAACTCAGGGCTTTCTGGTTAATAGAGCCCTTACCCTAGGCGTAACTCAAACCTTAACCCTAGGAAGGAAAATCAACCTATGGTTCGGGATGGTCTCATGGAAATATCAGTGGTGGCAGCCAAGTTGCGTCACTTTTGCGCTCCCCTTGGGATGCCTTT
Source organism: Ammospiza caudacuta (assembly GCF_027887145.1). Classification (NCBI taxonomy): domain Eukaryota; kingdom Metazoa; phylum Chordata; class Aves; order Passeriformes; family Passerellidae; genus Ammospiza; species Ammospiza caudacuta. Next base: position 287,865 of record NW_026682915.1, read on the forward strand.
CGCAGCTGCAGTGTGCCTGGAGCCCAGGGCTTCCTGGTTTTAAAAGTCCTAGGCCTAAGCCTAACAGTAACCCTAGGAAGGTAAATCAGCCGGGTATTAGGGTTCTTCCTAAGGGAAAAGCCGTGAAAGCAGCCATGTTGTGGCACTTCTGCACTCCCTTTGGGATGCCTTTGGCAGATGAAGTAAGCCTGGAACTCAGGGCTTCCTGGTTAAAGAAATCCAAGCCCTAGGCTGAAGCCTAACTCTAACCCTAGCAGATAAATCAGCCTAGGTATAGGGATGGTGCCAAGGAAAAAGCTGTGAAAGCTGCCATGTTGTAGCACTTTTGTACTCCCCTTGGGATGCCTTGAACAGCTGCAGTGTGTCTGGAGCCCAGGGCTTCCTAGTTTTAAAAATCCTAGCCCTAGGCCTAAGCCTAACAGTAACCCTGGGAAGGTAAATCAGCCTGCTGTTAGGCTTCTTGCCAAGGAAAAAGCCGTGAAAGCAGCCTTGTTGTGGCACTTTTGCACTCCCTTTTGGATGCCTTTCACAGCTACAGTGTGCCTGGAACTCAGGGCTTCCTGATTTTAAAAATCCTAGCCCTAGGCCGAACCCCAACCCTAAGACGAGAAAGGCAAATCAGCCAGGAATTAGGCATGTCCCCAAGGAAAAAGCTGTGGAGGCAGGCATGTTGTGGTACTTTTGCGCTCTTCTTGGCTAGTCCTTCGCAGCTGCTGTGTTCTTGGAACTCAGGGCTTTCTGGTTAATAGAGCCCTTACCCTAGGCGTAACTCAAACCTTAACCCTAGGAAGGAAAATCAACCTATGGTTCGGGATGGTCTCATGGAAATATCAGTGGTGGCAGCCAAGTTGCGTCACTTTTGCGCTCCCCTTGGGATGCCTTTCGCAGCTGCAGTGTGCCTGGAGCCCAGGGCTTCCTGGTTTTAAAAGTCCTAGGCCTAAGCCTAACAGTAACCCTAGGAAGGTAAATCAGCCGGGTATTAGGGTTCTTCCTAAGGGAAAAGCCGTGAAAGCAGCCATGTTGTGGCACTTCTGCACTCCCTTTGGGATGCCTTTGGCAGATGAAGTAAGCCTGGAACTCAGGGCTTCCTGGTTAAAGAAATCCAAGCCCTAGGCTGAAGCCTAACCCTAACCCTAGGCAGATAAATCAGCCTAGGTATAGGGATGGTGCCAAGGAAAAAGCTGTGAAAGCTGCCATGTTGTAGCACTTTTGTACTCCCCTTGGGATGCCTTGAACAGCTGCAGTGTGTCTGGAGCCCAGGGCTTCCTAGTTTTAAAAATCCTAGCCCTAGGCCTAAGCCTAACAGTAACCCTGGGAAGGTAAATCAGCCTGCTGTTAGGCTTCTTGCCAAGGAAAAAGCCGTGAAAGCAGCCTTGTTGTGGCACTTTTGCACTCCCTTTTGGATGCCTTTCACAGCTGCAGTGTGCCTGGAACTCAGGGCTTCCTGATTTTAAAAATCCTAGCCCTAGGCCGAACCCCAACCCTAAGACGAGAAAGGCAAATCAGCCAGGAATTAGGCATGTCCCCAAGGAAAAAGCTGTGGAGGCAGGCATGTTGTGGTACTTTTGCGCTCTTCTTGGCTAGTCCTTCGCAGCTGCTGTGTTCTTGGAACTCAGGGCTTTCTGGTTAATAGAGCCCTTACCCTAGGCGTAACTCAAACCTTAAGCCTAGGAAGGAAAATCAGCCTATGGTTCGGGATGGTCTCATGGAAATATCAGTGGTGGCAGCCAAGTTGCGTCACTTTTGCGCTCCCCTTGGGATGCCTTTCGCAGCTGCAGTGTGCCTGGAGCCCAGGGCTTCCTGGTTTTAAAAGTCCTAGGCCTAAGCCTAACAGTAACCCTAGGAAGGTAAATCAGCCGGGTATTAGGGTTCTTCCTAAGGGAAAAGCCGTGAAAGCAGCCATGTTGTGGCACTTCTGCACTCCCTTTGGGATGCCTTTGGCATATGAAGTAAGCCTGGAACTCAGGGCTTCCTGGTTAAAGAAATCCGAGCCCTAGGCTGAAGCCTAACCCTAACCCTAGGCAGATATATCAGCCTAGGTATAGGGATGGTGCCAAGGAAAAAGCTGTGAAAGCTGCCATGTTGTAGCACTTTTGTAATCCCCTTGGGATGCCTTGAACAGCTGCAGTGTGCCTGGAGCCCAGGGCTTCCTAGTTTTAAAAATCCTAGCCCTAGGCCTAAGCCTAACAGTAACCCTGGCAAGGTAAATCAGCCTGGTGTTAGGCTTCTTGCCAAGGAAAAAGCCGTGAAAGCAGCCATGTTGTGGCACTTTTGCACTCCCTTTTGGATGCCTTTCACAGCTGCAGTGTGCCTGGAACTCAGGGCTTCCTGATTTTAAAAATCCTAGCCCTAGGCCGAACCCCAACCCTAAGACGAGAAAGGCAAATCAGCCAGGAATTAGGCATGTCCCCAAGGAAAAAGCTGTGGAGGCAGGCATGTTGTGCTACTTTTGCGCTCTTCTTGGCTAGTCCTTCGCAGCTGCTGTGTTCTTGGAACTCAGGGCTTTCTGGTTAATAGAGCCCTTACCCTAGGCGTAACTCAAACCTTAAGCCTAGGAAGGAAAATCAACCTATGGTTCGGGATGGTCTCATGGAAATATCAGTGGTGGCAGCCAAGTTGCGTCACTTTTGCGCTCCCCTTGGGATGCCTTTCGCAGCTGCAGTGTGCCTGGAGCCCAGGGCTTCCTGGTTTTAAAAGTCCTAGGCCTAAGCCTAACAGTAACCCTAGGAAGGTAAATCAGCCGGGTATTAGGGTTCTTCCTAAGGGAAAAGCCGTGAAAGCAGCCATGTTGTGGCACTTCTGCACTCCCTTTGGGATGCCTTTGGCAGATGAAGTAAGCCTGGAACTCAGGGCTTCCTGGTTAAAGAAATCCAAGCCCTAGGCTGAAGCCTAACCCTAACCCTAGGCAGATAAATCAGCCTAGGTATAGGGATGGTGCCAAGGAAAAAGCTGTGAAAGCTGCCATGTTGTAGCACTTTTGTACTCCCCTTGGGATGCCTTGAACAGCTGCAGTGTGCCTGGAGCCCAGGGCTTCCTAGTTTTAAAAATCCTAGCCCTAGGCCTAAGCCTAACAGTAACCCTGGGAAGGTAAATCAGCCTGCTGTTAGGCTTCTTGCCAAGGAAAAAGCCGTGAAAGCAGCCTTGTTGTGGCACTTTTGCACTCCCTTTTGGATGCCTTTCACAGCTGCAGTGTGCCTGGAACTCAGGGCTTCCTGATTTTAAAAATCCTAGCCCTAGGCCGAACCCCAACCCTAAGACGAGAAAGGCAAATCAGCCAGGAATTAGGCATGTCCCCAAGGAAAAAGCTGTGGAGGCAGGCATGTTGTGGTACTTTTGCGCTCTTCTTGGCTAGTCCTTCGCAGCTGCTGTGTTCTTGGAACTCAGGGCTTTCTGGTTAATAGAGCCCTTACCCTAGGCGTAACTCAAACCTTAAGCCTAGGAAGCAAAATCAGCCTATGGTTCGGGATGGTCTCATGGAAATATCAGTGGTGGCAGCCAAGTTGCGTCACTTTTGCGCTCCCCTTGGGATGCCTTTCGCAGCTGCAGTGTGCCTGGAGCCCAGGGCTTCCTGGTTTTAAAAGTCCTAGGCCTAAGCCTAACAGTAACCCTAGGAAGGTAAATCAGCCGGGTATTAGGGTTCTTCCTAAGGGAAAAGCCGTGAAAGCAGCCATGTTGTGGCACTTCTGCACTCCCTTTGGGATGCCTTTGGCAGATGAAGTAAGCCTGGAACTCAGGGCTTCCTGGTTAAAGAAATCCAAGCCCTAGGCTGAACCCTAACCCTAACCCTAGGCAGATAAATCAGCCTTGGTATATGGATGGTGCCAAGGAAAAAGCTGTGAAAGCTGCCATGTTGTAGCACTTTTGTACTCCCCTTGGGATGCCTTGAACAGCTGCAGTGTGCCTGGAGCCCAGGGCTTCCTAGTTTTAAAAATCCTAGCCCTAGGCCTAAGCCTAACAGTAACCCTGGCAAGGTAAATCAGCCTGGTGTTAGGCTTCTTGCCAAGGAAAAAGCCGTGAAAGCAGCCATGTTGTGGCACTTTTGCACTCCCTTTTGGATGCCTTTCACAGCTGCAGTGTGCCTGGAACTCAGGGCTTCCTGATTTTAAAAATCCTAGCCCTAGGCCGAACCCCAACCCTAAGACGAGAAAGGCAAATCAGCCAGGAATTAGGCATGTCCCCAAGGAAAAAGCTGTGGAGGCAGGCATGTTGTGGTACTTTTGCGCTCTTCTTGGCTAGTCCTTCGCAGCTGCTGTGTTCTTGGAACTCAGGGCTTTCTGGTTAATAGAGCCCTTACCCTAGGCGTAACTCAAACCTTAACCCTAGGAAGGAAAATCAACCTATGGTTCGGGATGGTCTCATGGAAATATCAGTGGTGGCAGCCAAGTTGCGTCACTTTTGCGCTCCCTTTGGGATGCCTTTCGCAGCTGCAGTGTGCCTGGAGCCCAGGGCTTCCTGGTTTTAAAAGTCCTAGGCCTAAGCCTAACAGTAACCCTAGGAAGGTAAATCAGCCGGGTATTAGGGTTCTTCCTAAGGGAAAAGCCGTGAAAGCAGCCATGTTGTGGCACTTCTGCACTCCCTTTGGGATGCCTTTGGCAGATGAAGTAAGCCTGGAACTCAGGGCTTCCTGGTTAAAGAAATCCGAGCCCTAGGCTGAAGCCTAACCCTAACCCTAGGCAGATAAATCAGCCTAGGTATAGGGATGGTGCCAAGGAAAAAGCTGTGAAAGCTGCCATGTTGTAGCACTTTTGTAATCCCCTTGGGATGCCTTGAACAGCTGCAGTGTGTCTGGAGCCCAGGGCTTCCTAGTTTTAAAAATCCTAGCCCTAGGCCTAAGCCTAACAGTAACCCTGGGAAGGTAAATCAGCCTGCTGTTAGGCTTCTTGCCAAGGAAAAAGCCGTGAAAGCAGCCATGTTGTGGCACTTTTGCACTCCCTTTTGGATGCCTTTCACAGCTACAGTGTGCCTGGAACTCAGGGCTTCCTGATTTTAAAAATCCTAGCCCTAGGCCGAACCCCAACCCTATGACGAGAAAGGCAAATCAGCCAGGAATTAGGCATGTCCCCAAGGAAAAAGCTGTGGAGGCAGGCATGTTGTGGTACTTTTGCGCTCTTCTTGGCTAGTCCTTCGCAGCTGCTGTGTTCTTGGAACTCAGGGCTTTCTGGTTAATAGAGCCCTTACCCTAGGCGTAACTCAAACCTTAACCCTAGGAAGGAAAATCAACCTATGGTTCGGGATGGTCTCATGGAAATATCAGTGGTGGCAGCCAAGTTGCGTCACTTTTGCGCTCCCCTTGGGATGCCTTTCGCAGCTGCAGTGTGCCTGGAGCCCAGGGCTTCCTGGTTTTAAAAGTCCTAGGCCTAAGCCTAACAGTAACCCTAGGAAGGTAAATCAGCCGGGTATTAGGGTTCTTCCTAAGGGAAAAGCCGTGAAAGCAGCCATGTTGTGGCACTTCTGCACTCCCTTTGGGATGCCTTTGGCAGATGAAGTAAGCCTGGAACTCAGGGCTTCCTGGTTAAAGAAATCCAAGCCCTAGGTTGAAGCCTAACTCTAACCCTAGCAGATAAATCAGCCTAGGTATAGGGATGGTGCCAAGGAAAAAGCTGTGAAAGCTGCCATGTTGTAGCACTTTTGTACTCCCCTTGGGATGCCTTGAACAGCTGCAGTGTGTCTGGAGCCCAGGGCTTCCTAGTTTTAAAAATCCTAGCCCTAGGCCTAAGCCTAACAGTAACCCTGGGAAGGTAAATCAGCCTGGTGTTAGGCTTCTTGCCAAGGAAAAAGCCGTGAAAGCAGCCTTGTTGTGGCACTTTTGCACTCCCTTTTGGATGCCTTTCACAGCTACAGTGTGCCTGGAACTCAGGGCTTCCTGATTTTAAAAATCCTAGCCCTAGGCCCAACCCCAACCCTAAGACGAGAAAGGCAAATCAGCCAGGAATTAGGCATGTCCCCAAGGAAAAAGCTGTGGAGGCAGGCATGTTGTGGTACTTTTGCGCTCTTCTTGGCTAGTCCTTCGCAGCTGCTGTGTTCTTGGAACTCAGGGCTTTCTGGTTAATAGAGCCCTTACCCTAGGCGTAACTCAAACCTTAACCCTAGGAAGGAAAATCAACCTATGGTTCGGGATGGTCTCATGGAAATATCAGTGGTGGCAGCCAAGTTGCGTCACTTTTGCGCTCCCCTTGGGATGCCTTTCGCAGCTGCAGTGTGCCTGGAGCCCAGGGCTTCCTGGTTTTAAAAGTCCTAGGCCTAAGCCTAACAGTAACCCTAGGAAGGTAAATCAGCCGGGTATTAGGGTTCTTCCTAAGGGAAAAGCCGTGAAAGCAGCCATGTTGTGGCACTTCTGCACTCCCTTTGGGATGCCTTTGGCAGATGAAGTAAGCCTGGAACTCAGGGCTTCCTGGTTAAAGAAATCCAAGCCCTAGGCTGAAGCCTAACCCTAACCCTAGGCAGATAAATCAGCCTAGGTATAGGGATGGTGCCAAGGAAAAAGCTGTGAAAGCTGCCATGTTGTAGCACTTTTGTACTCCCCTTGGGATGCCTTGAACAGCTGCAGTGTGTCTGGAGCCCAGGGCTTCCTAGTTTTAAAAATCCTAGCCCTAGGCCTAAGCCTAACAGTAACCCTGGGAAGGTAAATCAGCCTGCTGTTAGGCTTCTTGCCAAGGAAAAAGCCGTGAAAGCAGCCTTGTTGTGGCACTTTTGCACTCCCTTTTGGATGCCTTTCACAGCTGCAGTGTGCCTGGAACTCAGGGCTTCCTGATTTTAAAAATCCTAGCCCTAGGCCGAACCCCAACCCTAAGACGAGAAAGGCAAATCAGCCAGGAATTAGGCATGTCCCCAAGGAAAAAGCTGTGGAGGCAGGCATGTTGTGGTACTTTTGCGCTCTTCTTGGCTAGTCCTTCGCAGCTGCTGTGTTCTTGGAACTCAGGGCTTTCTGGTTAATAGAGCCCTTACCCTAGGCGTAACTCAAACCTTAAGCCTAGGAAGGAAAATCAGCCTATGGTTCGGGATGGTCTCATGGAAATATCAGTGGTGGCAGCCAAGTTGCGTCACTTTTGCGCTCCCCTTGGGATGCCTTTCGCAGCTGCAGTGTGCCTGGAGCCCAGGGCTTCCTGGTTTTAAAAGTCCTAGGCCTAAGCCTAACAGTAACCCTAGGAAGGTAAATCAGCCGGGTATTAGGGTTCTTCCTAAGGGAAAAGCCGTGAAAGCAGCCATGTTGTGGCACTTCTGCACTCCCTTTGGGATGCCTTTGGCAGATGAAGTAAGCCTGGAACTCAGGGCTTCCTGGTTAAAGAAATCCAAGCCCTAGGCTGAAGCCTAACCCTAACCCTAGGCAGATATATCAGCCTAGGTATAGGGATGGTGCCAAGGAAAAAGCTGTGAAAGCTGCCATGTTGTAGCACTTTTGTAATCCCCTTGGGATGCCTTGAACAGCTGCAGTGTGCCTGGAGCCCAGGGCTTCCTAGTTTTAAAAATCCTAGCCCTAGGCCTAAGCCTAACAGTAACCCTGGGAAGGTAAATCAGCCTGCTGTTAGGCTTCTTGCCAAGGAAAAAGCCGTGAAAGCAGCCATGTTGTGGCACTTTTGCACTCCCTTTTGGATGCCTTTCACAGCTGCAGTGTGCCTGGAACTCAGGGCTTCCTGATTTTAAAAATCCTAGCCCTAGGCCGAACCCCAACCCTAAGACGAGAAAGGCAAATCAGCCAGGAATTAGGCATGTCCCCAAGGAAAAAGCTGTGGAGGCAGGCATGTTGTGCTACTTTTGCGCTCTTCTTGGCTAGTCCTTCGCAACTGCTGTGTTCTTGGAACTCAGGGCTTTCTGGTTAATAGAGCCCTTACCCTAGGCGTAACTCAAACCTTAAGCATAGGAAGGAAAATCAACCTATGGTTCGGGATGGTCTCATGGAAATATCAGTGGTGGCAGCCAAGTTGCGTCACTTTTGCGCTCCCCTTGGGATGCCTTTCGCAGCTGCAGTGTGCCTGGAGCCCAGGGCTTCCTGGTTTTAAAAGTCCTAGACCTAAGCCTAACAGTAACCCTAGGAAGGTAAATCAGCCGGGTATTAGGGTTCTTCCTAAGGGAAAAGCCGTGAAAGCAGCCATGTTGTGGCACTTCTGCACTCCCTTTGGGATGCCTTTGGCAGATGAAGTAAGCCTGGAACTCAGGGCTTCCTGGTTAAAGAAATCCAAGCCCTAGGCTGAACCCTAACCCTAACCCTAGGCAGATAAATCAGCCTAGGTATAGGGATGGTGCCAAGGAAAAAGCTGTGAAAGCTGCCATGTTGTAGCACTTTTGTACTCCCCTTGGGATGCCTTGAACAGCTGCAGTGTGCCTGGAGCCCAGGGCTTCCTGGTTTTAAAAGTCCTAGACCTAAGCCTAACAGTAACCCTTGGAAGGTAAATCAGCCGGGTATTAGGGTTCTTCCTAAGGGAAAAGCCGTGAAAGCAGCCATGTTGTGGCACTTCTGCACTCCCTTTGGGATGCCTTTGGCAGATGAAGTAAGCCTGGAACTCAGGGCTTCCTGGTTAAAGAAATCCGAGCCCTAGGCTGAAGCCTAACCCTAACCCTAGGCAGATAAATCAGCCTAGGTATAGGGATGGTGCCAAGGAAAAAGCTGTGAAAGCTGCCATGTTGTAGCACTTTTGTACTCCCCTTGGGATGCCTTGAACAGCTGCAGTGTGTCTGGAGCCCAGGGCTTCCTAGTTTTAAAAATCCTAGCCCTAGGCCTAAGCCTAACAGTAACCCTGGGAAGGTAAATCAGCCTGCTGTTAGGCTTCTTGCCAAGGAAAAAGCCGTGAAAGCAGCCATGTTGTGGCACTTTTGCACTCCCTTTTGGATGCCTTTCACAGCTACAGTGTGCCTGGAACTCAGGGCTTCCTGATTTTAAAAATCCTAGCCCTAGGCCGAACCCCAACCCTAAGACGAGAAAGGCAAATCAGCCAGGAATTAGGCATGTCCCCAAGGAAAAAGCTGTGGAGGCAGGCATGTTGTGCTACTTTTGCGCTCTTCTTGGCTAGTCCTTCGCAGCTGCTGTGTTCTTGGAACTCAGGGCTTTCTGGTTAATAGAGCCCTTACCCTAGGCGTAACTCAAACCTTAAGCCTAGGAAGGAAAATCAACCTATGGTTCGGGATGGTCTCATGGAAATATCAGTGGTGGCAGCCAAGTTGCGTCACTTTTGCGCTCCCCTTGGGATGCCTTTCGCAGCTGCAGTGTGCCTGGAGCCCAGGGCTTCCTGGTTTTAAAAGTCCTAGGCCTAAGCCTAACAGTAACCCTAGGAAGGTAAATCAGCCGGGTATTAGGGTTCTTCCTAAGGGAAAAGCCGTGAAAGCAGCCATGTTGTGGCACTTCTGCACTCCCTTTGGGATGCCTTTGGCAGATGAAGTAAGCCTGGAACTCAGGGCTTCCTGGTTAAAGAAATCCAAGTCCTAGGCTGAAGCCTAACCCTAACCCTAGGCAGATAAATCAGCCTAGGTATAGGGATGGTGCCAAGGAAAAAGCTGTGAAAGCTGCCATGTTGTAGCACTTTTGTACTCCCCTTGGGATGCCTTGAACAGCTGCAGTGTGTCTGGAGCCCAGGGCTTCCTAGTTTTAAAAATCCTAGCCCTAGGCCTAAGCCTAACAGTAACCCTGGCAAGGTAAATCAGCCTGGTGTTAGGCTTCTTGCCAAGGAAAAAGCCGTGAAAGCAGCCATGTTGTGGCACTTTTGCACTCCCTTTTGGATGCCTTTCACAGCTGCAGTGTGCCTGGAACTCAGGGCTTCCTGATTTTAAAAATCCTAGCCCTAGGCCGAACCCCAACCCTAAGACGAGAAAGGCAAATCAGCCAGGAATTAGGCATGTCCCCAAGGAAAAAGCTGTGGAGGCAGGCATGTTGTGGTACTTTTGCGCTCTTCTTGGCTAGTCCTTCGCAGCTGCTGTGTTCTTGGAACTCAGGGCTTTCTGGTTAATAGAGCCCTTACCCTAGGCGTAACTCAAACCTTAAGCCTAGGAAGGAAAATCAGCCTATGGTTCGGGATGGTCTCATGGAAATATCAGTGGTGGCAGCCAAGTTGCGTCACTTTTGCGCTCCCCTTGGGATGCCTTTCGCAGCTGCAGTGTGCCTGGAGCCCAGGGCTTCCTGGTTTTAAAAGTCCTAGGCCTAAGCCTAACAGTAACCCTAGGAAGGTAAATCAGCCGGGTATTAGGGTTCTTCCTAAGGGAAAAGCCGTGAAAGCAGCCATGTTGTGGCACTTCTGCACTCCCTTTGGGATGCCTTTGGCAGATGAAGTAAGCCTGGAACTCAGGGCTTCCTGGTTAAAGAAATCCAAGCCCTAGGCTGAACCCTAACCCTAACCCTAGGCAGATAAATCAGCCTAGGTATAGGGATGGTGCCAAGGAAAAAGCTGTGAAAGCTGCCATGTTGTAGCACTTTTGTACTCCCCTTGGGATGCCTTGAACAGCTGCAGTGTGCCTGGAGCCCAGGGCTTCCTAGTTTTAAAAATCCTAGCCCTAGGCCTAAGCCTAACAGTAACCCTGGGAAGGTAAATCAGCCTGGTGTTAGGCTTCTTGCCAAGGAAAAAGCCGTGAAAGCAGCCATGTTGTGGCACTTCTGCACTCCCTTTTGGATGCCTTTCACAGCTGCAGTGTGCCTGGAACTCAGGGCTTCCTGATTTTAAAAATCCTAGCCCTAGGCCGAACCCCAACCCTAAGACGAGAAAGGCAAATCAGCCAGGAATTAGGCATGTCCCCAAGGAAAAAGCTGTGGAGGCAGGCATGTTGTGGTACTTTTGCGCTCTTCTTGGCTAGTCCTTCGCAGCTGCTGTGTTCTTGGAACTCAGGGCTTTCTGGTTAATAGAGCCCTTACCCTAGGCGTAACTCAAACCTTAACCCTAGGAAGGAAAATCAACCTATGGTTCGGGATGGTCTCATGGAAATATCAGTGGTGGCAGCCAAGTTGCGTCACTTTTGCGCTCCCCTTGGGATGCCTTTCGCAGCTGCAGTGTGCCTGGAGCCCAGGGCTTCCTGGTTTTAAAAGTCCTAGGCCTAAGCCTAACAGTAACCCTAGGAAGGTAAATCAGCCGGGTATTAGGGTTCTTCCTAAGGGAAAAGCCGTGAAAGCAGCCATGTTGTGGCACTTCTGCACTCCCTTTGGGATGCCTTTGGCATATGAAGTAAGCCTGGAACTCAGGGCTTCCTGGTTAAAGAAATCCGAGCCCTAGGCTGAAGCCTAACCCTAACCCTAGGCAGATATATCAGCCTAGGTATAGGGATGGTGCCAAGGAAAAAGCTGTGAAAGCTGCCATGTTGTAGCACTTTTGTAATCCCCTTGGGATGCCTTGAACAGCTGCAGTGTGCCTGGAGCCCAGGGCTTCCTAGTTTTAAAAATCCTAGCCCTAGGCCTAAGCCTAACAGTAACCCTGGGAAGGTAAATCAGCCTGGTGTTAGGCTTCTTGCCAAGGAAAAAGCCGTGAAAGCAGCCATGTTGTGGCACTTTTGCACTCCCTTTTGGATGCCTTTCACAGCTGCAGTGTGCCTGGAACTCAGGGCTTCCTGATTTTAAAAATCCTAGCCCTAGGCCGAACCCCAACCCTAAGACGAGAAAGGCAAATCAGCCAGGAATTAGGCATGTCCCCAAGGAAAAAGCTGTGGAGGCAGGCATGTTGTGGTACTTTTGCGCTCTTCTTGGCTAGTCCTTCGCAGCTGCTGTGTTCTTGGAACTCAGGGCTTTCTGGTTAATAGAGCCCTTACCCTAGGCGTAACTCAAACCTTAAGCCTAGGAAGGAAAATCAGCCTATGGTTCGGGATGGTCTCATGGAAATATCAGTGGTGGCAGCCAAGTTGCGTCACTTTTGCGCTCCCCTTGGGATGCCTTTCGCAGCTGCAGTGTGCCTGGAGCCCAGGGCTTCCTGGTTTTAAAAGTCCTAGGCCTAAGCCTAACAGTAACCCTAGGAAGGTAAATCAGCCGGGTATTAGGGTTCTTCCTAAGGGAAAAGCCGTGAAAGCAGCCATGTTGTGGCACTTCTGCACTCCCTTTGGGATGCCTTTGGCAGATGAAGTAAGCCTGGAACTCAGGGCTTCCTGGTTAAAGAAATCCAAGCCCTAGGCTGAACCCTAACCCTAACCCTAGGCAGATAAATCAGCCTAGGTATAGGGATGGTGCCAAGGAAAA